>NC_061796.1:34034459-34355595 GCF_021462225.1 Girardinichthys multiradiatus
ATAGGTAAAACAGCTTAAAGTCAATCTAATGCTTGAGTGACAGCTACCTAAGTCGAATGAGCACTGATGTTACATTAAATCTCTCTCAGGTCTCTGTTGAAAGCTTGCTGACAGACAGACTGACAGTTTATTTTCTGAGAACAATCAGGATGATGAATTCTGGGAACCACTTTATTCATTTCCTTAAAAAAATTATATAGTCTTCTGAGACTCTATACATTAGGGTACACCAAGATTCTTTTTTATAATACCATGAACTAGATTGAAAAATATTTTTCTCAAGGAAAAACGTATAGAACAGTTTCATCATCTACTATGTACCTAGAGTTGCCACAGAGGAACAGCTAAAACCAATAACAGAAATAAAAAACTTCCAGATCTCACAGTTAGACTTGGTAAAAAGTTGAACAAAAAGTATAAAACCACTGAGTGTAAAATCAATTAGTATCTTGTGTAGTATTTGTTTTGGATGAGCAATTTGATTGAGCTAATGTCTTTCTCTTCTAACCCAATCTTAAGGTTTTTAAAACTTTTGTATTGTTTATCACTCATGTCTGCTTTAAGTGCTTTCTTCCCCCACATGCCATAGACAAAGAGATAAGAGAGAAGGGTGAGTTATGCTTTTATCAGCAACATCTAGGGACAGGCACCGAATCATCACTCCTTTCTCTCTGCTTAAAATCAAGACACATGAACCCTAACCTTTCTGACACACACACACACACACACCCTGAATGTTTGTTGAACTATGTGTGAACCAGCATATATAAACAAAGAGACAGGGGTGCTAATACTTTGTAGTCTGTACTGCACAGCTACCCTTGCCACAAGTGAAAACTGACTCTGTGTCGTTCCTTACCTCTGAGTTGACTAAATAAAACCTAACACCCAAGTTTTCTTTTTTGTTATTTTCATGAACATCGCCTTGGTCAGTGTAAAGAAGCACACACATTGACTGACACATGTGAAGATTTTTCTTAACCTGGACTGATCAAGAGTATCATAAAGGTTAATAATCTTATTGTGTTTCATTTGTTTGGTTAATTAATGTTGAGAATATTGCCTGTTTGATATGAAATATGATTCTTGATTTTTTTTTATTCCCAGTTCAAATCAGTATTACATTTCTGAATGAAATGTAATTTTTCCAATTTTAAATAAAATCTACGTTCTATGGGATATACAGAGATATCTTCCTGTTGGACCACTTGTTTGCTGAATATTGGACCATTTGCACGTTGCTGGACGCCACTATGCCTTTCCAACGTCATCGGCCATTTTGTACCGCAGGATAGTCTGTCCTACAAAACCCAGCAGCCACTGCGGCTGATATAACGGGGCTGTCCCAGGTCTGACGTCACAGGAGGCAATAAAGGAAGGCGAACATTTGAAAGAAGCTGCCTTCAGCTGGAGACCTTGACACGGTTACCACGCAACTGAAGCATCTCTCTCTGGAGAAGACGAGGTCCCACGTGGAGTCTTCATTTATTCTCCTTCGTTGGCCAACGAAAAATTCATGAAAGAGGTTTCTGGAATAAGAAGGCCAGAAATTTCACTTTGCCGATCGAAGACGTGAGTTTAACACATAACCAAAACCACAGAGTTTCAAGGAGACGCAACTTTCCCTCCTTGCTTGGTTCTAGTCGACTGCTGACGGTCAGATCATATTTTTCCTTTTCGCCAAGGAGGCCAAAGGACGAAGATTGACCGCTCTTCCCGAAGTTAACTGTGGACGCATGTTGACTTCCAACTTTCCCCTTCCTCCTCTCTCCCTCTGCTCAGAAGGAAGACTTCAACAAAGTAAAATCCATCCTTTAATTTGATTTCTCTCTTAGAAAAAGTCTGGGCAGGGTAGAGGAAATTTTAGTGCGATGAGATTCGCCATTGAATCTAATGTGTTCTGAATGATATGTGCATGCAACCTTTTATTGAAACTTTGATGTGCCGTGTTGGATGCCTGGAAGCCACTGCGCTACCCAGCTTTGTGTGTGTTTTGCGGGGTTGTTTAACACCTGAGAGCAAGCGCAGGCGCGCTGTGGAACTGAACTGTTATAATAACCTCATGGGGAAATTCACCATTTTCTTTGTCTTCAACTTTACTGCTTAC
This sequence comes from Girardinichthys multiradiatus, assembly GCF_021462225.1. Lineage (NCBI taxonomy): Eukaryota > Metazoa > Chordata > Actinopteri > Cyprinodontiformes > Goodeidae > Girardinichthys > Girardinichthys multiradiatus. The sequence continues at coordinate 34,036,567 of NC_061796.1, forward strand.
TAGCTTGCCGCCAAAAGTTTTATAACTCTTTGTGTGCTCACCCCCGCCGAGAGCTGGGGGATGTTTTATGACTGTGCATCTCACTGAGCTACACTTTCCGGCGGGCTGCACTCCCAAAGCTTCGTTCAACACCATATTCCCTTGTCATATTATCACTTTGGCCATAACTGCTGGTTGATTCCATACACACCCACTGCTGTTTTGTTTTATTTTGTTTAGTTAGATATTTTACCCCTTTTGTGTAGAACTTTGCATGTTTGATTAGGTGAAGATTATTAAATCGGAAGAGCGGATTGTATCAGGCTGTGATTTAATAAATATTCACATAGATAAAGTGAAGGTGATTTGTGTTTATTTTGTGCAACTGTGATTTGTCAGTCAAAATAAGGTTAAAGTTCCACACGTTTCGGCAGAAACGGTTGATTAAACAGTGACATCTCTGGTAATAGTTATCAATTATTACTGAGTATTTAACGGTTGTAATTATCAAAGGCGTTGAGCCACAATTACAACACCAGAGGACATCTCTGGCTTTGATTCATAAATGAGGATTTTGGTTAAGAAATTAATTTTGTCAAATTATGGTTGTTAATTATAATTCTTGATAAATATTAATTAATCAATAATCATAATTCCAACATTCCCATCATCCGATCATTTTAGATGGATTGTGAGACTGTTTGATTAAGTAATATGACTTAAAGAGCCTTTAACTTCCCTGCATATACATATTTCATTATTGCACAGACTGAATTATCTGCAAAAAGATTAAATAATTTTAGCTTTGCCTCATTTATTTTATTTTTATCCTTCATTACATGATGGGAGAAAGCTCATTTGAAGTTCAATAGCAATAAAAAATCTTGGACCCTTTCTCTATCCCTTGCTGCCATTTGTATTAGAGTGACTACCTTATTGTTGCAAACACACTCATATCATTGGTTACAGACAGCTTTCTGAAAATTTTAATGTTCAGAAAATTTCCACTAGCACCATTGGGGCCATAATCCTGAAGTGGGAAAAAAATTATTTTACCTTTAAGCAGCCACAACCAGACGCTACTCAAAATATTTCTGTTTCTGGATATTAGATGTGTTAAAAACCCAGAGAGCTTTAAGCGATGCACACAACTGCCATAGTCTCTATGCATGCTTGCTGCGCAGGGCTCCACTGCTAAAGAAAAAACCATTCCCATTTCTTACACATAATTTGTTTAGATTTCTTTGTATGTGAGTATTTTTGGATTGTAACTGAAAGCTGAAATGAATATAATATCAGCAGCCTAATTAGACATAGATTTACTTAGACATGTTCAATACTTATTTTCTCCATTGTATTTTAGACCCTCTAAGTAAGTTGCTTTTAAATTAAATCTAAAATAAACCCAATAAATTATGTAAATCATGAAAGAACCTGTAATACATTTATACAGAGCACAAGTATTAACTCATTAGACCAGTAATAAAATTGACTAACAAAACAAGAGTGGTTGAAATGAGAAAAAAAACACCTTCATACCAAAGTTCTCTTATTTGTTCACTTCCTCATATGAATCATTTTTCACTCATCTAGTAATTTATATCAATTCAAGGCTTTTAAAGTGTTTTTTCCCTGCATGTTTTATTCATGAAATGCCTTAATATTTGAACTATTATTCAAAAATTAGATCTAATTTAAGTTTTTACCATACCTGTTTCTTCACTGTGGACATCCTTGGGCAACATTAAACGTATGGATTTCTCTTCCACTAGGTTTCCATCTGACAGCTTTCTTTGCTGAACCTCTGCAGGATTAATGCTTTCAGAAATTGGTGTGGATGTAGTTCTTTTATCCTGAGCTTCTAAAAATTCTGAACTAAAAGTTTCAGGAAGTTTGATCTCTTCTGATGCATTAGATGAAGAAGGAGATTCAGAGTATGGGTTTCCAATAGTTGTGGTGTGGCAGCTTGGTATGAGTGTAAAGACTGGGGAAGGGACCAGAGACGATACGCTCAGAACTTCATGGTTGTTTGGACTTTGAAAAGATGTCGACACCCATTCCTGCTGTCCATGGAAAGAACTTATGTTGTCTGAATGGGTATGCAAATCCATAATTGTAAAAGCTACAGCGTGTAGTCTCAGATGGTGGAATACGTTTAAATCGATGAAGGACGTAAAAGTGCTAGTGGAGTTCAGCAAGACTTAAATGTCAATGACCCCTGTAGGAGAAGAATATGCCGAAATTAGTGTAAAGATTGACTTCTGTGTCAATTAAACATAAGCTAGGTCTTGAAATGAAAGAGTCTTGACACAGCCAAAGAAACATAGTGTTATTTCATCATCTAAAGTTATACATGAAAACCTATTAAAAAAGTACTTTTGGTGTCATTTTTTAAAACAGTGTACAGTTTTTCTATTACCTGGAATCAAATGCACACATCCGCTTCATTTGAATGCAAAGGAATATCCATCCATGCGTGTTTTCCGTAAATATTAAACCATCTAGTGTCACATAAAGGAAAATAAATTCATCCCCGTGGGCTTCAGATTACTGCGGTGCATCCTAAATCCAAAGATTTCTTCTCCCATTCATCATCAACTTGCCCATGTTTTAGCAGTTTTTCACCTGTGCCTCTGTCTTGCTCTTCAGATAACACTTAAACCACATTTTATGTCAAGTCCTTCGGCCCCTTCAACCTTTTCCATAATTCTTCTGCTCAGACTGTGGCAGGAGAGGCTGCAGCAGCTGGGTCGGTAACAGATATGCACCCTCATTGTCATTTGGCACTCTATGAAATATGCATGGGTATTATTGTGAGCCTGGGTCAGAGTTGAACAACAGAGGGTAATGCATACCAAAAACAATGGGTCACTCACAAGGGCAGCAGGGACTCACATAAACAGAATTGAATTTCAGATAACTGAGAGATAAGACTGATAATCCAGCTTCCATTATGGATTTGAATAGTTGCCCAGGTGCTGTAAATCTTTTTGTGTCAATTTTCCCAAGAGTATTTTTGATCTCCTCACATGAGACTGCAATGTGCTCAGAGTGATCATCTGGCCGTAGAGTTAGTCAGCATCTTCTTGGTTACACTTTAGGGATTATCACAGAGGAGGGGACATGACGACATCCCAGGCAGACAGACAGTGTATTTGTATCTCTTTATTTCACTGAGAAATGGCATCACTCATTTTTTAAAAATGTAATGATTTCTGAGGGGTGTTGATTTATTTTTATTATTTTTGTGCTGAATAACTATTCATTTCAGGATTTTGTTCTGTACTTCAAGTTTTTATTTGATGGTTTAGGTGCTATTTTGAGCTGCAGTTCCTACTTTAGCTAATCTTACTTAATATTATGCCTGTTCTTGAATTGTTTTGATCTTGTATTTATTATATCTTTGGTGTTTAGTCATGTTCAGTTTAGTTATTATACCAATGATTTGACATTTCCCCAATCAGCTCCCTCAGTTCATGCTCTGCCGCAGCTGTTTCACATTCAGTTAATCAGTCTCACCTGTCCCCACATCAGAGTACAAGTTCACAAACTGTTCAGAACAAAAGTATGTGGTCCCATCTACCAAACCTCCTCATCACACTGAGTAAATAAACCTGCACGTCTCTGACAGCTCAGGTAGAGGAAATAAAATTTTTTGGGGTTTTCCACGTTATAAAGCAGCAGCATGTACAAGTAAAAAGCATCGATTGTTTTATGGTGACAGATCAGTGAGCTTCACTGAAAGTAGTTTTATTGTTTTTCTTTTACATCAGCTGCTTTCATTTAAACAACATTTTAACATGTAGCGACTGAATGGACTATAAATCTGAAAAGCTGACTAAATAGCACAAGAGAACATATGATTTTGGATTTGTCATAGTTATTTCACTCTTTAGGATTAGTTGGAAGAGGTGATTATGACATCAAAGTAAAAAATTATTTATCTAGCAAACAAATGTACATTAAAATGAACGCCTTTGATGTAAATGCTTGTAAACACTACCACTAAAGACTGCAAAAATTCTATATTTAGCTCCTTAATAGTCAATCAGTCATTTTCTACCACTTATTTCATAGTGGGTTGTGGGGAAGCTGGTGCCTTTCTCCAGCAGTCTATGGGCAAGAGGCAGGGTACACCCTGGACAGGTTGCCAGTCCATTGCAGGGCAACACACAAACATCCATGCACACACTCATACACCTAAGAGAAAGAGTACCCAGTGAGAACCCACACATGCACAGGGAGAACATGTAAACTCCATGCAGAAAGACCTCTGGACGGGAATCGAACCCAGGACCTTCTTGCTGCAAGGCAACAGTGCTACCAACTGCGCCACCGTGCAGCCCTCTCCTTAATAGTTCACCTTGCAATTTACACATTTTGCATTTAAGTTTCTTTAGTATTACATGTAATTTGTACCTTTTTAAAGTCACAGATACTGTCTTCTAACAGGTCAAAATATTCTTATTTTATTATTCTTTCATTGATGGCCCTTGAACAAATGCATAAACAAGTCATTTTTAGAGGCATCTAAGAAGTTCTGTACATTGCAGTGAGACAGAACAATGTATTCTCCACATATGCATCATAACTAGTGAAGTACACAGTTGTCTGTTAAGGCCCCCTTCAAAAGAGGAGGGGTGATATATACAATTGTTGCAGCGAGACTTATGAGAAACAACTTCAGATTTCAGAGCCTTGGTGTGATTAGTTAACATTGATCTGTAACAAATACACACAGATTATGTGTGAATGAATAATTTCAGCTGCCGTCATTGAAATGTGTACAGCTTAAATAATAAAACAAATTTAATTATTAAAAAGAGAACCCCCAGCAGTGTGAAGCATTTAGAAAAACAAAATCCCTGAATTTAAATCAGCTGATGCTGCCAATAAGCTAATGAAAATATTTAGGCTGTTTCCTTCTTCACAGCGCAGTTTAAACTGATGATCGAGGTGTAGAAACCTCCTATATTTATAGTAGTAGCACAATGGCAGGAAAAAGCAGCAGATAACTTATGTGCTAAATACTAAGGGAGCTGTAGGGTCATGATTGCCTTTACACTCAAATTATGTGTTATTAATGCATAATTAATTTTAGAGGAGGGTTTTTCCTCCTCCATTGCAAAGCTGAAACAGATATGATTAATGATATTTATTTACACATTGTTCAAAACAAAATCTTAAATAAAAATTGTTGGACAGTACAATTTATGCTTTAAAACAATGCAGCGATCCTAAACATTTATTTACAGCACATACATACACATTTATTAAAAGCAAATATGTTTTCAGAGAAAGCTCAGGAACAATTCTCAGCAATACAAAATGAAACAAAACAAGTTTGGCGCAAAATACGGATAATTTCTTTTCTTTTTTTGTATGTTTAACTTGACCTTGTGTCCTGTGAGAAAGACAAGCTTATGCAAACACATAAAAAAATTGGGTAATTACAGCAGAACCAGTCTGGTACAAATAAAGCAATCCAGTACACTGGGACAACAGTATCGTTGCAGCAAAACCCTCAAATGCAGGGTTTGAGTCAATGTACAATTACCTTCCTGAACATAGTCCCCTTTACAGAATATATACACAGAGCACAGTATATGTCTCCTCTACAATACATATCTCCAGCTTTGTTGTGTGTCTTGTAGCTGTCTTCGACTAGTCACAAACTGTTTTTGTAGATTCTTTGTGTGCCTGCTGTCATTTCCTTCTTAAACCTTGTTTTCTCTCTGTGGTTTACTCTCGTCTGAGCCTCCAGTTCCATTTTCCTCATCTTGAATTCTTCAAAAAAGTTATTATCTCCATAACTCCAAGTCATCCATATTATAGTGTCAGTTCTTCTCAGCATCAAACTGTCACAGAGAGCTTTATCTTTGCTTTTTCTATATTCCCACAACTTGTTCTCTTATTTTTTCATTTTGACAGCTCATGCTTTTCAGTTTGGGCTAGCAGTGCAGGATCTTGATGAAGGCTTTGCGAAATTCAATGTTGAAAGTTGTGTAGATAACAGGGTTTACTGCGCTATTGAGATATCCAAGCCAGGTGACGGCACTGTACAGAGAGGGCGAGATGCAGCAGCTCCTGCAGTGGGCCTTTAGCACGTGGGTCAGGAAGAAAGGCAGCCAGCAGATGATGAACACACCTTGGAAACAGAGAGGCAACATCGATTAAAAGTGTGAGTTTGCATGTGTGTTCTAGCATTGTTACATTGTAAGGCCCATTTTTGCAACACTTACTGCATTGTGAGGACCTACTGTTACTTATGGGGCCCAAAGCGTAGGACCCATAATAAGCAGTGCTGTTTTTGAATTATGGGTTAGGTTTAGGACTAAGGTATGAATTAAGTTTAGGGTTAGGTATTTACTGGTAATGGTTATGTTTAGGGTCAGGGTTAGTGCCACAGAAATGAATTGAAAATGAATGAAAGTCAATGCAAAGTCCTTGTAAAGGTAGAAAGGAGTATGTGTGTGGGTGTGTGTGTGAGTATGTTTAACACACCTTTCTGACTCCTCATTAAAGAATATAATCAATGATATGTCAGAAACTCACAGCATTAAACCATGACCAGAAAATCTGGTAAAATTTATCACAAGTACATGAAAGAAAGTTGCTTTGGAGGAATTTCCACCTGTTTTGTGGTGTGTCTCAAAAATAAATTCATGATTCTACCACAACCATGCTGGACAGTTGGCCAGTGTCCTTGGGCTTTAAAAGCTTTAAGCAGAGTCCTCCAAACATATTTCTTGTCTTGTTGCCAAATAGCTCAATCCTCATTCCCTCTGACCGTAAAATCTTTCTCCAAAAATGCATTTGGCCCATCAGTGTTTGCTGCTGAAAGTTTTACTCAAGTTTCAATGTGTCCATATTAAAACATTAATTCTTCTTTCTTGGTTTGCAAACTCTTAGCCTATGGCAATGCATTTCTTCCCTGTGAATAGTGACACTGGTGTTCCAGTATCTTCCTGTTTATGAAAGGTTTGGGTCCTACTGGTTCCTGGGTTTTTCTTGAAAATCACAACCAACTTCCCTTCATCTGAGTGTGCCAGTTTTGGTCAGATGGATGAAACTTGGACACTTGTTTAAAAGTCAGCTCTGTGCTGGGGAACCAACCAATTTAAATAAGCTCAACAGGTCTACCAAGAAGAGCGGTGAAACTATGTCAGAACCTTGCTGGCATGATGGCAAAGTACTTTTACACATTTTGAACATCTGATATGCATTAGAAAATCTCTGAGCATTGCATTTGAAAATTCTACTGCACAGAGAAATCTCAGCTTAAAACAACAGAAAGACAAGAAATACAATAAAGAATTTCTTTTTGTCAAGCAGAAATTTAGGAAGAATGGTTTTTATCTAGCTTTTTATGAAATGTAAATTTAGTGCATAACATTTCTTTATTTATATTTAGGTTTAACGACTGTATGATCTGGGAAATGCTTTATGCATTACCATGCATGTGAAGCAGGACCAGCTGTCAGGACAGAAGAGCACATGACCACCAACAATACCAAGGGAAGGTGACTTTGTTCTCTAAATAAAGCATCTGTACGCTTCTATAAAGACTTGTCAAATCCTAAATAGGTGTTTGTTTCTGAATTAACAGTTCAAAAACATTATTTATCAATAATTTCTCTGAGAAGCTTTTTTTTATTTATTCTGTACCTCTTTTTTTCCTTTCCTTTGGAAGGGTTTAATTTATTACCTCTAAACATGAACAATAAAAGCTAAACTTTGCATAATTAATTCAATGTAGCAGAAAAAAAGTTAAAACAGTATACAATATCTGCTTTAAACAACAGAGTTTTGCTAGTGACCTTGCAATTTCTTAATGACCAATAAATTCGGTTAGGTTTATTTATGAAGAGCTAATTCAGAATAATGTCGCCTCAAGGCATTTTGCGAAACAGTTTGGTCTAACTTATACCCAATTATGTAAAATCTAAATAAGTATAAATTCAACTGAATTAATCCAGTTCATTCCAATATAATCCAGTTGTATGAACTAGGCATATTCAGATCCAATTATATACAGTCCATTTCAATCCTATCACAATCCAGTACCATCAAATTTATTCTTTCATGCCAACCGGCAAAAAGTTAATATTCTAAACAAGCCCAGCAAGCCCTCTAGATAATATAGATATACAACCGAGTATAGAAAAGACTAATAGAAAATATTTCTCCACCATGTTGATTGCATGTTGTGTGCAATAAAACAAAGCTCTATTGTGATATTAGTCAAAAATTAAGTTTTACTATTGCACATGTCCAACAGCCTATATGTGCAGTTTGCACAGCAATATGCAACATGTCAAGCAGGAAACTGAGAAATAAAACTACTTTCCTATTTCTGCATTTGATAACTACATGGTGTCACAAAACTGCTGAAGCAACAGATAGCTTCACCAGTTCTATTCGGGCTGATACAGCGACTCATAAAATATAAAATACATGAGGTTGTAAGAAAGCAGAATGCAATCTAGTAAAAAGTCAGAATAAACTGAGGGAGCAAAAAATGCTGCTACGAGTTTCCGTTTCCTCCAATAATTATGTTTCTCAATGTAGAAAAATGTGCAGCGAAAATGAATCAGAAACTCTGTAGGGAGTGTTTTAACAAAAAAATAAAAACTACTCTTTTTCTAAAAAAAAATTATGTTTTTAACACAATTTCAATATGTTTTTTGCCTTGATTAAGATAGAATTTGGTACTTTCAGGTTTATGCTAAACAAAAAGCTTCTATAAAAACACAACATAAATACTATTATTACATTATTATTATCGAGATAAAAAGGAAAACTGCTCAAAATATGAGCCTCTTTAATCAAAATAAAAGGATAGATTTGTCTTTTCATAATCTTTTCATAATTGCATCTGCATAACAGTGAGGCAGTTCAAAGCTGTGCTAACTGTCTGTGTAAATAATCCAGAGATGACTATTTCATCAGTTACTCTGTGCTTCCTCTTCCTCACCCAGCACGATGGCCAGCATCTGTGTTGCCTTCCGTTCCTTCTGCTGTGAGAGCCTCCCTCTCACCCTCTCCTTGGTGGTGCCCCATTTCTCTCTGCCTCCGCTGCGCTCCCTCCACCCCTCTCGACCTCGCATACCATCCTCAAGGGTGGGGGGACGGGGCATCAGAGCTGATCGCGCCACGGCGGAGGGAAGGCTGGGGGCTGGTCCCACTGCGATGGAGAGTGAGATCTTAGACTGCAGTGAATGAGACGAAGGCCGGGGAACGTTGGCAGTTGGTACATTCTGCTCTGTCTGCGGTAGGAATCTACCCGGCTCCACTTCAAGGGGATGAACCATGGACTCCTTCACAAGGGTCTAACACACAGAAAGAGTAGAGGACGAGTGGTGAGGAAACCTTATTTTGACAAAGAAAGACAAAGATGCTTGTGAAGAAGTAACAAAGATGATGAACAAGTGACAGCGTGGTGTTTATCAGTAAAAGAATAAAGCAGAAAAATTATTCACATTGTTCATACTGAGAGCTTGTTTAAGTTGCTCACCACTTTCTTTCGTTGAGGACCTGCAGTGGCAGGTCTAAGGATCAGAGTGCACAGTTTCACATCTTCTGGTTGTGTACACTTATTCTAAAAGGAAAGAAAACAGGAAATGCAATCAGTAAAAAGAGAGAACTTCTAAAAAGCACATTTATTTACATAAATGTTATAACATTTTCGGTCAGCTTTCCTTTAATTTACGGTACAACGCAAAAAATTATTGTTTTACCCCTAAATAAAATCTAATGCAAGTAACAGCATTCAGAAGTCACCTAATTACTACACAGAGTCCACCTCTGTGTAACTTAATCGTAGTATAAATATAGCTGTTCTGTGAAGTTCTCAAAGATTTTCTTAAGAAACATTGGAGAACAAACAGCATCATAAGGACCCAGGGACATATCAGGTCAGGTAGAACATTATAAAACAGAGGAATAAATACTTTTGCAAGGCAATTCAAGTGGCTTATTGAACACTGTCCTTGTTGACTTTTTAAAAAATTATAAAAATTAGACTTTTAATTGCTTTATTGACTTAATATGGCATAATTAATGACATTATTTTCTTTACTGTAATTAGGGTTAGTAATTACCCTTACTAACCCTAACCCTTACAGTACCCTTAGTTAAGTTTTGGAGTTGGTACCTAAAAACAGCAACTTTCAACCAATAAGTGCCTTAACCTCATGAATAACCTTTTGTTGGTCTGAATCACAAGCTTTAAAAAAAAAATAAACAACCCCAAAGATAAAGTTTCACAAGACAACAGTGGTTGTTCCATTGTTATAAAATCCATAACAATGAATTATTTTTAATAGGACAAATATGACATTTCTGCATATGTGTTTTTCTCCTCCTCTGAAACCAATTTTGCTGCTGTGTAGCATGAAAATGGTAAAAGGAAGTTGTCAGTATATAATAATAACTTTGATGTAGTGCAGTGAACCATTTATACCCCTGTCACCTCAGTTGAAGACAAGATGCAGATTCATGGCATTTGTTTAACAAAAAACAAATCAATGAAATACACAGAGAATTTATGAAACAGCAATCCAGTGTGGATTGCAATAGATTTCTCAATATGATTGCCAGAGAGGGTAATGCAGCACAGATACGTAATGTGTACAATAGTGTGCAAGTACTTGTACAATGAAAGTAAAAGTGTGATTTTTAATTACATAAAATTTATGATGAATAATAGGGCAGTAATATATTTTTATGTACAGTATATACACCTAATCTTAACTGCTAAGAGTACATTCAAAGAAATCCTTCAAAGCTGTATTCATTAGTAACAGAAAAATTCTTGTGCTTTATAGAAAATTATATCCTCTGTGACACCGCCATGGCCTCCTTGCGGCTGTCTTCCCAGGAGTTGGTGGGCGGCTACTCAGCGCCCTCTGCAGGTCCCCAGTTGTCGGTGCAGCCTCCAGTTCCAGTATGGGTTTAAGCCAGGCAGGAGTTTATTAAGATGGATCTTATGAAGTCACGTTGCTATGAGTTTGTGTTTATTTAATGGATAACCCACAAGATTTGGACTTTGTGCACTCTGTTCTGCAAGCGGAGTTTCTTTTAGAGGGATGGCTCGACGCTCCAGCTCCAGTCTCCACTGAAGGTCCCTTCGCCCCTCTTCTCGTTACTGTGAGGGCAGTGCAGAGCCCCAAGGATCCTGCAACCAATCCTCCAGAACCTCAGCACGAAGCCAAGCCTCCAGATCCAGCTTACACTGAGTGGACGACAGACGTTCCAGCTCTAGTTTTCGCTGGAGGTCAGCCTTCCTCCACAGCTACAGTTCCAAAGTGGGGTTCAAGGATGAATCGCCTCCCATCCACGTTCCAGAGTTCAGAGAGGGGTTCAAGGATGAATCGCCTCCCATCCAAGTTCCAGAGTTCAGAGAGGGGTTCAAGGATGAATCGCCTCCCATCCACGTTACAGAGTTCAGAGAGGGGTTCATGAATGAATCGCCTCCCATCCAAGTTCCAGAGTTCAGAGAGGGGTTCAAGGATGAATCGCCTCCCATCCAAGTTCCGGAGTTCAGAGAGGGGTTCATGAATGAATCGCCTCCCATCCACGTTCCAGAGTTCAGAGAGGGGTTCAAGGATGAATCGCCTCCCATCCAAGTTCCAGAGTTCAGAGAGGGGTTCAAGGATGAACCGCCTCCCATCCAAGTTCCAGAGTTCAGAGAGGGGTTCAAGGATGAATCGCCTCCCATCCAAGTTCCGGAGTTCAGAGAGGGGTTCAAGGATGAATCGCCTCCCATCCAAGTTCCAGAGTTCAGAGAGGGGTTCAAGGATGAACCGCCTCCCATCCAAGTTCCAGAGTTCAGAGAGGGGTTCAAGGATGAATCGCCTCCCATCCAAGTTCCAGAGTTCAGAGAGGGGTTCAAGGATGAATCGCCTCCCATCCAAGTTCCAGAGTTCAGAGAGGGGTTCAAGGATGAATCGCCTCCCATCCAAGTTCCGGAGTTCAGAGAGGGGTTCAAGGATGAATCGCCTCCCATCCAAGTTCCAGAGTTCAGAGAGGGGTTCAAGGATGAATCGCCTCCCATCCAAGTTCCAGAGTTCAGAGAGGGGTTCAAGGATGAATCGCCTCCCATCCAAGTTCCAGAGTTCAGAGAGGGGTTCAAGGATGAATCGCCTCCCATCCAAGTTCCGGAGTTCAGAGAGGGGTTCAAGGATGAATCGCCTCCCATCCAAGTTCCAGAGTTTCGAGAGGGGTTCAAAGATGAACCGCCTCCCATCCAAGTTCCAGAGTTTCGAGAGGGGTTCATGAATGAACCCTGTAATGGAAATTATTTTATTAAGTGCTCTAAAGTGTTCCAAAGTGTATGACCTTTAGGTTACCTCTCTCCTCAGAACATCTATGTTAGAGGAGGAAGCTGTAAAAGCCAGTATCAGATGTTTAATGGTTAAAACTCATCCTTTAGGGTGATGTCTCAGGAAGAGCAGATGGTCTGCTCGTAGATAACTTTGTTACCTCTGACCCGAGGAGGGTCTAGGGCCATAAAGCACAAACTCTTTTAAGTTGAGGTAACACCCACATACTCTTTAAATACTGTGTGTAAATGTTGATCGGGGCTCTGCTTCACTGACCAAGCTCAGTGACAGGGTCTTCAAACGCTGAATGCCTTTGAATAAAACTTATAAAGACAAAGTCCGGACTTTCTTTTGTTGTGAGTTAATTTCTCTCCCACTTTGATAGGAAAATTCCACTACAATTTTAGCGTCACCAACAGGATCTAACGTGCCAGAGGAAACCGCAGGAGGGGACACGGACGCCTGGCCAGCCTGGAGACTAAGTTGTCCTCAGTCCACCTCCATTTTACGGAGGGGAGTCCTCGTGCCCGCCTGCGGCTTCTGGCCGATTGGATCCGATCTATTTGTCTACAAATATATCTGGGTGAGAAGTTGCTCTGAATTATATAATATATTTATTTTATTATTATTACACATTAACCATCATCTCCTAACTAATTAATTAGGTTCCGGAGTTGCGAGAGGGAGGACATCGGCTGAGGGCCAGGTCACCCTGTTAGGAATACAGGGAGGTTCTTATTGGTAACAATGGGATAAAGCAAAACAAAGGGTTTTGTGGGTGGTTTTTAGCAATTTTCTACATCTCATAAAGGAGAAAAGCCAGATGGCAGACGTGCCGCTGAACGGGTAAAAAATGGTTCTTGAACCTCAGAGGCATCAGGGGTGCGCCCTTCTCCAGACTCTGTGATTTATACAATAATGAAAGGAAAAGGTGGGGATGATTGTGTTAAATGTACTTTAATTTGGGAATATAAATTTGGTTTTCCACAGCGTGGAAGTTTGAGTGTAAATGAGTTAAATAGTTAAAGAAAAAAGATAAATAGTTGTTGAAATAATTGAATATAGATTTATCTTATATTTCTCCTATTCTTTAACTTGACTACTTGATTTTATAACCTTTTATGATGTTTGTGTGAGTAAAGGATGTGATGAGTTTGTATGCAGGCAAAGATCATAAATGGAGCTGAGCTTGCTGAGGAGGAAGCAGTCCGCAGTTGAGGAGGTCATAAAAGATGAAGGCTGATTGTGCTGAACGGACAACACACTGATCTTAAGATTGGAGGAGACTGTAGAAGTGTGTTGTTAAAAGATAATGGTGTTTATGACCTGTTTACGATGCAGCTGTTTTTCCCATCCTTGGAGAGTAACGTTCTTTGTAACTAGGGACCCCCAAAAGACAATAAAAATAGAGGGTCGGACAGATGTTTTTCAGAGCAGTAGAGAGATTTGTAACTGAAAACACATCTTTGTCCGTTCTCCTCGCAGCGAGTGAAATAACAAATTATTTGTCTTTCTCTTCTTTTTGTGATGTTATAAGTATTTTAGGTTGTTTAAACCTGACAATAGTTTACATAGTTTAAAGTAAAACAGTTGATGGATGGAGATGGGAAAAATAAAAACATAAGAAAAAGATTAAAAAGCACAGAGTGCATCAATTAAGGGATTAAAGAGTTAAAACTTTCCTGCAGGAAGTTTCGTTTGTCTGAAATATTGCGATCAGTCGGAAAAGAAGGTAAAAGTGAAAAGGGACATTAGAGATGGGAAAAGAAAGTTGCTTTAGAAAGGAGTATAGTACATGTTATGGAAGGAAGTGACAGGCAAGTGGACAACTGACTGACTGACTGATAATATTTCTGTATGCAAAATCTTCAGCATGGCCTGAAAGAGAGAGTGTCTGTCTGCCTGCCTGCTGCAACTGACAGTGTGAGTTTCCACCAGAACGAAACTCAGAAGAAGTCTGGCCCCAAACCCACTGAGATGGACAATGATCCATGCTGTTTGCCAGAGCCAGAAGAGCGATACACTGGATTTATATTGAAAGCACATTTTATGCGGGCAGAAGAGAAACAGGCCGGAGCAAAGTTCTTTCTCCCTCCTGGAGAAGTTAAAGTGGACAAAGGAGTCAATGTCCCACCAACAGATCTGAAAGGGCCTGGTTTTTTTTTTGGACTGATAGAGGACTGTGTGCCATGACAGTCTGACTCTGGACCGATCAAGAAACTGAGGGGGGTAATGTACAAACACACACACATTTGCATAAATCTTTTCCTATTTTCTGCAACGAAGAACGCTTATTAACCACTGCTCATGTGACACGCTGGCTTGATGTTGACAGATATAGCGGGTTAAAATATTATTTTAGGGTTAGAAAAGTATCTTCAAAAGGGTGATAACTTAACTCATTTGATACTTTCCAGTTAATTCTTTTAGAGAAACTAGTTCTCTTTCGTCGTGGAATATTCAGGGTCAATTATTCTAGTTATTAAAAAGCAGAGGAAGTTACAACATCTCCAAAACTCAGCAGTAACCATATGTTTCTATGTCATTCTCAGGACAGATCTCATGGAGGAACATTTTTGAAACCCATTGCATGTGTAACATCTGATGGGTTCTCTTTCAGGTATTATTTTCTGTTGTCAGAGTTTGTATCCCATACATTTAATGGGTAGAGACCTCATTAAAACAGGCTTAGTTTTACTGCAGATGGTCTTCATACAGTCTCTGACACAGTACTGACAGTGGGGTGCAGTTTTTGTCCGCAAGTGCTAACTGACATTTGTGGAAAGTACAAATTCATTGTTTTTCACAGCAGCTGCTGGGAAGAGGTTATATTAATTTTTTTCTTTCCCTCTTCTGATTCATGCGGCGTGTTTATTTACACCGTACCTTATATCAGGTCCTGACAAAAAACTAGGCTTGGTTCTGCAGGTTCTTTTTTCTCCCTTTGTGGAAGGAAAGGAAACCTAATTAGTTCTGTGCTGCACAGAAATATTAAAACACTGGTTTTCTGAGATATCACTGGCTAAAACATTTAAAACTTTTGAAAGTAATTTGTTTTGTTAAATACATTTTCCTTGGCAAACCAAACCTTTAAAATGAGAACGGGAAAACATTGGGTTATTTTTGAAGGTAAGAAATAATCTGATTGGACAGTGGTACCACACACAAAAAAAAAATTAAACTAATCTCATGTTTCCTAAAAGACTCTGCATAGAAAAGGCACTTCAGAACTGTGGAATTATTTCCCACCACAGTACCAAATTTGTAAGCATGCTTTTTCTTTATTTTAAAACAGATCTGTGTTTTTGTTTTGTTTGTGGGCTTGGGTTTTTCTTTTAGCATAATGTTTATCTGAAGTTTCTTATGAACTGTGTTAGGAGCAAATACGATCTGAGGTAAATTAGAACCTGTGAACTAGTAATTTTTAAATCTGAATGTTGTCCAAGCAGAAATAATACACTAACAGGTCTGGGGAGATTTAGCCAATCCTCTCTTCAGTCTCTGCAGAAAGCTAACATCATTGTTCAATGCAGTAGTACTCAACCTGTGGTTCCTGGATTCCTGAAGGCCGTGAGCCATAGATTTTGGGTCCATAAAATTAAAATACTTAATTAAAGGTAGACCGATTACCTATTAAAACAGATCTAAGCCAATGATGAGTTCTAGTCATTTTGGTGGCTTTGAAATGCAATAATACTAAAAAATTTTACTCTGGGGAACATAGATTGGGGCTGAAGAGTTTTGTTTCGTAGCCAAGGCTAGGATTCTTTATAACGGAATAAAGACAAGTACAATCCTTTATTTTAGGGAGAGAAAAGAAATAAAGGCTCTCTCAACACTAAAGAGGATGGTCGGCTCAAACTCCAGTCTCCTTGTTTGATTTTTTAGAGGTTTAAAGATTAAAAGAATACCTAGGAGTACAAAGGTACACAAGGTAATGTCAGATTACTAAGAGATAAAATATAGGAACATTTATCAACATTTAGATTATTAAAGAGGGGTTCTACTAATAATTTTCTCCCCAACTCTCAAAATTTAAATAGCCCAAATTAAAGAAAATGATATTTGTTCTCCTTTTGAAACACTATGTGGGAACAAAGTCCAGTTTGGAGTCAAGCTTCTTAGCTTAATTCCTGGTTAAGTTCAACACTGCATAAAAATGTCAATGCCGACTTAAAATACTTCTTTGCATTTAACCTGAGCAGAGAAATTCTTGAATACAGCTGCGATCAAATTGAGCCAAACAAAAAGAGAATTATGACAATAACCCTCAGGATTGTAGTTATTATTATTACAGAGTTACAGCACAACGAATTGGCAAAGGGTTTCAGCATCAGTAAATTTGGATTCATTTAAGCGAAAACTGTTGCTATGCTTCTAAATAGTTTGAGATCTCTTTGGACTATGTGCACTCATCTTAAACAGGATCCTGAAGATTGTCATAACAAAATTGATCAATTATAGTATTAAAAGATATGGCTGAGAAAATATATTTTGAAAAGAGATTGTTAAAAATTTATTTTAATTCTTGAAGCTTCAAATTTGGCCATATGTCTGTCTTTGATGTTTTCTCTTTGTTTTGTTGGAATGAATGTTTGTTTATATGTTGCATGACAAAATAATCCATGTTTAGAATAATGTTTCTAAATCCCAGATTGATTAAAACCTTGAGTTTTCAGGAGACTTAAGAAGCAGCTTGTTTCTGAGGTAGGTATGTTAACAGTTTTGCAGTTTAAGGTTCACTAAGATGGGTTGGAATGAAGAAACTGTGGGTCCCGCCCATAGGCTGTCAATCAGAGGTTTGTTCTGCCTGACTCCGCCCACCAACCAGGTTTGTACACACCTTTGCTTTCATGGTAACGCTCAGCACCTCCCTTCCTGAGTTTTAACACTGTTTATGAGACAATAGAATCAAAAGGCTTGTAGTGATTGTTGCCTTAAAAACATGTTTTTTTTTTTTTTTGTATAATAATTAAGGATGTAGCATGACATTTAGATTTATGTGTTTTACTATTAAAAGGTTAATGAAATAGTTTAAACTAGTTTAAAGAATTAGTTTTGCATGCAGAATCATTGGTGATTTATTAGATTGAAAGTTTTCCCTGGTGCCATTAAGCTAGCTGACAGTTCAAGATATGCCAAAAGTAAGGAATATATTTTTGATAAAGAATCAGAGTTATGACTTCATATTTGGTGGGAATTATTTATTAGATTAACTTTGTAGAGTTTCTACATTAAACTTACATTAGATGTCCATTAATCCAATACTCATTTTTATACAAGACAAATCAGGATGATATGTGATTTATTTCTAAGTGAGACATTGACGTACTGCACAACAACTGAAGTTTGCGTTTTGTTGTTAATGGCAGTTAGAAACATCTGGATTTTATTTATGTTGCTTTTGGTAATTTCATAGTGACATATTTTTGTCAGAATTGATTTTTGTGGTTTTATATAATGTGATCCTGGTTACTAGATGTTTTTTAAACTTTTTGCTGGACTGTTGCATGGGTTGGACCCTGCGCCAGACGAGGGGATTGTCAGACTGAAGTAACATGGAATTACAAACGTTTTAGCACTCATGGAAAAAGGGTAGCTCATACCTCCAGTGAGGACTTAGTGACAATGCGAGATAGATGTTGTGCTTTGTTTATATAAATGGTGCATAGCTCCCTAAGATCACATTCTGAAAACCTGTCTGAAAGATATGGTGTTGATTCTTTTGTGAAATTTTACATCTCCACCAATTAGACCATTTTTGAAATTTTCTTTGGGTATTCTGAAACTATGGAAATAATGACCTGTAATCAGACCTTCCTCAAACATCATATGTCACATTTTTTTAATATTCAGAATATTTAGCTGATGGTCACTGCTAGTATACTAGGTGGAGTCAGAAGATTAATTCTCTTTAATTTTCCTGGATGTTTTGATGAAGTTCATGTAGTTAAGCACCCAGGCTTGAGAATGGGACTTTGAAATTAAAAATTAGCCAAGGGTTGTGAAGGCTCTGCTTATTATTTTCACTTACGATTGAGACTTTTGAAGTGCTGTTTGATAGGTCTCCTAGTTTGGGCATGGGGATATTGCTAAGATCTCTGCCTTCCACATCTTTGTGTGAAGAGAGGATGTTGTTTTACTGTCAAAACCTGTCAATTGTGCTTTTTCAAGTTTCACAGATTGTGAAGGCTGCATTGCTGGAAACAGCCACTTCCAAACTCCACTCTTTGGTTCCAGGAGAACACACTTGAAGTCCAGATGCTGGAAGGGCCCATATCAGATCCTACACCACTGTCAAGGTAGCAGAGCATGTTACCTGGGTCTATGCTACACTGGAAGGTGTTCATGGGAACACCACCTGAGCAGCATCCTGGTTCTGAACCTCCTACCTAGAGGAGCTTCCTACGACCGCCCACCTGTACCAGTCTGGTAACAGAGTAGCTTGAAGCGCGGAAGCCACTCAGGAGAGGCAGCAGGATTTTTGTTTATGATTTGTTTTCTTTGAAAAAAACTGTTTGCTTTCAGTACCAGAGGAAAGGACATTCCACTTCAAGGTCACAATGCACCTATATGGAAGATGGTCTGTTCTGATGCTAATGATTGGAATTTCAAGTATTTTTATTACTCTTGTGTTCATTTGGGGAAAGGTACAGCAAAGACAATGTGTGACTAATCTTAGTAATTATGCCAATAATACTCATCAGCTGATCCGAAGAGAGATTCATCACTTTTCTGACTACCATGATCATGCTGATAATGTCTGGTGGCAATTGATGCATCAAACCGTGAGGAAGATAAGAAATGACAGTTGCTATGTTTGTTGTTTGATTCCACGTGCTATAAATGATCAACCATTTTTGGTACCTGTTCCTACTGAAACTGCTTCTATTCTAACTACTTTCTTTCCAGATAGGCAACATAACCAGCTGGTGGAGGTTATTTTTCCTTGGCTGAGGAATTATATTGTAAGGCAAAGCAGAAATGTTAGTAGATTTTCTAGTGAGCCTACTTTAATATGTGCTACTACAGGAATTCTTTATAGATTTTGGGGTAATAGGAATCAATAAGATATCCAGATATAGGTACAGATATTTGTATTGCACAGGATGAAACCACACATTATTTCCTTGGAAAGACAGAGGGTTGCAAAACTATTATATCTATTTCATGTGCTTTAATCAACAGACATAAATTTGAGTCACGTCCTATCAGAACTACTGCTTATACCATTTCAGGATCTTTGGTCCCAGAGCCTTTTGTGTTAACTCTTAATCTTACAGCCTTAAGGAAGTAAGTTGTATGGCCAGGCAGGTAAATTAACCAGGGTTCTTGTTACTTTTCTTAGTAGAGGTAGTAGTACTCGTGTCCTAAGAACATGGTTTGGATGTGTGGAAATAGATTAGATCTGTATCTGCCTGCTAATTGGTCTGGAGTATGTTATTTAGCTCACTTACTACCTACAGTCACAACTTATGATTCAATCAGCCCATCATTAGAGAGGAAGACAATGCTCAAATGGCAAAAGAGAGCTAGGATTCCATATTGGAAAGGGATTTTGGGTACACTTGTTCCTAGTTATGGTGTTGCTAATGCCACCCATAGGATTAATGAGTTGTCAGTTGAGTTAGAAAATCTTACTGCTTTCACAGAGGTTTCACTGTTCTGACCAAGGAGCAGCAAGTTCTTAGAACGATGAGTTTGCAAAATAGGATGGCTTTGGATTACCTGTTAGCTGAGAGAGGGTGGTGTTTGTAATTTAATTGGGGAACAGTGTTGCACTTTTATTCCTGATGTGTCTAACAACATGACAAGTATCCATGATAAATTAGGAGAATTGCTGACGGCCCAACAGAAATTAAATGTGGGCTCCTCTTGGAATCCTTCATTACTGGTGGTTGGACATCCTGGGTAATAAAGATTGGAGTAATTTTTCTTTTTCTTTCTGATTTTTCTTTTATAGTGTTGTATATATTGTTTTTCTTGGTTTTATTTTGATTATTATCCTGGGTGATGGTTTTGAAGAATTTTCCTTTTAGTTGTGATTATCTTGTAATCAGAAGAAAGGAGTTGTAATGGAAATTATTTTATTAAGTGCTCTAAAGTGTTCCAAAGTGTATGACCTTTAGGTTACCTCTCTCCTCAGAACATCTGTGTTAGAGGAGGAAGTTGTAAAAGCCAGTATCAGATGTTTAATGGTTAAAACCCATCCTTTAGGGTGATGTCTCAGGAAGAGCAGGTGGTCTGCTCGTAGATAACTTTGTTACCTCTGACCCGAGGAGGGTCTAGGGCCATAAAGCACAAACTCTTTTAAGTTGAGGTAACACCCACATACTCTTTAAATACTGTGTGTAAATGTTGATCGGGGCTCTGCTTCACTGACCAAGCTCAGTGACAGGGTCTTCAAACGCTGAATGCCTTTGAATAAAACTTATAAAGACAAAGTCCAGACTTTCTTTTGTTGTTAGTTAATTTCTCTCCCACTTTGATAGGAAAATTCCACTACAACCCCCTCCCATCCAAGTTCTAGAATTCAGAGAGAGGTTCAAGGGTGAACCACAGCTCATCCATGTTCCAGAGTTTTGAAAGGGGTTCGAGGCCGAGCCGCCTCTAGTCCATGTTCCAGAGTTTTGAGAGGGGTACAAGGCTGTGCCGCCTCTAGTCCATGTTCCAGAGTTTCAAGAGGGGTTTGAGGCCGTGCCGCCTCTAGTCCATGTTCCAGAGTTTCAAGAGGGGTTCGAGGCCGAGCCGCCTCTAATCCATGTTCCAAAGTTTCGAGAGGGGTTCGAGGACGGACCGCCTCTACTGCCTGTGCCAGAGGGGTCCGTGGGTGGACTGCCGCTGACCTTAGTTCCAAGGCCCAGTGACTGTGTTCCAGGCCAGATTGACTGTGCTCCTGGCCTGACTAACTGTGCTCCAGTGCCGACGGAGTGTGCCCCAAGGGGGCAAGACTCCACGCCTGACTATGAGGCGCCAGATTCCACGCCTGACTTTTTGACTGACTTAAGACCCGACTTTGACCCAGACCTTCAATCGCCTGACTCCAAGCCTGACTCTAAGCCTGTCTGCAGGCTCCAAGGTTCCTCTACTCGGTGCGTCCGACCTCCTGACCGAGGGTCCTCCACATTCCGTCACAGGCCACTCAGACACCAACACCTATGCCGGAGAATTACTGAGCACCGCCTTCTACTTTGCAGACCTCCTAAACACTGGCTCCGTCTTCACAAACTTCCTGATCGTCAGCTTCTTCGCCACTGGCTCCTTCGCTGCAGGCCTCCTGACCATCAGCTTCTTCGCCACTGGCTCCTTCGCTGCAGGCCTCCTGACCGTCAGTTTCTTCACCACTGGCTCCTTCGCTGCAGGCCTTCTGACCGCCAGTTTCTTCGCCACTGGCACCTTCGTTGCCGGCCTCCTGACCGTCAGCTCCTTCATCGCTGGCTTCTTCGTCGCCTTCGGATTGCCCGCCCTTGCTTTGCGGTTCTCCAAGACTCTGTTTTAGTTTGAGCTTTAAACGATGGACTAGTTCTCCCCCTATTGGATTAATTTTGTTTTTATTTTTGCAGACGCCATAGTTGCTTTGACGTCGCTGCTTCCAGCAGTTATCGTGAAAGGTGAGTGAATCTTAATTAGTATAGATCGGTCATCTGCATAGATGTACTTAAACCAATGCATAGCATTATTAAGTATTGCTATAGTGTATAAGGGTGTTCATTAGTGCACTTTGCACCAGGACACCCTAGGCAAAAGGTCGATGATCGACTTTGTTGTTGTGTCATCAGACCTTCGGCCGCATGTTTTGGATACTCGGATGAAGAGAGGGGCTGAGCTGTCCACTGATCACCACCCGGAGGAGCTGGAGGAGGTGTCTGGGCAGAGGGATGTCTGGGTGTCTCTACTGAGTCTGCTGCCCCCGCGACCTGGTCCCGGATAAGGACGACGAGTATGAGTACTTGTTATGGTGTTACTGACTTATGGTGTACTTTCTTCGTACTCAGAATTAGAATTTTTAAAGTTCTTAGTCGAAAAATAAGAAGAATGCTCCCTAAAATAGGGAGCAAAAATCCGGTTGGTGAGCAGCTGGAGTTTAGTATTCAAAATAAATATCACATATAAAACATAATAAAACTTTTAGGTATAAACTATTTATCATATTCATTATCAACTAAATTGGAGAAGGATTAACTGCCATTGGTTTGTATTGCTAATACTTTTTAGCACCACAACAATTAGCAAGTCCCACTGGTATCCGACTTACAACTTGAACTTTTATCTGAAGCCATTCCCACATACCACCTTCGACATCTGAGACAAATCTAAGACACCATTATCATTCCGTAATTGATGCAACATTTGCTAACCATCAGACTGTTATGCAACAACTTTAAATGTGTAGAATGGTTATTTGAATTTACTTAAATAAATCAGTCTTTATTTATTTAGCTTAATAAAGACAGGCACCTTCACTACTGAAATGCAAGGCAGATACACAATAGTGTGACAGGGGTTTTAAATTTCACGAAGGTTCACTCCACAAATTAAAAATAAGTAAATCGTGAAGCTTCAGCCAAACTGAGACATTTACCTTCCGTTGCCGACTTTCCACTGCTCCAGAACCACTTTGTGTCAGCAGACCATGTTTGCGGGGTGGGGCGGTGCGTCTACCACGTTTGCGCAGCACCACACAGATCTGGGCATACACCAGCAGCGTTACAATAAATGGTACATAGAAAGAGGCTACAGACGAGTAAACCACGAATGCTGGGTCTGCGAAGCTGCATGTGGTGCCTTCCCGGCTTGCTGATGCAGAAAAGGTCAACAAGAAAAACCAGGTATTAGTTTTGCAGAATAAGTTAAACAATCAAGGTGCAAGATATTAAGTCTAAATTTTGAATAAATCATTAGATGAATATACAGTACATGATTTTTTGAAGTACAAAAAAGTCAAAGTGACACAGTCCAAGGTCCACATCAATAAGACTCCTACTTTCACACAGAATGTAAAGGCTTTTCACTGTCCTAAACAGCATCACCATGAATAGTCTTGCTGAGATATAACTCCCCTCAAATAAGTAATTATGATCGGTCTATCAGTGCCATTTTGGATGAAGTGTTTGACCAGTTCGATATAACATGATACGATACAATACTTCTTTATTGTCAGAACAAGTCTAAAATTTGTCCTGCATCACAGCACTGTTGTATATAGACATACACTATATTGCCAAAAGTATACGCTCACGCATCCAAATAATTTAAATCGGGTGTTTTCCGATCCCTTCCCTGGCCACAGGTGTATAACCTCAAGCACTAGGCATCCAGACCGGTTCTACAAACATTTGTGAAAGAATGGGTCGTTCTCAGGAGCTCAGTGAATACCAGTGTGGTACTGTGATAAGATGCCACCTTGGCAACAATACCGTCATGAAATTTCCTCGCTGCTAAATATTCCACTGTCAACTGTCAGAGGTATTATAAGAAAGTGAAAGAGATTAGGAACAACAGCAACTCAACCATGAAGTAGTCGGCCACATAAACTGACGGAGTAGGGGTAGCAGATGATGAAGCGCATAGTGCACAGAGGTTGCCGACGTTCTGCAGAGTCAATCCCTATAGACTTCCAAACTTCATGCGGCCTCCAGTTTAGCTCAAGAACGTAAAGATCTTCATGGAATGGGTTTTCATGGGCAAGCAGCTGCATCCAAGCCATACATCACTGAGTGCAATGCAAAGCCTTGGATGTAGTTGTGTAAAGCACGCTGCCACTGGAGTTGTGGAGGAGCATTCTCTGGAGTGATGAATCACGCATCTCTATCTGGCAATCTGATGGACGAGTCTGGGTTTGGCAGTTGCCAGGAGAACGATACTTGTCTGACTGTATTGTGCTAAGTGTAACGTTTGGTGAGGGGAGAATTATGTTGTGGGGTTGTTTTCTGAAGCTGGTCTTGGCCCCTAAGTTGTAGTGAAAGGAACTCTGAAGGCTTCAGCATACCAAAAGATTTTGGACAATTCCATTGTTGCAATCATCCATGTTAGGGGATAGACCTGCTGGGCTGCGTAGTTCGACATGCGCAGCTCAACAGACATCACAGCTCTGACGTCACCCGGGATTATAAAACCCACGGAAACCAAACTTTCATTGCCATTTCCAGCGTGTTTCACGGGACGACGCAACAGAGGCGCATATCTGGAGAGACAAAAGCTCGCTGGCAAACGTTTCCTCCACATGGCCATTCCCAGAAGAGCTTGAAAGATGGAAATCTGTCTGATACAAGAAGGTCAGAAGATTCATATACCGATTGAAGACCACGCCGACACTCCGGGCCAGGTGGAAACCCACAGAGGTTCTATTTCCAAGGAGACCCCTTGTTGATTCAGTCGACTGTAACAGTCGAGATCTGGATCTCGTAATTATGAGACATCCATTTTGTCTTTGGCGAATGCCAGGAGCTTTCGTGGTTCCCCGTTTCTTGTGTGTGTGTGTTTTTTTTTTTTTATCGCTAAGAGAATCAAAGTCTATTCCCACTTGTGTCATGCTCACTTTAACCTAACGGATATCAGTCAGCCATCAAACACTGTTTTCCAACACATCGGGTTTAATTGTAGTCTTTTATTACGGATATAAAAGGAAGGAAGCAAACTCTGCTGGACAGGAAAAATTAGGCATCCTGAAAAGATGTGAGTGTAGGCTTGTTATTCTGGTAGATCACATTCTAATGTAAATAAATACATAAAGAGTAAATGTCTCCAAATTCTCAGGACTAAGTATCTCCGATGAGAGAAATAAACACAGTAAAACCTACAGAACCAGGTTTATTTCTTATTATTTTATTCCCCCTGTGTCGGGGGGAACTGATATTCGCAGGGGAACAACACAAGACTGGCTTCCTCTTCTTCTTCTTGTTGTTTGATGGGGGTTGGCGAATGCTTCAGATGCATTACCACCACCAACTGATAAGTAGTGTAACAGCTTCATCAGGGGTTTTAGATTCATACTTGTAAATTGTTGATTCCTACTTGTAAATTTGTGGTTTGTACTTGTATTGTTGCGAAGTTGTAACTCTGTAACTTGTTTTCGTAACATCTAAAACTGTATTCTCTCAGATGAAACATCTGATGTCACATGTATGTATAAGATGAAGAAAAGGCACAAATACAAATCTTGAATCTATTCATGTTTATTTACTTGCATTTACAAATTTAGACACCTATGTATTTTTTTTTACAGTTATCTTACCCCAAACACTATCTTCCCCCATCATCTACTTTTGTATCTGCCTGCACTACAAACACATACAGATTCATTCATCTGCTTCTTTGTTGTGGGTTTTATTGTATTCTGACTCATTGTTTTATTCAGTTTGAACAAATATGTTGCCCACATTGCTTGTTGCGAGAGAGGAACATGGCAGATTTGCAAATATTCCTTGTTTCTTAAACTATTAGAATTTGAAGCCAACCTTGTGTTGAAATTGATAATACAACAACCTAAGCATTTTATTAATCGAAGTTTCATCAAAAACTATAAAAGCCCTGCTTGCATTTAAAGGGTAATAGTGATGTAACTCAATCACTAAACACTGTCAGCAGAATGGAATAAGACACATCTCAAGCTGTGTCGTAATGTACAAGCTGTGGAGAGTGAGATGTTTTTTCACAGCTTGACTTACATCATTCAGTATCCAGCTGTGCTGGGTTGTTGGAAGTAAGCTCTCATATTACATTGTGATTCCCACTCTGTCTAAAGCCCTCCCTTTGAGCTCAGTCTAAGAACTTTCAAAGCTTCAGCCCACCCCAACCACAGAAGCCTTTATCAGCACAGAGGTTGGCTGCTAAGCACCACCACTTCAGCTGCTGCACGAGGTAACAAACTAATCAAAGATTATCTCTGTCTAATCACTTTACAAAGCATCATTTGTTGCAAACCCAATGGGAACAAATTGTATTGCTGATTATATTGTGTTTTTTTCTAATGGATTTTTAATGATAAAGTCATATTAATACTTGCTAATGTTCCCAGCGTCAAAGATTATTCAAATTCAGAGACAGCTGTATAACAGTATTGCTGTCAGGCAACAAAATAGGTGAACATCTTGATTGAAAAGCACTGCAAGTTGTAATGCTTTTCTGCAAATCAATTTCAACATTTTTAGCATCATTTGACAAAAACATTAATGTTAATTGTGTCAGAAACTGTTTTAGAAGTGACACAATGTCTCAAAGCTGTTTTTTAGTCTTTCCTTCTCATAGAAGTGTCTCAAAGCCAAAATCTAGATGCACGACAATAATGGAACACGACTTGTGTGGGTACACTCTTATGAGCCACGCTAAGGGTAAATAAAAAAGAATCCTTGAGAAGGTTAAAATTAATAGGATATATAAATATTTTTGCACAATGAAGAGCTGGCATCACACAACCCTTGAAAGATCACATTTTTTTCTAGGGAAACACGACTAAGTTTCATTGTGTTCCCTTTATGGACCTCATAAGTCTGATTCTTTTGAACATCTCATTGGCTGGTTGGTGCACAGTAATTTTAGAAGTACTTTCACCTGTGTTGTTCAGTCCAAACAATAAGGGGCAGGAGATGGCAAAAGAGAGAAACCACACCACAGCGATCATCACAGCAACCCTCCTCCTGGAACTGTATCTGGTGTTGTAGAGCAACGGCATGGCTACTGCTGTGTATCTGCAACAGCATGCATGCACAGAAAACACACAGGTGTCACATTAGCATGTCTCTCACACTCACTGTGCTTGCTTCCGAACAAACAGGTCAATACAGAACAAATAATTTCTAATAAATCCACTGGGTTAGTTATCCCACAGTCGTATTCTGACATACTTTAAAGAAGAACCATGGGCACAAATGCTGTCACTTCTTTTTTCACAGCGACAAGGACACAAAACTCACAACTATCAAAAGCAATTGAAGTTGTCTGCTGGTGGGTGGTTTAAAGTGAGCAGCTCAAATCCCGACGGCAGCCAGGAGGTCACAGACAAAACGCAATCAGAAACTGTTAAAACATGAGTAGATTCTGCACAAATTTCCAATATGTATAGGTTGGTTCAGGTTTCAAAGCCCGCAACATATAATCACATAGTGAGCCTGGAGCCATTCTGATTCTTACAAATAAGTCTTTAAGAGGAGGCTGTGGAGCAGTCTCATAGCAAGGATTGAGGCATTGTGCAGGTTTGAAAATTACAATGCAAAACTTTATCTGCAGTTAAATAATTTTTTTTTGTTAAACTACTTCTAAGGGTAAAGTTACTACATTACATTTTAAATGACGGTTGAGAAGTCTTTGCAGACGACTGCTATCTGAAGTCAGGAACACATGGACCTCATCAGAGATGGGAATTTCTCTTTGGTTGTTCTTTGTCATTACTGCAACTGACTTCAGTCACTGTCTTGTATCTTTCTACTTTTATATTTCTTCAGCAACAAAACTAGAGCTTGATAAATTAGTAAAAAGATGATAAGGGAGTTTGATCCTTCATTTGGCTGTTTTGACTCATTTTGCTTGGAAACTGGGAGACTACACAATAAAAAAAACATTTTATTATAGAAATTTGTGTTAAGTAAAAAGTATGTTCAGTACCTTTTTAAAGGTTGTTCTTTTCAAAAGAAACATTTAATCTGAAAATGAGCCTCATCGGAACACATATTCTGATTTACTGAATATCAATACCACTACAGACCTATTACTGTAAATCCATATCTGACAAAGCGATCGCACTACCCTACTTGTGTTACAAGTCTGTGGAAATTTTTACAGCGGAACGGCTTTAATTATGACCAGTTTTACAAATTCTCTTGTCTTCTCATCAGTATGTTACAGACTTTCTCTGTCCGAAACTTTGTCATTCATGAGATTTTTTTTAAAAAGCTTTACTTGATTTTTCCGTTCTTAAGTTTTAGAAGAATAGGACATACTCATGCTTAATTGCTAAAGTTATAATAACGATTCAGTTCTCTTGGAGAAAGTTCTGTGCCTCCTTAGCGGATTTTTTTTCCCCATGGAAAAGATGTCTGTGCTTCATAAAAATCGTCTTTGGTGTGGCACATAGTGGTGCAGGAGTTAAGCATGTGACCCATGTACCAAGGCATAGGTCCTCGACGCAGCTGTCACAGGTTCGAATCCTAGCTCACTGACGTTTTGCCACATGTTTTCCCCCTTTCTCCACCCCATTTCCTGTTGGCTCACTTTCGAAAAACCTGAGAAAAAAAAAAGTCCACTAGTGCCTAAAATAAAAGTCTTCTTTGAGGTATAGTTTTGTTTGAAAGTGGCACCAAATTAAGCTGTTAAGCAGCCATCTATCAAATGTAGTAAACAGAAAGCACAGTTCCTTATCAACAGACAATCATAAGACAAAGAAAATAACTTTTTGTACATTAGTGCTGCATGTGCATCTAAAGGCTGTGCCTTAACATTTGAAGGGTTCATGCATTTGTTGCTAAAAATACTACTTTACTTGATCTCAGCACTACGACCTGAACCTCTATCCCAGTCTCAAACCTTTTACAGCCTCTTTCAGGTTTTCTTCCAGAATATCCCTGTAATGAGCTCCATCTATCTTCCCATCAACTCTGTACATTCTTCTTCTCCCCGCTGAAGAAAAGCATCCCCACAGCTTGATTATGACACCCCAATGTATACAGTATATACAAAAAATTGATTGATAAATCAAAATAAAGTCTTGTGTTTGCTTCATATAAACCAAGATAAATTGATAATACTAACCCATAGAGGTTGGCAAACCTAAACTCAATCATTTGTATGTTAAAAAAAAACATATTTTTCTTCAGTCAAGCCAGAATTAACCTTGTTTTGTTTTGTTGTTTTTCTTTTGTATCCCCCAAAAATGATTAAAGACTTTGTCCTTTACCAAACTGTGTGTTTGTGTGTAAACTAGTGAAACCTAAATATGTCGGTTTGAGAAATGAAGGCACAGCTGTAGACGATTTGCCCGCTGAGTGTCTGGTCACCTCCCTCAGGACACATGAAGAGGGCATCAAGTGGAAGATCAAATCATTAAATGTGTTTTTTACTAGTCTAAAAAACTGCCAAGATCACAGCTGACTGCAGAGGATGTTGGGGACATAAAACCACAGTCTCCAACCTGCTGGACAAATAAACAAGGGGCTTTTTGTCCAGTCTTAGGTGGCTGATAAAATATAACCTCAGTTTTTGCCATAAACCAAAAAGATGAAGTAGATTTGAATTTTCTGAAAAGTTATTCTGAAGAAAAAGATAATCTGCTGTCACAGATACAATATATAAAAAAAGGTATACAACAAAAAGGATTTACGGTATGTTGTTTTTGTTCATTTTTGATCACTATCCACCTTAATGCATTTTGCAGATTGTTTTCCCTCTATTATTGTTTAGATTTTGTTTGTCTGAGTTTTATTTCTCTGCTGGCTGTAACTAAGAGCTAAGCCTCTCTGATATTTTCCCTGACTGCCATTTCAACACCTCTTCTGTTTCTTGTAATCACCCTCTCCAGCAGATAGACTCCTTTGTTGTCTCAGTTATTTTCTCTCGTCCTCATTGTGGGGTCAATAACTACCTGACCTTGTTTTTTGCTCATTTCTCTTTTTGTTCCTGGATTTCCTGTTTC
Organism: Girardinichthys multiradiatus; assembly: GCF_021462225.1. NCBI lineage: Eukaryota > Metazoa > Chordata > Actinopteri > Cyprinodontiformes > Goodeidae > Girardinichthys > Girardinichthys multiradiatus. Next base: position 34,066,495 of record NC_061796.1, read on the forward strand.
TAGGGCATCTTTGATTTTGGTAGAAAAACTTTTGGCTTCTTTATTTGCCTTCCTTGTGTCGTGTTGGGTTCATCTTAGGAAAAAAAAAACAAGGAACCCCACCTGTCGATGCTGATGGCACACAGGTTGAGGATGCTGGCGGTGCACATCATGACATCCAGGGTGAGCAGAATGTCACAGTGGATTAGACTGAAGCGCCACTCTCCTACAACCTTCATGAACACATAAAAAAGAATAAAGTTATGACTCGGTCGTTCTTTATAATGTCACAAGTGCACTTATATTGTACTGTTTGACCTTTTCAATATGTTATACTGGTTCAAATGCATTAAACTTACAAAGACAACCACAAAATTGTTCTGTTAAACGCAGTAAAACCTAATGTAAGCTATAATGGCAGTTCCTAATGCAAGAGGGCACCTTATGCCTGAATGAGTAGCAAAAAGTAAACTCAGTATTTACGTTAGTATTTAGTTACATGAAGGCCAGCCAATAAAAAAATTCAAACATATAATGAGAAATGTAGTCCTGCAATAGTTACTGAATCCAGCTTTTAAGAACCACATTAAATCCTTATTGATCAAAGGTCGCAACTTCAGCTCTTTTCATCTTAAGAAGAATCAAATAAAACTATAAATAATATTTTTCTAATATTGTTTTTCTTCCATTTTACTTGTTGTCTAACTATAAACGCATGGAGAACTGCTTTTGCACTAATTAATTCCCATTTAATTAATATGCTATTTTATTATAATTTTAGGAAATATAATCAGGTTTTATTTTGTGACACTAAGGAAGATTTATTAAAATCACCCACTGGTTCACATGGAAAACAACAAAGGTTAATTCTAATATCCTGTGACCCTAAATTATTGATAATCTGCCCTTTTTGACTTGACTGTGTTAAAATTCTGCTGATTTACACTAAGTAAGATGCTCTAGCTTCCAAAATGTGGTGGGGAATTTGAACTGGTGATGGGAAACAGCAAGAGAGTGACGAAAATGTGGGTTGATAGCAACCCACATTAATATTAAACAACGGTATCGCAACTGCATGTTTTTTCCTCCTCTCTCACATTGAGAAGACAAGAGAGAGAGGCCACACAGTAAACTATTGCACTGCGTGCAAAATAAGGTACGGCATTGCTGGTTTAAAATATAAAAACTTTCATTTGTTTTACATTTTATTCAACAAAAAATGTCATGGACCTCTGGGTCTGAGGGGTTGTTTTCCATTGTGTCTGCTCAAGAAACAGAATTGTGCACACTTATACAGTACCTCCAGGTAGACACCCCAGGGCATGACCAGCGTGGCCAGCAGCAGGTCGGACACGGCCAGGGAGACGATGAGGTAGTTGGTGGTGGTCTGAAGAGCACGCTCCCGAGACACAGCGACACACACAAGTACATTGCCGAACACCACACAAAAGATGAGGAGGACCAACAGCACTGCGTAGAAGTTGTATGGTGGTGAGGAAGACGGTGGAGAGCTGGTGCAGTTGGAGGATGTCAGTAGGGAAGAAGAGGAAGAGGAGGAGGTGGGATAGGATGCAGGGGAATAAGGGAGGTCAGGTGCGATAAAGGCTGAGAAATTGTTCTTAAGGGAGGAGAGGGGAAGGGAGGGAGAGGTCTTCTCCGACTCATTGAGTAAAGTCATGATCTTGCTCCAGTGAACATGATAACGATGAAAGTGGATAAAACAAAGAGAAGAAGGGAAATATAATTACCATGAGACATCTCATGACCCAGAGTTAATTAAAGTGAGTCTTTCTCAGCAAATACAAACACTGAACTCTTTTTCTAACGGAGGACATGGAAATCAAAGGTGCCTGTAACACCAGCACTGGAATTTTCTTTGGTCTCACAAGGGAGAAAGCTGAGTAGGAAATCAACCAAAGGAGCAGCATTGCAAATAACATATAATCTCAGAAGTCTGGTTTGATACTGTAAAGTTTAGTTAATTTGCTCTGAAATTAGAAGCAGAGCTAAAAAACTATCTTGTATTTCTGTAAGTTTAGAGGCTAGAACATGTTTTCAATTTCCTTTAAAATATTCTCCATTCTAATGGTAGTTTCTTGAAGTTTTTTTTTCTCTCCTTTCCCTGAGGTGTTCTGGTAACACCACAATGATTATGACAGTCATCACTCAGTAAAATAAACTGAGAATCTTTAGACACTTTTAACACCATGTTGCATCATCTCCTCAAGTCACAAGATGTGGTCGAGAAGAATGCAAATAAATACTTTTTAGAGGTCAGCTGGATGAAAGTTAAACCATAAAGCAGAAAGTCAGAAACTGAAGCAATAAACTCAAATGGCAAAAGAGAAAGATGGAAAAAATTGGGGCAATGGGAAAACAGTACAGATGCACTGCTCAGAAATTTTGTTGCAATTTTTATTTAAGAACTATACATGACAACAAAACTATTTTATACTTGTCTTATAAATGTTCATTGAAAAATAATATAAATCTACAAAACAAAAACAACAATAAAATTATCCAGGTAATGGGACAGAGGTATCTGTACTTATAAAACACAACTAAACAGAATAACACCATGCTTCATTTACCCCTTTAAATAATTTATTCATTTATTGCAACTATATAGTTACAATAAAGTTGCTTATTGGTCATTAAATTAGAACCAGAGGTGATGTCACATAGTGTGTGAGAAGGAGAGCAGTCAGAGTAACAGCTCTGCAGTTAAACAGGATTTCCCTATTAATTTAAAATAAAAACAAAAGGATTACAGAGATAACATTTTAAACTGTTTTTAGTATTTTATTTTAGATGTTTGCGAAATTAGCTCACCGAAAGTGGTTAGCATTGCTAAGTATGTATTGCCTTTAGAGGAAGAAGACCCTGAACTGTGAGATCACAAATGACTGAGAACATTTCCTAATTCAGCAAGTTCCACGGCAGATAGAACTGGCATCATCGACAGGATAAAACAGATAAACATTGCTGGAATATGCTTAGCTGTAATGTTAAGCCTTATCTGATGAAGTCTCAATTCCTGCTTAAAAGTAGTATTCTGAGGGAACAGTCAACACACCTCCATAGAAAACTGTTTCCTTTTTGAAAGGTTCTTAAAGCTTTTGTGCTTCCTCTGGCCTCCTTTTTAAACACTTCACTGATTATAAAAATTGCAAACTTGAAGTCTTTTCCCATCAGTAACGGCTTTCACACTAATAGAGCTACTGTCAACGCGTCCTGGTAACACTTGGTATGGTGGGTTCACTGGTCAGATAAATTATTGGATTTTTAATTTGTAAGTGGCCAACAGCAGATCAGGGTCAATAAAATCTGCAAAAAACGTAAAATTGTCAGATTTTGTTCACCAGCCAATTTCTCAAGCTCTAGAAAACTAAAACTAAAACTGAAAGCAACAAATCAGACTACAGACTAATAGAAATACTAAGAAACAAGACACACTTAGAATTTGATGAAAAACAAAATAACATAAATTCAATAAACATCCCACATTCCACAATGACTAAAATGTTTCTTTTCTGCAAATGTATGGGACTCAAAGAGAAAAACAGCTAGTGTTTAACTGATTTGTATCCCATTATTTCTCAATGTTTAGTATATTTAATTTAAGATGCAGCACGGTAAAAGAGCGTGTAGAATATCAAGTATTTTCAAGCATCAATAAAAAGTAGCAAACTAATGCATCACCTGACCAATAAACTCTAGTCACCATAATAGCATTTTATAAAATAAAAGGCAGCATATGTTGCTCTAAAACCTGAGTACTTCTTTTCAGATTTATTGACACTCCAACAGATGTTTAAGGTGTCCACACTATTTGCAGTTATGTGGATAGCATAGAAACAACTATAAAAGCCATATGGCTCTTTGTGTTATCCATCTGCAAAATTTGGCTTCCATGCTATGAAAAAATGTCTACATTTAGATGTGCAAAGCCCAAAAAAAAAATTCTCTCAGGCAATCTCAAACTGGGATTTTGCTTCTTCTTTTTGTGTCTTGCCTTACGTAGTACAGTGTCCTCTCAGTATCATTTAGAGTGACAGAGGTGTTTTATTGTTCACCAGCTACCTGTAAGAAGCCTATAAACTGTCATACGATGGGATTAATGCGCAGCTGTGCTCTAATCCGTCTTTTCATGGCCACTGGTGAAAAGTAGAATTAATTCTAGTTGAGTTCTCCCAGCCAAAGAAAAGTCAGAAGGGAGGTGAGGTGATGTGAAAGCTGTTCCTAACACCTGTTTGTGGGCAAGCATGGGTCATTTATGAGCAAGACGGAAAACATGGTGCATCCACTGGGCAAGAAAATAAATTACTCTTTAAAAAGAAGAAAGAAGAAGGGAAAAACTGGATTATGCAGCATGAGAATGTGAAGAGAATGAAGGAACTGACATTTAAAGGACTGCATTCATGCCTTTGAAAATAAAAGCAAAAAGTTTAAGGATATCTCTGTTACATTAGTTGCATCTAACTTATGTCACTCCCAGTTGGGCTTGCATAAAGAAGAAACTGGGAGGACAGAAGAACACATAAAATGTATGAACAAGTTGCATATAAGAATCATTAATTTCCAGTGCATGCACTACTAAAGAAACATGACTAGGAAATACATTACCTTTTGTCCACTCTGTTCTTATTCTTTATTGCTCTGCTCTGATTCATCCAATAACTACAAGTTACAATGTCAAGCAAAATCCTACATCAGTTATTTATTACCCTTACAAAATAGAAAACAACCTCCGACCCAAAAACATCACTTTATCAAACCTGATGTCAGCCTGAAGGTGATGAATAAATTCAGATTACTACCTAGCTACACTGCTTACCTCAAGTTGATCTGAATGATAACCAACACATTTAAGATGAGCTGAGCTTATTGTCTCACCTGTTGACCTTGTGAAGGGCATCTTTAGTTTATGTACTAAGTATCACGTAAGTTATACTGACAAGATTTAACAGAGGACATAATGGAGAACAGCATTCAGTTAGTAGTAAAATGGAAAAAGTAGACAGAGATGATGTTTGTATGGAAACTTGTCTTCTAAGCTTTAAAGAAAGGCCCTAAAGAGTTGTTCAGCTTTTTGGCCAACACTGAGGCTAACATAACTTTGTAAAGGCAAACAGCTCCACATTGAGGTATCAAGTTGTTCATAGGAAGCTAGATTGACATGTTTGAGTACTTGACCGATGATGATTCATAATATTAGAGTACATCAACATAAGACTCTTCTGCTTCATTATTAATGCCTAGATTATTATATAATCTTTGGTCTGAAACTCTCTGGGTTACTTACAACATTTCATAAGTAATAAATTGTCCCTTACCATGATTTAGTGTAAATAGCCCAACAAAATGTAATCTATCATCTTACATAAGAATGTTGACTTCTCTGTTAATATATGTAGCACATCCTCAAATTTAGCCCCCCTACAAACCTGGACAGAACCACATCATGACATTAAACATTTGCCAGAATACGGATGGTCTTTGGCTGGTCTTGGAGAGGTCTTCTGGGGCACACTTGAGCAATGTTTTCAATGAATCAATCATCAGTGCTAAAAAAAAAAAAAAAAAGAGTACCATGGTCAGCAACAATGTATGTGCTGCACTACCAGTGAAATAGGTTCCTTCATGGGAAGAGAAGAGTCCACTCCTTAAAATTGTGCATAGAATGTTTTCAACAAGGCTAATGTAACTGGTGAGTTCTTCAGACTGCATTTCAAATGCAACATGTAATTGTCACAATGTCAAAGAGAAGCCATGACATAATATTTAACGATCAGGTGGTAGGATAAAGACAAGGACAAGAAGTACAGGTCCTTCTCAAAATATTAGCATATTGTGATAAAGTTCATTATTTTCCATAATGTCATGATGAAAATTTAACATTCATATATTTTAGATTCATTGCACACTAACTGAAATATTTCAGGTCTTTTATTGTCTTAATACGGATGATTTTGGCATACAGCTCATGAAAACCCAAAATTCCTATCTCACAAAATTAGCATATCATTAAAAGGGTCTCTAAACGAGCTATGAACCTAATCATCTGAATCAACGAGTTAACTCTAAACACCTGCAAAAGATTCCTGAGGCCTTTAAAACTCCCAGCCTGGTTCATCACTCAAAACCCCAAACATGGGTAAGACTGCCGACCTGACTGCTGTCCAGAAGGCCACAATTGACACCCTCAAGCAAGAGGATAAGACACAGAAAGAAATTTCTGAACGAATAGGCTGTTCCCAGAGTGCTGTATCAAGGCACCTCAGTGGGAAGTCTGTGGGAAGGAAAAAGTGTGGCAGAAAACGCTGCACAACGAGAAGAGGTGACCGGACCCTGAGGAAGATTGTGGAGAAGGGCCGATTCCAGACCTTGGGGGACCTGCGGAAGCAGTGGACTGAGTCTGGAGTAGAAACATCCAGAGCCACCGTGCACAGGCGTGTGCAGGAAATGGGCTACAGGTGCCGCATTCCCCAGACCTGGGATACAGAGAAGCAGCACTGGACTGTTGCTCAGTGGTCCAAAGTACTTTTTTCGGATGAAAGCAAATTCTTCATGTCATTCGGAAATCAAGGTGCCAGAGTTCTGGAGGAAGACTGGGGAGAAGGAAATGCCAAAATGCCAGAAGTCCAGTGTCAAGTACCCACAGTCAGTGATGGTCCGGGGTGCCGTGTCAGCTGCTGGTGTTGGTCCACTGTGTTTTATCAAGGGCAGGGTCAATGCAGCTAGCTATCAGGAGATTTTGGAGCACTTCATGCTTCCATCTGCTGAAAAGCTTTTTGGAGATGAAGATTTCATTTTTCAGCACGACCTGGCACCTGCTCACAGTGCCAAAACCACTGGTAAATGGTTTACTGACCATGGTATCACTGTGCTCAATTGGCCTGCCAACTCTCCTGACCTGAACCCCATAGAGAATCTGTGGGATATTGTGAAGAGAACATTGAGAGACTCAAGACCCAACACTCTGGATGAGCTAAAGGCCGCTATCGAAGCATCCTGGGCCTCCATAAGACCTCAGCAGTGCCACAGGCTGATTGCCTCCATGCCACGCCGCATTGAAGCAGTCATTTCTGCAAAAGGATTCCCGACCAAGTATTGAGTGTATAACTGTACATGATTATTTGAAGGTTGACGTTTTTTGTATTAAAAACACCTTTTTTTGTATTGGTCGGATAAAATATGCTAATTTTGTGAGATAGGAATTTTGGGTTTTCATGAGCTGTATGCCAAAATCATCCGTATTAAGACAATAAAAGACCTGAAATATTTCAGTTAGTGTGCAATGAATCTAAAATATATGAATGTTAAATTTTCATCATGACATTATGGAAAATAATGAACTTTATCACAATATGCTAATATTTTGAGAAGGACCTGTAGAAGATGGAGGGAGAAAAAGCAGATCATATAATCAATGTAATCAGCTCAAAACAATCAGGGTAAAACATGCAGACTTGGTATTTTGTGTGCATGACTCCTGGCGGCATTTGCCCAGATATGCATATAGGGACCTGCACTAGGTTATATTTATTGCACTGGATGAAACGCTGGGCGGTCTTCAGCAATTTTTACAGAAATGCTCCTGCATTCTAACGCTGCTGATAAGATGATGAAAGTAATTATGATGGTCCCTTCCTTCTAAGCGAAGTTGAAACTGATGGTTGAGGTGCAGAAACGTTGGACAGACTACATATGGTTGAACCCACATACACATGTGGACAAAATTGTTGGTACCTCTCGGTTAATGAAAGTAAAACCCACAATGGTCACATAAATAACTTGAATCTGACAAAGGTAACAATGAATAAAAGTTCTATGAAAATGAACAAATGAAAGTCAGACATTGCTTTTCAAACACATTTCAACAGAATTATTAAAAAAAATAAACTCATGAAACAGGCCTGGACAAAAATGATGGTACCCTTAACTTAATATTTTGTTGCACAAACCTTTTGAAGCAATCACTGCAATCAAACTATTCCTATAACTGTCAATGAGACTTCTGCACCTCTCAGCAGGTATTTTGGTCCACTCCTCATGAGCAAACTGCTCCAGTTATCTCAGGTTTGAAGGTAGCCTTTTCCAGACGGCTTGTTTCAGCTCCTTCCAAAGATGCTCAATAGGATTTAGGTAAGGGCTCATAGAAGGCCACTTCAGAATAGTCCAATGTTTTCCTCTTAGCCATTCTTGGGTGTTTTTAGCTGTGTGTTTTGGGTTATTATCCTGTTGCAAGACCCATGACCTGCGACTGAGACCAAGCTTTCTGACACTGGGAAGCACATTTCTCTCTAGAATCCCTTGATAGTCTTGAGATTTCATTATACCCTGCACAGATTCAAGAAACCCTGTGCCAGATGCAGCAAAGCAGCCCCAGAACATAACAGAGCCTCCTCTATGTTTCACAGTAGGGACAGTGTTGTTTTCTTCATATGCTTCATGTTTCAATCTGTGAACATAGAGCTGATGTGCCTTGCGAAAAGTTCAGTTTTTGTCTCATCTGTCCATAGGACATTCTCCCAGAAGCTTTGTGGCTGGTCATCATGTAGTTTGGCAAATTCCAGTCTGGCTTTTTTATGTTTTGTTTTCAAAAATGGTCTCCTTGGTAGTCTACCATTAAGTCCACTTGGCCTCAAACAACGTCAGATTGTGCAATCTGACACTGATGTTCCTTGAGCTTGAAGTTCACCTTTAATCGCTTTAGAAGTTTTCCGGGCTCTTTTGTTACCGTTCGTATTATCTGTTGCTTTGTTTTGTCATCAGTTTTCCTCCTGTGGCCACGTCCAAGGAGGTTGGCTACAGTCCCATGGATCTTATATTTCTGAATAATATGTGCAGCTGTCACAGGAGCATGAAGCTGCTTGGAGATGGTCTTCTAACCTTAACCTTTAACATGCTTGTCTATAATTTTCTTTCTAATCTCCTGAGATAAATCTTTCCTTTGCTTCCTCTGGTCCATGTTGAGTGTGGTACACACCATGTCACCAAACAGCACAGTGACTACCTGTAGTCCTATATATAGGCCACTGACTGATTACAAGAATGTAGACACCTGTGATGCTAATTAATGGACACACCTTGATTTAACATGTCCCTTTGGTCACATTATTTTCAGGGGTACCATCATTTTTGTCCAGGCCTGTTTCATGAGTTTATTTTTTAAAATAATACTGTTGAAGCATGTTTGAAAAGCAATGTCTGACTTTCATTTGTTCATTTTCATATAATGAAAATGAACAAATCTTTGTCAGATTCAAGTTATTTCTGTGACCATTGTGGGTTTTTCTTTCATTAACTGAGGGATACCAACAATTTTTTCCATGTGTGTATGTACATAGATTGCATGCAAACACAAAATCCTTCTTTCTCACAGTTTGACATTAAACCGAAATAAACATTTCTGGCTTTATGTTACTTAGCATCACCAAAATTACTTCTATTGCTAACCACCAGAATTACGACGGAGATCATTTTCTATGACTTTCTTCAAAGTCAGAAGTTCAGATACACTAAGTGTACTATGCCTTTAAACAATTTGGCAAAGCCCAGATTATGTTTTCATTGCTTTGCAAGCTTCTAAAAGGTTAATTGAGATATTTAGTATTATTATTTAATTAGTAAATTTATTGGTTACATGAATGTTACTAATTAACTAATGAATTAGTTGATTAGATATGGCTGATTTCAATCTAGGAACTCTTTGGAAATATTTTAAAGCTACAGCCTCACCGGTAGATTACCAGATGCCAGAAGGTGCCATGCTACTCTGTGCAAACAATTATATGCAAGTATAAAACACCTTGCAAATGTCCAACAATCATACCGTTCAGGAAGATTGTGTTTCCCAGGGATGAAAAATGTTTCGGTGTGAAATGTATATATCAATTCCAGAAAAAAAAAAGCACTTTATGAAGTTGCTGGCTGAAGCTGCTTAACAATGTCATTATCCATTGTAAAACGAATCAAGTACAGAGATAGGCTAAAAGGCCACTGTGGAACGAAGAAGCCAATAGTCAAAATACACAAAATAAAATAATTTTGGCGGAAAAAAATTTAAATACATTAACAGCTTTGTTTTGTACACTGCGTTTCATGTAATGTTTGTGAAGTAAACCCAGTAAATCTCACTGCAGTTGGCTCATCAGTAAATTCAAATTCATCAAAGAACAAGATGCCCTAAAGACATTACACCAGAGCATAAAAAAAGTGACAAACTGTTGGAAACACTAAGCAAAAAGGAAAATTATATTTTCAAATAGCACCAGTTCATCCTTTTCCCACAGTTGCTCAACTGGAACCTAAAATAATTACTTTCAACTTAAAGCAGAGGATAAATCCCACGTTTAGCTAATATCTCCTTACTACTGATGTGATCAGAGCACAAAAATGTTTCCTCCAACCAAACATCAAATATCTCTGCAATAATTCTTAAACAGAATTGCTGCAACTTTGCTTCGGTAAAAAAAATATCACTTTCTTGCATTTCAAGTGGAGCCAAATACTGAGATGTTGTTCAAAGACTGAAGAAGTAGAACACTGTTGGACCACCAGCTGTGTAAAGATGTGTTTGTAACCAGAGTTGACACAATAAGGTGACAGTAAACATGAGTGTAGAACAGAAGGTCTAACATCAAAGTTTAAAATGTTGCAGAGATGGGAATAGTGTCAGTGATAAAACAATGCTCTCATACGAAAAGTCAGCTTTCTTCAAATTAAAACTCACAAGAATGTTTGGCTGTATGAGCGACTTCAAAGAATAGGATGAAAACCAACAAATAAAAAGAAAGACTTCTTTATGTTTTTTTTGAGCCACTTTCATACCCACTGCAATTAAACATAACTTGGCAGAAAAAGTTTAAACCAAAAATATTTAAACCAGGGCAAAATATTTTTGTCTTCCGTAATTAAAATTCCATGAATACACTGCAGCCAATAATAGCTAACTCTAATGAGTTAGAAGTTACTGTTCTGACTTTGTGACTTAGTATATCTGTACAAAAACAGCAAAGTTTGTATACCTTATAAGTCTTAGTTCCAAGGACAAACATAATTTTCATGCTAAAAAAAAAGCTCTTTTTTAATGATTCAGCATGAAGAGTCTAAGCAGTAGACCTATTATATATATATTTTATAGTATTATATTCCAAAGATAATTAATTTATTACAATATTTAGAGCAAACTTTGATAATATCAGCAACTCAACCCAGTTTTTATTTTCATAGTATACTTTTATGAATTGAAAACTAGGTGTTCTACAATGTAAAAACTATTAACATATATTATTTAAAGATTATTCAACACAGAGAATGTATTGCCATCCAGCCAGTACCGTTTAATAAAGAATAAAATGTTTAAGAGTAACATTGGTTAAATAAATTAAGACCCATTCACTCAATCAGGTAATCAGTCTTTATGGAGCTATAGCCCATTTGGATTTTCTTTATTTATTATTATTTAACTACAGAAAGTGCTAAGTACTTTTTTTTGGTAGTCACACTACTGTGTATCTGCCTTGTATTTCAATGGCCAATGAAGATTCATAGCTTTAAGAAAATAATGTCTTCCTTTATTTATTGTTAAAGTTAAACTGTGGGCTCCAGGTTTGAACATCTGTAGTCAAACATGCAAATAGCTGAATGTTAGAAATATGATCAGATTCTTGATTTGAAAAAAGGTATAAACTTAAAGTATGCATTTGGGGTTTTATTTCCTAATAAAAAAAACAATATAATACAACTGGGCCTGTAGATAATTTTAGAAGGATGCTAGCTTCGATTTCTTTTCTTTTAGAAAAAAGAGGTATTCCATTTATTCATTTTTATCTTTTGCTGAAGGTTTATGTGAAATGTCGACATTTCTTGAAGGTCAAAGAAATGTTACAGTAATAAAAGATGTGGAAAGGTTGTTTTCAAACGTAGTCTATAATCAAAGATTTATCCACGTATCCATCTAGGAGCTCCTCTTCTGTGTTATTGACAGCAGCAGAACCTTGAAATTATTTAATGCATGCTGAACATTAAAAATTAAATTTTACAGGAAATCCTGCACACTTAGAAACATGCCAAAATGTTAAATATAACCGTTTGAGAGAAATAATTAGTCTACCTGCAGAAGCAAGGTGTTTCCATGGGAGCTATCAAGAGATTAGTTGTTAAAGTAAATTTAAATTTGATGGATCAACCAAGGATGTTGAATGGTTACTTGCAAGCTGGCTGTTTATTAGTGAGATCATACTTATGCTCGTACATGCATGTATTTAAAAAAAAACATTATTGCTAATGACATACTGTCTTATGGCATGTATATATTCATGAAAGGCTTTACTTACTTAATTTTGTTGGGATTCAATATTTTTCAATAATTCACTAAAACCATTTCAACCATTGCTAAACATGCTTTACTGTTAATACCAGTGCTAAAGCAAACCCCAAATACGACTTTCCTCATGTGTATCAAATACGGTAATTGAAGATGGGTGAAGGTGCATATGAGGATGGAAAGATCTCCAATTATTTCCGTAGAAACATATTTATTATATGTTGAGTTATATTGTCCTTATTTTGATTTCCAATACACCACATCAAACAAAAACTGCTCTAAAAAACTGTCCATGCAGGGTGGCATTATGATTGACACTGACATTGAAATAACAACTGCAATTTGATATATCGTGCTGCTCTAATATGCACATTAACGATGGGAGACATTTCTGAGAGTAAACCACAAAACATGGACTTTACAGCTTATTCAATTAGTTTCATGATAATGTATTATTTCAAAACATTAATAGGCAGCAGTAGCATTCCACCTTTTAAAATTGATCATCAGTATTTACTCTAAGAAACTTATCCCATCGTTAATGATCATGTGATCTAAAGAATATATCATATGTGCATTTCTACAGCACTTGTATTTTCTTTCTCTGACTAACAGCATGTTTAAAGGAACCTATGTTCACTAAAAAGGGCTAAAATGCATAGAAATGCATGGAAATTGAATCTAATTTGTGAATGTATTTATGCATTGACTCTTTTGGACATTTTTCATTTACAAAGAAGGTAAAAGCTATTGAGATTTAAAATCTCTTTTAAAAAATGCCCTGACAAACACTGGCAGTAGCTAAAAACATTAGTTATAGTAGTGTTGTGACTGATCCGATTCAACATTTGTATCATATCAAGTATCCGATACTGGACTGGGGCCATCAATCCACATATGAGACTCAATGGTCCTTTGTTGCTGCATGGTTTCATTTAACAGCAAAAAATAAGTATACTCATAAATTGTGAGTAAACAGGTGCATCTGTCAGATTCACTTATGTCAATTTAGAAACTGTCAGTCTGTCATTTTCTACCACTTATTCCATAGTGGGTCGCGGGGAAGCTGGTGCCTATCTCCAGCAGTCTATGAGCGAGAGGCAGGGTACACCCTGGACAGGTCGCCAGTCTATCGCAGGGCAACACACAAACAACCAAGCACACACTCATTCATACACCTAAGGGGAATTTAGATAGACCAATTAACCCTAACAGTCATGTTTTTGGACTGTGGGAGGAAGCCGGAGTACCCGGTGAGAACACACACATGCACGGGGACAACATGCAAACTCCATGCAGAAAGACCCCTGGCTGGGAATTGAACCCAGGACCTTCTCGCTGCAAGGCAACAGTGCTACCAACTGCACCACCGTGCAGCCCAATTTAGAAACTGGTATATGTAAAAAAAAACAAAAAAAAACAACTGATGCCAATCTAGCACATTTTTTTTTTATATACTATTGGAGCCTTTTGGAGAGAAATAAACTTAAGTACCATTGAGGTTGGGGCGCAGCTCAAACTGTAACTCAGTTATATAAAACATCCCCCAACGCTGGGCGAGGTGAGCAGACAAAGGGTTATAAAACGTTTGGCGGCAAGCTAGTAAGCAGTAAGGTTGAAGACAAAGAAAATGGGGAATTTCACCATGAGGTTATTTTAACAGTCCAGTCTCACAGCGCACCTGCGCCTGCTCTCAGGTGTTCAACAACCCCGCAAAACACACACAAAGCTGGGTAGCGCAGCGGCTTCTAGGCATCCAACACGGCACATCAAAGTTTCAATAAAAAGGTTACATGCACATATCATTCAGAACACATTAGATTAAATAGCGAATCTCATCGCACTAAAACCTCCTGTACCCTGCCCAGACTTTCTAAGAAATAAATAAAAATAAAGGATGGGTTTTACTTGTCGTTGTCTTCCTTCTGAGCAGAGTTGAGAGAGAGTGGGGTGGAAGTTGGAAGTTAATGTGCGTCCACAGCTAACTTCAGGAAAAGCGGTCAATCTTCGTCCTCTGGCCTCCTTGGCGAAAGGGAAAAATATGATCTGACCATCACAGTCGACTAGAACAAAAACAAGGTGGCGATTCGTCTCCTTGAAACTCCGTGTTTTTTTTTAGTTATGCGTTAAACTCACGTCTTCAATCGGCAAAGTGAAATTTCTGGCCTTCTCATTCCAGAAACCTCGTTCATGAATTTTTTGTTGGCCAACGAAGGAGAATAAATGAAATCCACTCGGGACTCTTCTCCAGATGTTGGTAACCGTGTCACGGTCTCCAGCTGAAAACGAGCGTTGGGCGCCTTCCTATATAGCGTCCTGTGACGTCAGACTTGGGACGCCCCGTCATATCAGTCGCAGTGTCCAACGAGATCTGTAGGAACGGACTGTCGTGGATACAAAATGGCCGAAAACGCCAGGAGGCCTGGTGGCGTCCAGCAACGTGCAAATGGTCCAATATTCAGCAAACAAGTGGTCCAACAACAGTGACCAGTCTGCTATCAGATATGTTATCAATGAGACAGAAAATACCTCACAGTATGTGTTTTGCGCCAACATTTTTAGAGGTGAAAGTAGACAGCTTGTTAATGTGACGGTGACTGAGGAGAAAACTCCTTGCAGCAACAGTAAGAGCTCCTCAGAGGAGCAACAAGGGGCTTTGAGAGGAACAGGAAGGCTAACTGGTTATCAAAAATGTGCCTTGTTTAATCTTCTTGAGATATCAACCTGCAAAGATACATGCAGGATTTGAAAATGTTGACAGTCTGATGCAAGGCAAGAATATTTGTAATCTAGGAAATGCGTTCAGAGACTGTTATAGTTAGAAATTCTAGCTTTACTAATAACTAAAATATTTGCCAAAACTGTTTAAAACATGTCATCAAATATTCTTGACTGCATTGTACAAAAATAAAAAATTTAATTTTGTTGTTGTTTTGTATTACTTCTCCCAATTTATGACATTTTTACCAAGTAATAGGGTCAATGGATGTAGAGGCTTTCAGACTTACTCCTCAGCTGAGAAGAATGTCAATATAGCCATCACAGGATTGTTCTGAAGCCTTTATGTAAAGTCAAACTTGTAAATATAAATGCAGCTGACTAGATGGGTAAAACTGAAACAGCATATCGGATGGTGGCTTTTGTTTTATCTAAACTGAGTTTACACGACAATGTAAACATAAAACATAATTAAATGTTTAACTAAGACATTTCTGAATCATAAAATATAGATATAGAGAGATATTCTGGCTGATCCCTCCCACCCCGGTCACAGACTCTTTGAAACTCTCCCCTCTGGCAGGAGGCTGCGGTCCATCTGGACCAAAACCTCACGCCACAAGAACAGTTTTTTCCCATCTGCCACCAGCCTTGTTAACAAAGCCCAGAAACCTGACATTCTCCCTTCCTCCCCCCCCCCCCCTTTTTTTGCTGACAGGACACCTGTAACCTGTAACTCTATGCGTTACATTAACGCTCAGCTTGGACTCCTGCTTTACTTGCACTGTCATACTTGCACAATGATCACCTGCACTGTTGTATTGCTCTTGCATCTTATACTGCTCTATACTTACTCTCACTCACTTAAAACTGTGCACATATATTTATATTATATTGTAGATATGTTTATACTGTTTAATTTGTATTTTATTGCACCGACTACGCCAAAACAAATTCCTTGTATGTCCAAAAACGTACTTGGCAATAAAGCTTTTCTGATTCTGATTCTGATTTAAATTCAGACATCAGGATCGATTTACAGCCCACAAAACTCTATTGAAGCTCCTCTACTCACATAAACACAAGATTATCAATGCACAAGGTAAAACTTCAAATTTGTATGATTAAAAAACTAACCAATATTCTTTGAACTACTAAAAAAATAAAATACTGTTGTTTAAGGATATGAAAAAGGCAACTATATTACAAACAAACAATACAATACACTTTCTGACAACCTTAACATTAAAAAAAGTAAAATGGATTAGTTTGTGATGTTTCACATTTTTTACCAGACTTTTGTCTTATTTCTGATTATAGAAATCACTTTTAAGAAGCAACCTCTCATTCTCTCATGCTTGTCCGCCCTGAACTATCCTCCCAGTAACATCACCTATCCTATTTTTCTTATCACCCAATCCTCCTGTGAAATATCCTCCTGTTTATCTTCCTCCGCTGCCCTACTCCCTGGACACTCTTGACAGGTCTACTATATTCTTGCCCTTGTCTGGCCCTGGCACTGCTAAAATAAAAAAAAAAAAAAAACAATAGCAGATAGAGTGAAAGAAGTTTTCAAAGTACACTCTTTTTTAAGTGAAAGCAACAAGCTGTCCTGCCATAAATTGTGGAAAAAACACTCTGGAAACACTGGAAATTATGTTCAGCTGCTGTATAATCAGCTCTCTGCAGATTTTAGGACAAAAAAATACTCACTGCTTCAAGACCTTTTAGTGCTAAAACTCCTCACACCGATATTTTGTTTATAATGATCAGTCAGTAACTTTTGGACATATAGGTGCATCCTATTATAGTATTATGAAGTGAATTCCAGTGAATTCCAATTAGGATCAAAGTGTAATGTATGTAATTGACTTTGAATCTGTCTACATGATTGAAATGAATTGACTGAGACACCATTTGGTGTCAATTCACTCAGTATATCAAGTGAAAACCCTTAATTAAGATTTTCAGAAATTTAAAATGTAACACAAGACTAATGAAATTGGACTTTTAACAACTAGGTGTTTTTTATGGCCATTAAGGACGTAAAGGATTGCTCTATTGCTTAGTTGTCCAAAGTCTGTCTTTCAGATGAAAGTAATGTTGTATTTTTTTTTTAATTAAGGTCCTAGAGTCTGAAGGAAGAGTGAAGCAGGAGCTTTGTGAGACCTGGGTCTCCAGGGCCCAAGCCCTGGATGTTTTGTCAATAGCTCCAGACCAAAATGAGACTGTTAAAAATCAGAGGCAAACTCAATTAATCCTCAGTTGATAAATGTGCTGAATATGCATTCCAAGTGTACATATTACCTATCTCTGTTGTTTTGATTTTATTTATTTTTATTATTTTTGTGTGCTTCATTTTGTGTATTTTTTTTCTATATTTATTCTGCTGTGCTGAGCATGCACAGATCTGCTCTCCATCAGAGCAGTGTACATCACGGCGTCTTGATCTTTCAGATCTGAAGAAAATTTGGCAGAGCAGTAGTGGATCTGTTCACTACACAGGAGAACGGCAGTGCCAGCCCATGGAAGGATCCGCTGTTGGGAGTGGATGCCTTTGCTCACAGTTTGTGGTCAAAGATGCTCCTTTATGCCTTTCTTCTTCCAGTTCTGCTGATCCTGCAGCTCCTGGATTGGGTTCGGGGGGAAGAGCTGTCAGTGATTCTCATAGCCCCAAAGCGCAAAGACACGCCATGGTTACTGAATCTGCAGCAGCTGGTATCAGACCGCCTGTAGCAGCTGCCGTGAAGGAAGGATCCACTCCTCCAGGCAGGAGGGGCGATCAGGAGTTACCAAGAGATAGGTCAGCATCTCTAGGTGTTGCTGCTGAATGGGAGTGCTTAGAGGGGCTCGGCCTCCTGCAGGATGTGATGCGCATGATTCAAGGCGCACGAGCTGCGTCTACCTAAGCGTCATACACATAAAAATGGACAGCTTTTCAGCGCAGGTGTGTGGAGAAAGGGGTGGACGTTCCATGTTCATCTTTAACCACGGAATAATGGTACGATTTTAAAAGGCATACATAGACACAGACCAGTGTCACGTCCACTGGTTCCTCAGTAGGATTTAGCGCTGGTTCTGCGTGCCTTGGCTCCATTTGACCCCCTAGATCAGGATCAGGATTAATCTGCTCTCTCTGTAATAGAATATGAAGGCAACAGCAGCTCAGTTGAGCTTTGTCCTAACATTGCTTTACACTTAAAGCAACACAAGGTCATTCAGGTCGAGAGTAATAACTCTGAATGACTTCTATCCTCCTCCTCATGACTCTGAGGAAGCCACATGTCATCTCCTCTGTCCTGTGCACGCACTCTCATCTTGCGTGGCCCACGCCGCTGTACATTGCTGCTCCCAGTGTCTGTTCGTGCATTACTGAGATATATTATATTGCCAAATGTATTGGGTCACACCACCAAATCAATGAATTCTGGTGTTTCGATCACTTCCTTGGCTGCAGGTGTATAAAGTTTTGTGTGGAGAAACTTGACTGTCCTGCACAAAGTCCTTACCTCAGACTTCTTGAACACCCTTGGGATGAATAAGAGCAGAGGCTGCAGTTCTGGTTTTCTATGAACACAATCCTAAACCTTGTGGAAGATGTTTACAGAAAAGTTAAAGTTGCTATTGCTGGCAGTCTCGGTCCATCAACAAATTGGACCTTATAGATTAAGAATAGGATGTCATCAAAGTTCATGTATATGTAAAAATAGACAGACAAATACCTTTGGCAATAAAGTGTAACTCTGCAGGACGTTTTCTGCTTGTACAGCATATTTCACACTGGTTCACGTGTTTATATTTCCTCTGGATTGGATCCTCTTAAGAAGATTAGAGCTCATTCCCCCACAGGGATTTCTGCACGGAAGGATGACAGTGCAAGGTATTTGCACAGCAGCTTCCTAGTCATCTCCGTTCTTATTTATTCATTTTTATCTGCATGATGTTTGCACTTTCTCCATGACTTTTGCTATTACTTGTAATTAAGGATGTATGCCACCAAGCCTCCCTGTGGTCAGACATTATTCCCCTCTGCTGTGGTGCTTGATTGAGGCATGCAGGGCTTGTTACGTTGCCTCATTACGAAAGATCCAGCTGCTGAATTGTTTCCTTTAGTTTCTATGCTCCTTCTATGTAGTTGATGACTTGCTCTGCTCGTCGTTAGACTGTTTCAGTTTGTAACTACTAGCGATAACTTTAAATTTTATTTATTGCAATCATCTGTAAAGTATACAACATAGAACAAAACTGTACACCGTTGAACATTTCTGAAATCACTATACGCTCATATTATGAAATAAAAACAACAAAAGACAGAATGTGCTGTTGTTAATTTCTACTTTCTGTGTAAAACTGAGAAGATTTGAAGTACCAGCTATTTCTTAGAGAAAAAGGATCCTTAATGATAGAAAAAGTGTCTAAACCATTACAGTCAGTTAATAAAGTGTAAATGCATAAAGTGATTAAAAAAATAAAATTGGAAGTTAATCAATTAGACAGCAGGTAAAAAATCCTTTCCTGGGTAAGAACTTGCAAAAATCACCAGAATTCCTCTGCATAAAAGAACTGATGAGCATACAAGAGAATCCCTTCAACACAGAACCACAACATAAAATTACATTCCTAAGGCAGTGCTCCACACAAGCCACAAACATTTATTATTCAACGTGCAATTTCACATCTTCTCCATCTCTTCTTTAAAATGAGACACTGCAGCTTGTGGTAGTCCCTTGCTACTGATGAGAACCTGACCAAACCCACACTCAGAAAGCCAGAGTAAATGTTTCCTGTTTTCTGTTAGTGAATCATATGAGAAAGAAAAGGGTAAGAGTTTGTCAGGTGGCACAGATTGTACACATGCCTATAGGGGTCAATATGACAACAAAATAAATCTATCTAAAAGATTCCCACACAAGAACCCCACCAATCCAAGATTTATATGCTAAAAACACATTTACCTCATTAAAAGCCTTACCAGAGAGCCTGGTTGGACAACTCTATGCTGATAATTAAACATGTTTAAACCATAAATCCTTGTTTTCATTGTGATATGAGAATTACATGAGGTTCTGCTGCATACAGTTTTTAATGATGCTCACCTCACACTGTTCTAGGTCTGTTATACAATGAACTATTTTTGTTTATGTAGAGCTGAGATTTTAGTAAATAGAAATAATTAGATCATATATATGCTGCATCTTAAAAAAAAATATATATATATATATATATGTTACGGGAGCATTTCAGGGTTGGGTCAGTTTTTTTGTTTTTGTCTTTTTTCTAAATTTGGACCCTTTTAACCAAAACAAGGATGCTATTATGAAACACATTCTTTGGTGTTTAGAGACAACATGCAGTCTGCATGAGATAAATTAATAAACAAAACTAAATAAATGATCTAATTTTTACATGTTTTCTTTGAGCCACAAGCAACTTTTCCACAATATTGCTGCTCTGTCAATCACTCCATGCAGCTGCCTGGGCTTCCTTAGATAACTTTTTATTAATAGGCGTAATAAACTGAATTTTATTGCACTGTGGTATAACTCGGATCATATTGGATCTTATTGACTTTGAATCTCTCCTATTGAGTTGATTTGATTATCTATTCCTGTAGATAAATTGTTGCTAGATACAAAAAAGTTAAAAATAAATAAAACGGAGATTAAGTCAAAAGTACAGTAGGCCTAAACTTAGAAATTGACAACATTTAGGAATACATACGCTTAAAACATTTCAGAACATCTTTTAAAAACTGTGCTTTACCTTTTGCTGGGGCTAAACCTCTGCTCCGCGTTCCTCTAAAGACAAGAGGCAGAAACATGAGCTGAACGCGGCCGATCCTCCCACCCTGACCCCGCTCAGTTATAAAATATGAGGGTTACTGGCGGTGGCTCCCGTCCTTCAGCTGAGCCGCGGATATGCTCTCCGCAGAGTGGGACAGAAGCTGGAAACAGCTGCGGGAGATAGGAGAGGAGACGAGGGGAGAAGGGAAAGGGGGCATGGATGCTCATTTTTATTTATTCTGGTGAGAAACAGCTAGAGCCGTCTGGTTGGCTAAAGAAACAGAAGGGGCGTGGCCCAATATTTAAGTTTATGGTGAGTGTCATAATTAAAAAAATAAAATAAAACACCCAACACCTTATGAGTTTGTTTGTTGATATTTCTTAAAAACAAAGAAAAAAACCAAAAAACATTTGCTTAGACTAGAAATACCTGCATATAGGCACATCACCCACAGCACCTCAGGTTATACGGTCTTCTGGTGGTCTTTCTTTCTCTCAGATTACAGGCCCATATCCAAGAATACACGCTGTAGGATTTTATATTTTTTGCTTAATCACATTTTACACTGCTGTGCATAACAGGATTTATTTGCTCCCTTCCTTAAATGCTGGTGGAACCACTTTAGTGCAGCTGTGTGGGGTCAGGTAGGGGCACAGATTGTAGAAGGGTGGCATCCTGAAAGTGTAAACTATTGTATTTTCGTTCTGCTTTTGTTCTGTTTGTTTTTTAAATAAAAGGTTAAAAAAAATCTGTAGTTGTTTTTCTTTATTGTGCTAAATAATTATTTTTTTGTATACAGTATATGTTTTGTACTGTTATGTTTTTGTTCCTAAAAAAACTTCAAAAAAAGTAATGCCATCTTCCGAATGAACAAAAACTCTGCACATTCAAAGCTCATTCCCAGTTGTGAATCTGTGCTGCAAGAACCAGTCAGCCGCCTGTTGCTGTGTGTGATAACAGACACAGCACATTCATGTGCCGACTTTCTTCCTCAGAAAGTTGCTGCTAGGCGGTTTTTTGAATAACAGTCGATTAGGGGCTTTAAAAAGGCACTAAATCTAGTGAGAAGAGTGCTAATTTGGCAACACTGCAAACCTCTCTGCAAAAGCTATACAAACTGATTGACAGCTCTGGTTGGGGTGGCCAATCAGATTCCAGGGGTAGCCACCCCCAGCCACCCCTGTGGCCACGCCCCTGCTGTGGATCACTGGGAAGTAAAAATCTTGCATTTAGAAAGTCAGTCATTTTCTACTGCTTATTCCATAGTGGGTTGTGGGGAAGCTGGTGCCTATCTCCAGCAGTGTATGGGACAGGTTGCCAGTCCATTGCAGGGCAACACACAAACCATGCACACACCTAAGGGCAATTTAGAGAGACCAATTAACCTAACAGGCATGTCTTTGGACTGTGGGAGGAAGCTGGAGTACCTGGTGGAAACCTGTGCATGCACAGGGAGAACATGCAAACTCCATGCAGAAAGACCCCTGGATGGGAATTGAACCCAGGACCATCATGCTGCAGGGCAACAGTGCTACCAACTGCACCACAGGGCAGCCCACATTTAGAAAGTTGTAGGTTCAATTCCAACTTCTCTTGCCCTTTGTGAAGGCACTTAACCTCATATACCCCGCCGATCCATCTTATATGTGTACATTTGTGACTGTTGGGCACACAGATCACTCAAAGTGCACTACTACACGTTTTTTCATCGCTTTCGGGATGTTTAGAGAATCAAATGTATGCTTTCAAGTGCATGATAACTGAACCTCTTCCCTTTTTATGGATACAAAAAACAAAGAGAAATCTTTTATATTTTTTTTATGTTTTATAAACAAGATGCTCATCTGCTGATTGTTTTTATAGCAGTGCTTTTGAATTGTGAATTTGTGTACACAAACTTGAACGTTTGGCAGTTTTCTTAAGAGGTTTAATCTGTTCTTCAATAAATAAATGTCCATTTAGCTTTTCATCAACTCACTGTACATTTTAAAAGACTTACCTTTAGCTAGGGGGAAAAAAGCTGTCAATTTCTTAAATAAATTGGGTTTCTAGTTCAAAAGAAATGCATTTCGACATTTAGTGTGACTGTTTCCCAGCTGGTATTACATGTCATCAAGCCTGATAGCCATATTTCAGCTGCATGGCAGCCTTTTTCAGCCCTCTTCAGACATTGCTTGACTGTAAATAAAAGGGTGCATACCTGGAGAAAAGTAAACATTGATGAGCACTTCACAAAAACATTCTGAGAAATTAATTAGTAGAAACATTATTTGATCAAACCTGGGAACAAGATGTAAATGAGCCCAAAGGTACCAGCTCATGTGCATTTTGCAATGCTGAGAGCTTCCATGCATGTAATTCGTGTTACCACAGAAAACGTGTCAACCTAATGAAACCTTATAAGCATCATTATAAAATCATTCATAGTAAAGGCTTTTAAAACTTCTAAAGTGCAGCTGTCCTTTTATAAATCATATTTCAAGAAAAACAATCTCCAGCCTCCTGAGTGGATTAAGTGGAAAATACACCAACTTTGCTGTCATCTTCGACCTAATGCCTTTCACAGTTCTCCATTATAGGAAATGTTAAACCTATATGAAAAGGCCAATTGTTTTTTTTTTCCTTTCAAATATTTCCATACAATGAATCAGAAGCCATCTCTTTTTAGGTGTGCACAATGGCAGGGAAAGAAAGCTTTTATTTTGGTTCCCCTGAAAAAACAAACAAATACAAATTTTCTCTCAACAGTAAACAGTATAAAAAGACTGGATATTTTTCTAATTGCATGTCATAATTCATAGTAACAACATGCAAAGCAATGCAGACAATGCAAGTTAAAACATGTGACCGGGACTCATATTGTCATATTGACTTTGTGGTAAAAGCATAGGTACAAAATTGTTTGCTAAGGTCATGATGAACCAGTCAATAAAAAAAGGTCAGTCATTTTCTACTGACTGATCCAATGTAGCAACCTGTTGAGAAATCAATGGGAAAATGCAACTGAGAGTTCCTGGACAATTATATCCCAGGTTGCTCATTTAATCTGCACTTATAAAAAGAATTCACTGGTAAACCACGAGATTGAAAAAATGGTTCCAGTTATTTGTGAGATGTCCCTTTATTTAAATGTAATAAAGAAAAAAAAAATTTCTATTGTGTAAATGTGACATTAAAAAAATTTCTTTGAACACAAAAAAATGTGGCAACAAAAATAAATAAATTAAAACTGCCCTTTATCATACAACAAATTAAAGAAAAAATAAGCCTGATTAATAATGGTTGTTTGTTTTGCTAATGTGTCTTAATTTGAACACATACAACCTTTTTGAAGTATCCAAGAACATCTCCTCCATTGTGCAGTTTTCTGTTGACCCAGTGCTGCTAGAGTGAAATGAAAAGTTGTGCAGGTCTTTTCCCCAAAATAGCGTTTGATATTTAATACCGTGCAGTAAACTCACTTCCTCAAAAAAGTCCAAGAGAAACGTCACTAAGCAAATAACTCTTTGTCCGCAATCGGTCTCATGAGCTTCACCTGCAGTTGTCATGACAACAAGGTGATCATGTTCTTAAATTATTTTCAATGTCAAGATTTGACCTTTAGATACAATTGTTACTATTTTATTTAGTTAAAATTAATTATGCATTAATTAATATATGTGACTACTTAAAATAATATGTTGTTATTGGGGTGTGGAGATTATCTGGGTTAAGAGAGGTCTTCTTTTAGAAACCATATATGTAATGATATCCTTTTTAGTTCCTGTTTCAGAGGCAGTTGTTGCCTTCCTTTGCTTTCCGATGATAAAGGCGACCAGATGCCAAGAATTGAAATGTGGGTTGGCAAGTATGTTCATCTGGGACATGCTATCAACACTGCATACTAGATATATGTGAAAGAATGTTTGTAATTAGAAAAATATACATTCATATTCTATTTATTCTCAAAAGAAATGCTTTTTTAAATCTTATTATTTATCTTTTAATCTGAAATGTGCTAGGTTAGTGATAGGTTAGATAGTCCACTGAAATATTTTTTAATTTACGTTTCTTTAAGGATGGTTTTTTAGACATTCACCATTATTTCCAAAACACTCACCACTGTACTGAAAGGACAAGGACCAGCTGATGTGCATATGACCTACATGTGAGACCAGATGTTTGCATACACTGTATAAAAAGATACACAAGCTGTTTTCCTCACTGTTTGATATTAAATCAGACTAAACCTCTCTTTTACATCATTTAGGATTATCAGTTATTTTCTGTTTGCTAAATGCCAAAAAGGAGAGAGGCAAACTTTTTTCAACTTTCTTCAGAGTCAGAAGTTTACATACATTTTTTTTAGTATTCAGTAGAAATGCTTTTTAAACGCCATGGCTTGGGTCAAATATTTTGAGTAGCTGGGTGGTCTTTCAACCCAGGTCAGTACATGACATGTTTCCCAATAAATAATTCAACTCTCTTACCAGCCAGCATCTGCAAAAGGTGATGAGCACATTTCATACCAGAACATGTTCATCTCCGGGACACAGAACCTGCCTCCTTCTTGAACGGTATGCTAGCTGGACATTGCACAGATGACTGTGGCACTTCAGGCATCTAGTAGTTGTACTCAAGGGTGAACCAGGCATGTAGAAGTCCACAATTCTCCTGATATTCAGTCTAACTTCATTCTTTATCTACATGCTGCCACACAAGGAAGCAGTGTGTTCAAGGTGTTGCATTAAAATACATCCACAGATGTACATTAATTTAACTCTGATGATGTGAATTAAGAAGCTTACAAAGCTACGACATCATTATCTGGGTTTTTTTAAACACATTTTAAGAGTATGTAAACATCTGAATAATAAAAAATAATAAAAATTAATTATCTTATTATTTTGTAACTTAGGAAAAAGACCGAATGTTTGTACTTCTAACTCAAACAGGAAAGATTTAGTGTGATTTTGTGTCAGACAGTAAGGAAAAGACATTAAGGGTCTTTTCATACATTGTATTTTAATATCTGGTTTCAGTTTTATTTAAATAAAACCAGAAGCAATGGTAAACTATTTCTAATCATATACGCTTTGGATATGTGGATCGCTTATTTACTGAATGAACTGTAGTTCTAAGTTGTGCAATGTTTTGCACAACTTAGAATTACGACTTTTTCTGTTAAGACTGATTAGTGCCAATGGTTGTAAAGTAAATCTGTTGATTTAATTAAGAATTCAGTATCAATCCCATAATGGTTAATGTCATGTGTTTGCTTAAACCTTTTGTTCCATGACAATAAAGAGAATAGCTGTTTAACAGATGTAAATCCAGCTTCCCCCTGCCCCCCATGATCTGAATACAAAAGTTTTTTATCTATAAGTCTTGACTGTAACAAATTAGGGTCAATTAGTCTGGTGATGTTGTGCATCCACTGATTTTAGTGGAACTTCACTACATTAATTTATCTTTCTCAGGGGTTTGCTGTGTGATAAATGTTTTTCCTGCTGAATTCTATAAACAAGCAGTTCACCTGCAGTTTGTCATTATGCCCTTACACTAATGAAATGTGCTCAGATTGATTTAGTACCTCGGCAGTACCAATGTCAGAGGCAAGAGGCAACCCTTTTCAATGACTGCACAAGTATAGAATCACATTAAAGCACAGCAATCAGGGAGACACTCTTAAATCATAATAATGTTTACAAATACATTAAATGTGAGAATTTATGTTGCATAAGGCAGTTTCCCTGAATAAATATGCGCTGTTATGAAGATATTTACTTGGGTAACACACGATACAGCAGTTTGATTACAACTTATTCAAATATAAGCTAAAAGTATTTCACTGAATGGACATCTGAAAGCATTTTTTGTCACAAATTATAAATCTGCTACTACTATAATAAGTTAGTAAGAAAATAATTTTGCTTCAACGTAAGCTCGCTCTGCAGAGCACACTTATTTCGGGAAGTAATTCTATTCCTTGTAAGAATCTAGCTTTACTTACAGCTGCAGTTTATAAATATTCCGGCTGTAGTACATTACTGAAGAAAGGTTCAGAAATGCCTTAAAAAAAGATTCAGTGATTCTTTAATCATGACATATTAACTTCATTGGTGTTTATCGTATATATCCTTTGGGCTGGTTTAGCAGCAAGATGCTGGGAAACTGCCACAGATATGTTTACCTTAAATGACAAAATAAATCCTGGCTCAGCCGTCCTTCAAGCTGATACGCCTTGTCACTGGAAGCATGATGAAAAAAAAAAACAAGAATTGAAAAGAAAGAAAGTCCGGCCGAAAAATAAAGGATCTCCAACAAGAGAACAGAGCGGCTGCCCATCAAACCCCAGTCTAACAGACAGGAAGGAAGACTGGAAAATATATCAGCAAATGAACTTTGGATGTGCGTCAGTAACTCTGGCTCCGTCTGTAAATGAGGTTTTGAGGTTTCATGAATACATAAATTTTTTGTATAATTAAATACTGATTAGTTACATTCACATGCGACTACTTTCACTCAAGTGCTATCACGAGCTACATTAAATTTGCTTGCTTGCTTTTCATAGGAGATATATGATTATTAATGGAATTAGAACGCATTACCATTAAACATTTGACAAAATGTAACATTTTAAATATTTCATAAATGAACTTTTTTTTAGATTTTGTCATGTTACAACCACAAACTTCAATACATTTTATTTTATGCAGATTTCATGAGTACAGCCAACACAGAGTAGTGTATAATTATGAGAGGGGTAGAAAGAAGAGATTATTTTCAAATTTTCTGTTACAAATAAAAATCTGAAAGGTATTGCAATTTGTGTTCAGGCCCTTTAATTCAATACTTTGCACAAACACCTTTTGTTGCAACTCTTTTGAGGCATGTTTCTATCAGCTTTGCACACCTGGAGACTCAAGTTTTTGCTCAATCCTCTTTGCAACATTGCTCAAGCTCAGTTCGATCAGAAGGCAAACCACAAATTTCAAGTCTTGCCACAGATTCTCAATTTGATTTAGGTCTGGCTTTTCTGCTGGGCCAATCTAAAAAATGTATATGCTTTGATCTAGAGCATCCTATTGTAGCTCTGACTCTATCTCAATTCAATTCAATTCAATTCAGTTTATTTATATAGCACCAATTCACAACACAAAGTCAGGTACATACATTCCAATTAATCCTAATCATTGAACAGTGCAGTCAGATTCAGTTATTTATTCAAATTGGATAAAACGTTTTTCTATCTTAAAGAAACCCAGCAGATTGCATCAAGTCAGAGATTTGCAGCATTCCCTCCTCCTGGATGAGCATGTAGAGACAGTGGACAGTCACTGGCGTTGACTTTGCAGCAATCCCTCATACTGAGCATGCATGTAGCGACAGTGGAGAGGAAAAACTCCCTTTTAACAGGAAGAAACCTCCAGCAGAACCAGGCTCAGTGTGAGCGGCCATCTGCCACGACCGACTGGGTGTTTGAGAGAACAGAGCAGAGACACAAAAAGAACACAGAAGCAGTGATCTAGGAGTACTTTCTATGGGAAGGAAAAGTAAATGTTAATGGATGTAGCTCCTTTAGTCGTTTCACCTAGAAAGAAAGAACATATAAACTCTGAGCCAGTTTTCAAGGTTAGAGTCTGAAAGAGAGGACATAGAGTTAGTTACAGTAAAAGCTCAGTCAGTAGCCATGTCTAGGAGAGAGAAATGGTTAAACACTAAAAGACAGGGCTATGTGGATCATCGGTAGAGGGTGAGCATTAAGTTGTTGCCAGCAGAAGCTTGGACGATGCCCCCCTCCAGAAAGGTGTCACAGGTAAGTCAGGCCAGATATAGCTTCTAGGAAGAGAAAAGAGGGAGAACATAAAGTTAAAAGCTGAAATAACAGCAAAAAATACAAAATTGGAGAGTAGTGTGAGAATGTAGCAAAGAGGGTGAAAGTGGTCGTTATGTCCTCCAGCAGCCTACGCCTTTAGCAGCATAACTACAGAGATGGCTCAGGATAACCTAAGCCACTCTAACTATAAGCTTTATCACAAAGGAAAGTTTTAAGCCTAACCTTAAAAGTAGTTTTAGTCTGCCTCACAGACTAAAACTTTTTTTAGCATAGTGTTTTGCTGCCTATTTTTAGGATTGCCTTTAATTAAGTTCCATCCATCATTCCATCAAGACTGACCAGCTTCCCTGTCACCACTGAATAGGAGCATCTCCTCAGCCTGATTCTGCCAGTACCATGTTATATGGTGGGCATTGTCTGTTTAGAGTGATTTGCAGTGTTAGCTTTGTGCCACAAAACTAACATGGTTTTTGAGTGACTTTAATAAGTCTTCAGAGGGAAGACATTTTACATTTTGCCAGCTCTGCAGCTGTGCCCTAATCTCCATTTTTAGATGATACCATGAACGGATCTACATGAGAAGTTCAAAAATGAAGGGCTTTGTTTTATAATCTAACCTAGCTTTAAACTTCTCCACAACTTTCTCCCTGACCTGTCTGTTGTGTTCCTCAGTCTATGATGCTGTTTGTTCTCAAACAAAACTCCGAGGCCTTCAAATAACAGCTGCATTTACACTGAGGTTACAAACAAATGGGATGTATTCACTAATTAGGTGGCTTCTAGCAAAAAGCTGTTAGAATCCTTTTAGGGATAACAACGTAAAGGGGGCTGAAGACAAATCCACATCATACTGTTAAGATTATTTGTTAAGACAATTGAAAACCATGTATCGTCTTCCTCCCACTTCACAATTATGCATTACTTTTTAGTTTGACATTGTTTGTTTTAATTTGTTTTATTGTATTCAATCTTTTATCTCTCTTATGCTATATCCAATATGGCTTTTCTTTTAATGTATGTTTATAGTTTGCACTGTGATGGTTGTTTTAAAGTGCTTTATAAATAAAGTTGGTATGGTCTGTCACATGAAAACCAAATAAAATACAGTGACGTTTGTGGTCATAAAGTGACAAAATGCGAAAAAGTTTAGGTATAACTAGTTTTGCATGGTACTGTATCTCCCATTAGACATCTAATAATAGAATTTATCTCGGCAACAAGAGAAAGGTGGTTGTTTTGTGAATGAGCCTTCTGGAAACTGTACACCTAAATCATGTCTACCTAAATGTGGCTTTAATGCTAGGCTTTAATGGGAGCTTTTCATAGAAACGTAAATAACCTCCTTTGCTTTCTTTTTCCAGGAAACATGCAGTATTAAGAGGAAAATAACACTCTGTAATGTTCAGCAGGGCATTTAGTTAAATTAGACAGCAAAAATATAGAAAGTTGCTCATAATAAAATAGGGTTCTAGATGGTCTTTACACTTGTTTCTTTTTCCCACAACTCATTAATTTAATCATGCCATCTCCACTTAACTTATCTATAAACTGGACTGTTGAATAAAAGGCAAACTTCTTGAAAATAGTTCAGTTCAGTTTGATTTAGCTGTAGGTTGTTTATAAAGTCTGACTATTCATCAACAGAGACCTGTAATGAAAATCCATATGCACGACCTTTCACATCTTTTAGAGCATACAGTTCCTGCATAGTAATGACGACATACAGGGTGAGAAGTATATCTTTAGGTCGTATGCCTTTGATTGAAACTACATCATATAAATTACAGCGGAAAGGGGCATATGGTTCATGTTTATTAAAGGCCTCATTCAAGTTTAAGATGTAGAAGGGAGGTCATGTTCAGGAAAAGCTTGCACTGCAGAGTTTCCTATACCCCATGAAAGCTTGTTTAACCCCTGTGCAAAATCATTACAGCTACTATTTGGAATAATTTAGTGTTGAACAAAATGTTATTTTGGTTCAATTACTTTAAATTGGTGGGAGGCACTAAACATGATTTAACACTAAAATAAAAGTGTTTAGTCCTGCAATAAAAACACAATAGAGTTCAAAATAATTGCAGTCCAGTATCATTTACCTCATAAATCAATTTATTTATTAGAAATTGTATTTCTACATGACCAAAGTTACCAGATGTGTCCCAACAGTCATGAAATGCATGCTGCTGAATTCATTAATTGCTGAAAAAGTAGGTAGTGTGGAGTTCAATCAATGAGGTCATTCATTCTGTGTAAAAAAAACAGGTTTGGACAGTTGGCTTTTATTTAAGGGATGATAGCAACAAATGTGTATGTATTTTTTTCATCAAACAGCTGAGTGGTGGGTGCTACCATGTATGGAGGCCTTGGTTTGGTCCTCGAGGTGGCTGTCGCAAGTCCCAGTGTCGGCCCATTGACGTTTGCCGCATGTCTTCCCCCTCTCTCCACCCCCTTTCACTTTTCGAAAATGGAGAAAAATAAAGGCCACTACTGCCTAATAAAGCAGAGTGGAACATCCAAAGAAGAGCAAAAAATGATCTGATTTATTTAAAATGGAAACTCAAACCAGAAAGACGAGGAATCAATTGAAAAACTATAATTTAAACGCATCTCAAAATAACCATACTAGCTAAGATAGCCAGTAATCAGCTCCAATGTGATCTAATAAAGGATTACAGTTAACTGTGAGAACCATTCAACAACTCCTATGTGAAGCTAATCTATTAGTAAGAAACTCCTGCAAAGTTTCATGGCTGAATGGAAAAAAGAAGAGGTACAAAGGACCCACTGACTGGCCTAAAGAAAACTGATGCAACATCATATAATTTGATAGGGTCTAGAGGCCACAGATGACCCCCAAACACTAAATTGAGTACAGTAAACTGTTCTGCATGAAGGTTCAGACATCAAGCTATGTGAATGTCTCTCATGCTCTGCTTTTCCATTTGTTAGTTCAATCTCAGTAGGCAAAGCTTCAAATATGTCTTTGACAATCGTTCAGGCTATTTATTTATTTTTGTTTTTCATCATCGCTTGTACCTCCACTCTGGAGCCCATGATAATATTTTGAACATTTAAGAGAACCTTTAACTTGACACGACTGTGACACTGATTACGCTTCGCAGTGAACCAGTCGAAGACCTGCACTAAACCTGATAAAAATGCTATACTGACACTTTAAAAAAATTGCTTCTATGACCTTTCCTTTCGGGTTTTCATCACCTGACACCTTGAACAATGTTCAGTCTGATCTTCTTGTGTAAATCTTATACCTGAATGAATTAAATGCCACGGTGAAAACTAGGCTTTCTGTAAGTGTTTCTGGGTATGTTTTAATGTACATTACTACCCTGTGGTGTGATCTTTGTAATTCAGTTGTTTTGCAGCTTTTGTTAGGTCTCCAATGCCAACAACACAGGTTAAAACAGAAAATGAATGAAACGTTGACTACATTTTTCCACAGCAGTATTGCTCAGAATTTACTAGAAGTCATTATCAAATGTCAATATCACTGTCTTTAATCTGGGGCTCCGGACCGATTTCCTTTCATCTCAGTGTGACAACTATGTAAGATGGTTGAAACTTGGACCTACCTGGTTTTCTCAACAGGACAATAGTTCAACAAACATTTCATAACTGGGTTTGCCACATATAAAGCAGGTCAAAAAGAAGCTTCTGGGGTATCTCAGACCTTTGCCCTATTGACAGTTGACTATTAAAAGCCATTAAAAGATTCTTTTTAAGGGAGCCAGTCCACTCCCTTAAAAAAAAGCCCAAAAAAATTCAGGCCAATAATAGGTAAACCTCTGACTAGAACTATGTGAAAACATTTTAGTTTTATATTTTCAAATAATCCTTGGTAAAAACCAATTATTAAATTACATCATACTGCCAAAAATATTCGCTAACATAACCAAGTATTTGAATTTAGGTGCTCCAATCACCTCCATAGTCACAGGTGTATAAGGTTAACTGGGGTAACATGATACTGTACCATCAGTACAGTAGGTCCACTCATGAAACTGTTGTAACAAAGCGGAACCAGATGGGAATGATAGCGGTAGGCCATGTAAAATCAGAGAAATGGGTCAGTGGGGAATGACTCCTCCCTGTTTAAGGAAGACTGCACACAAGTGCCAAAGCCAGGTCCATAAAGACACGGAAAAGCCAGTTTGGTTGAAGAACTTTAATGGCATGCAAAGAGTTCTGATCTCAATACAAAAGAACACCTCTGGGATGATTCAGAGAAAATTGTGGGAGCCACGCCATCTCATAAAACACTAGTGTCTGACCTCACAAATATGCGTTTTGAAGAAAAAAAAAGAAGCAAATATTTACATAAACAGACAAGTACACCTTGGAAAATGCCTCCCTAGAAGAGCTGTAGCCGTTTTAGCTGCAAAGGGACACCATATTGAAACCAAGAATAGGAGATGACTCAAGTTCATGTGTGTAAAGGCAGACAAGGGAATACTGTCAGCCATACAGGGTATCTAGATGTAGTAAAATCTCTGAGGGAGTCTTGCAGTAGCAAGGCAGATGAACACATACTATGAACCACTAGAAACAAACCTTGAAGTCAAATAAATATAACTCAAAAACAATTATAATACAGTTGTTATAATAAAAAAAAAATGCAACATAAAAAGGTAAAAGTAAAAAAAATAAAAATATATATATATATATATATATACGGTATATATAATTTGAAAGAAAACGGAACAAAACAAAAGCCTGTCTGCTCAAGGTGCAACAATCTGTTTATCATGAGTAAAGATGCTTAGGATGTATGAGTCAACCAAAATGTAACCGTTGCCAAAAGGTTTTTCTCATACAGACATTGCTAAGCTTCACAAGGGGAATACAATTTGTGACAAGCAAAGAATAAATCTTGTGTGAACAAATTGAGGTGCCAAGCATGAGGAGGAAAGTGCTACTTAAAAAAAACAAATTCGAAGCAGCTCACACTTCCTGTCACCAAGGTGATGGAAATGAGTTTAAATAAAAAAGGCCGCGCATTTGGCTAACACCTTTACAGGCATTACATTTTCTAACTTTAGCACATAAATGAGTTTGACCCTAAACTCAGCCCATCATGAAAAGCAAACCGGAGCACAAAAGAAGGAAACAGCTAAAACATACTACACTCTTGGCTGTATGTGTGTGTGAAGAGCCCTCACCTAAAAAATACAACCAGACAATCAAATACTCGGCTGCTTTAAAAATGCATCCTGGCTGAGAATTTAGACCTTTTCATCTTTCCTGCTTTCAGTCTCCCCTGTAACTCTCCTACCTCCCCATCTCTCATCCACATACCATCCTTCTAATCCTCTTGACTGAAGTGTTGGGAGACCCAGTGGCTATGGGCACAAAAAAAGAGGAGAAGTAAATTAGAGTGGAGAGAAGACTTGAGATCAGAGAGGGAATGAAAAAGAAGAGGCTCTCAAGCAGCAAGCAGAGTCTAAGCTAGAGAGAAATGAGGGCGGCTGAGTGAAAAGTCGGATTAATACGCAACGACAACTATATGTTTAATTAAAAACCTTTTTTTATTTGGACAAAATAATTAAATTTGTACTACAGCAGTAAGAAAAACATCTTAAGACAGACAATCAAACAAGCCGCTGTTGACGGATGAGAACCCAGACAATATGCTTTACAAAACCGCATAAATTAGGAAGGCATTCATAAAATATCAACAATGATGTAAAATCTGGACCGGCTATTTATTGTCTTCTTAACACATATTTACCCATCTTTTTCAAACAAAGAAAGCAGTCACCGTAACAGAATATAAAATATAAAACAGAACCCCCCTCTACCCACATCCCCTAACACCAGTTTTTACTATTAGTCAAATTTCTGTATTCCTGAAGTTACTTTTGCAGCATTAAGTAGCTTCAACCTTTCACTTGACTTTGGGTTGATGTCATAAAGTCTAACAGCGAGTCTCTTATCAGTGCCACTGGCAGTCAGACACCATCTTTACTCATTCCCATCCTGTAGCCTGAGGTTGCAGAGGGGAGCAGCAGCAGACAGTCCAGAAACCCTAACAAGCCCTGAATCAGGAATTTTGCTCCCTTTTGTAATGTCCAAGTGATGAGCTACACATGAAGGATGATTCTTTCTTGCCTGGCTGTGACTAACAACTCTTACAAAGGAGAGCAAATAAAATAAATCAATAAGTAGTTCTATCATTTAACTCAAGGGAGACAATTTAACAACCATCTCTGTGGAGAAAACATCAAAGTTACTTCATTACCATCACATAAGTCAGTGTAAAAACATAAATGATCAAATAATGGTTTACTGCTTGTTTGAAGTGGTTAGAATAAGAAGTATGACTTTCCCCATCTGCATCTTCATCCGGAGTTGAAGTGAGTAAGTCAGACTCCCCATTTTGTACATTTTTCAGGGCACGACAGTGTAAGGTTGATAGGGCAGCATTTTCTGGCGTTCATTGATCGCATAAATCCATGCGGGCTTCACAAAATTCAGGTTACAATTCTCCATCAGCGCCTGTGATCGATGTGAGCAACAAAAAAAAATAAATAAAAAAATCAAACAAAAAAAGTTGTAAATGTTTTTAAGAAACCTTGAAATACATTTTGTTAACGATGTTTATAATGTTAGAAACACCTGAGAATATCTGAATTTATAATGAATCGATCAAATTGGACAGCTCCAGAACTCACCTGTTTGGTCTGTTTAACCATCAATAAATAGCCTGTTCTATGAGGCACTTTTTATTAGGTTTATGAATAATATAATGAGCTTTAAAGCTGCATAAGGGAGTTTATACTGGACTTTGCCTAAAAATGTGAAAACGCGCCACTTACAGGTCCCTCCCTCTTGCTCTCTGCTATGCTACAGTCCTCCCTCTACAGCTCCTTCCCCACAGCGGAACCTACTAGGAATGCTCAGCTTGCT
This sequence comes from Girardinichthys multiradiatus, assembly GCF_021462225.1. Taxonomy (NCBI): domain Eukaryota; kingdom Metazoa; phylum Chordata; class Actinopteri; order Cyprinodontiformes; family Goodeidae; genus Girardinichthys; species Girardinichthys multiradiatus. The sequence goes on from NC_061796.1 coordinate 34,102,053, forward strand.
TTTTGTCATCAGTCTTCTTCTGTTCATCGGTCTTTGTTTTCTGAGCAGGTTCCACTCGAGAAATGGCCAGTTTTCCTGTAGTTAGTTTGTTTCTCTACCATTACCACTGCTGCAGCACACCGGCAATCTTTAGCTACAACGATGGTACACACTGTGCGGGCCAGGGGTGTGAGTAGCTCGTAAACAAGTGTGATTGACACTGCCAAGACATTAATCCTGGCTCTGATTGGTTGTTTCTGACTGGGAGCGGTGTGTTTCCGCAAATGGCACTAGGACCACTGGGAGAAACCAGAGGAGCTTGATTTTTTCACAGTTTATCTATCTAATATTTTACTGTCAGGACATAGCGACAGTTTTAACAAATATATAAAAAATGCATTCTTACAAAAGTTACCTACTGCAGCTTTAACATTTTTGTCATGCCATTCGTTCAGTTCAAAGTGGTGTTTTTGGGATGCCAGAGGAGGTGTCATTTAAATAGTTTTCTCTGACTGTATGGAGCATGGAAGAAAGCAAACTCCAATCATGCAGTGAATACATGCCAAAATCCATAGAACTCATAATTGTTTTAAAGAAAGGTGCTGTGAACAGAAACATTCAGTGGTCTGTGCTGTGCTGGCCTTGCCTTGCCAACATTTGGCTTGTAGAGCAGAACAAAAATGGGAGTACTTTTGGCTACGTCTAGGTGTAAAAAATTAACTAAACTAAAAGTTTGAAAAAATTAACTGCAGCAGCAGTAGGAATAAGTACTATTTTTATGTTTAAATAAAAGCATTTATATTATGTTATTTTTTGCTTAAAAGGTTTGTGTAAGCACTCTGATATTTTACTAAAGGTTATGATATTTCTTCATTTTCAGTAGGGTTCCAAAATAATACCTCTATCTAAGACCATTCAGGATCTTTATAGTAAGGGTTTGTTAGATTTGTTAGTTGATTTGAAACACGGTGTACACAAAGGACTTTATGTGAAGGACAGACCTGTTCTGCAAAATGGTAACTGTGTATTGAACTCTTCATCAATGCTAGGATTGCATCTTTCGAGGGTTTTGATGGTTTTAAAAGCAGTTTTAGAGGTGCACTCTGTGTGTGAGTCCATACATTAATTCTACTGTTAAATGTTACATTTCTGTTGAACATCTTCATTAAATTACGTTGCAGAGGAAGAGAACTTACATCTTCAAAGGACTCGTGCCATCCTTCACTGGTCACAACAAACAGCACTTTCTCCGACATGTAGTCCTCGATCACACTGAAGAAAACACAGCAGTGGAATATGTCATTGAAACTGAATATACTGTCCCTTTGCCAGGATTCTGGTGATTCAGTGTTATCTGGCAAGTACCTGATTAAAAAGTTCAGTTTTTGAAATGATTTGTAGAACACAAAAGTCTTCTCCTACCCATTAAAGGCAACGATGTACCGCAGAAGTAGTCGTCTCTCGTTGTTTGGGAACGTTCCATAAAGGAAAAAGTGCTTTCCCTTGAGGAAATCTGGAAAAACAAAACTAAATTTCAACAAACGAGGCAGGTCTAGACAACACAATAAGGAGAACAGAAATTTATAGTTGCCTTTTGTCAAAAGAGAGGGAGTACAAAAGCAAACAGAAGACACTTTGGTGTTTGTGTTTGGCCATCAATTTTGTGAGCAGCTGCAGCATCTCATGCATTAAGCCATCAGAGACAGATGTGTGCTCATAAGCAGAACATGAATAACAGAGACAGGAAGACACCTAGATAGGAGCAAAGGCAGACGTACCTGGCAGCTCAGGGATAGGATGATCCTCTTCTGCTTCAGCGTCTGTGTTTTCATCCGTCGACCCACTGTACGGGTCCTCCTCTTTTACCGATGATTCTTCCCCAGCTGCTTTCTTCTGCCTGCTCTCCACCCTTTGACAGGAAGAATACATGGTAGGCCACATCTTTCAATGATCATCGCAAAAGGAAAAAATGAACGGTTTTTGTTTTATCGCAACAAAAATGTGGAGCAATACACCTAAACCCTCCTACATTTTATATATGCTCCATCCAAATAACCTTAATTTCTTAAAAGTCTTTACCAAAATCTTCGAGGAAGTATGGAAAAAGGATGTATGCAGTAGATGCCATGCAAATGTGACCTATGAATGAATGAGATCTAACGGGCTCCAAAACTAACGATGCTGTGCCAGCAAGCAATTTACCAACATCATGTCTCTTTTCAGAGAGATTATTTGTTCTTATTTCTACACTGCTCGGCAAACATAACACAGTATTTCAGAATAAACTAATAGATTCTCTTATAAGGTCCTCAACTGAAAGATAATGGATGCCCCCCTACTGTTTAAAGACATGACTTTCAAATATTGTTCATCAGCTGGAGATCTCCAATTAGTTTCTGTGAAACCTATTCTATTATTTTCCACTTGTCTTCTTTATTCACTTATGAATAAAAAGCACACGCTGCCCAATATATTTCCATTACCAGGTAGAGGAACTGGACAGAAACCAATGAAAAGAAACAACAATCAAAAACATTGATCGCAATGAAAGAAGCACTGATCGGTTTTTAGCTGATAGAGTAGCAACAAAACATTTTAAGACCAGAACACAATGATTATACCGTTGACATTTTAAATCCTCTTTGTCATCTGATAATACTAATTGCAAACAGCAGTTTCTTCGGTATTCCCAGTAAAAGGTAGGCCCTTACCTCAAATCCAAAAGGTCAAAAATGTTGCCAACATCTTTAAATTAAACATGTTCCAGGACAGAGGGTGAAAGATCAGAAGGTTAAAACAGAGAAACTTTGCTGTAATACGCTCAGGCTTCCTGTGATTAGCTTGCTCTAGGAACCTGAATGAACCGCGGACATGTACCGATATATGGTACAAAATACACTTTCCTTGAAATCTTCCGAAACCTTACTAATTGTAAAAATATCTAACTATGAGTGGACTTCCTTCCGTACCAACTTCCATACCAAAAGGGTGTTGTAAGCGTGATCTGCTAACACTTAGGTATGTAAAAGATACTATTTTGTATAGTTTCTGACCAGCTTGTTGCCCATCAGGGCCAGTCAAGCTGAAAAATAAAACAAAAAACAATTCCAATGAACCGATTTCTCTGTGCATCTCTAATCACAGCCAGTTTAAAAGATTACAAGATAGTCTGGCTGTTTGGAAACAAAATATAAAGGACGGAGATGCTTTAAAAATGTTTTGAATGTGCAGTATTCGACATTTCCAGTGAATCTGCCTCATAAGATGTCATCAGCTGGAGAAGAGAAAAAGTTTAAGGAAACTACTACTCACTAATACATGGTTAAATGAGTTACAATTAAGTGTGTATTTCGTTATAAATAACATTTGTAAAACATAATAGCAAACTAGCAATGGTACAGACTGATTTTCATCTTTAGAGAACAGATACTGTTTTTTTCCCTTATTTAAATCAGCACACCTCCCCGAAAATACACATTGTTTACTTTTTGATGCTAAAGTTCAAGTATGTACTATGTTATAATTGTATTTACAAATTAATTCATAGAAAATGTGCTAAAGTTAGACAAGACATCTGAAAATAAGATAAAATGATACATTTATGACACCCAACCTAAGAACTACAATCAGTCTGAGGGATTTCCTCTGGTTACCTCTGCAGCTCATCTTCTGTATCCACTCCAGATTCATCATCACGTTCATCTTCTCCTGTGAAAACAAAATGTTTTAAGCAAATCATCGAGGTTGTCCCTGAAATACCAGATTTACTCTGATGGAGGAAACAAAAAGTCTTGCAGGGAATTATACACTGCTCAAAAAAATAAAGGGAACACTTAAACACAATATAACTCCAAGTAAATCAAACTTCTGTGAAATCAAACTGTACACTTAGGAAGCAACACTGATTGACAATCAATTTCACAGCTGTTGTGCAAATGGAATAGAAAACAGGGGGAAATCTTTGGCGATTAGCAAGACACTCAATAAAGGAGTGGTTCTACAGGTGGGGACCACAGACCACTTCTCAGTACCTATGCTTTCTGGCTGATGTTTTGGTCACTTTTGAATGTCGGTGGTGCTTTCACACTCGTGGTAGCATGAGACGGACTCTACAACCCACACAAGTGGCTCAGGTAGTGCATTTCATCCAGGATGGCACATCAATGCGAGCTGTGGCAAGAAGGTTTGGTGTCTGAGTAAGGTCCAGAGCCTGGAGGCGCTACCAGGAGACAGACCAGTACACCAGAAGACGTGGAGGAGGCTGTAGGAGGACAACCACCCAGCAGCAGGACCACTACCTCCGCCTTTATGCAAGGAGGAACAGGAGGAGCACTGCCAGAGCCCTGCAAAATGACCTCCAGCAGGCCACAAATGTGCATGTGTCTGCACAAACGGTTAGAAACCGACTCCATGAGGATTGTATGAGGGCCTGACATCCACTGGGGGTTGTGCTCACAGCCCAACACCGTGCAGGACGCTTGGCATTTGCCAGAGAACACCAGGATTGACAAATTCGCCTCATGCAGGACAATGATAGACCTCATGTGGCCCTCCATGTGCTCGTCAGAGGTAGCCTGACTGCCATTAGGTACCGAGATGAGATCCTCAGACCCCTTGTGAGACTATATGCTGGCCCTGGGTTCCTCCTCATGCAGGACAATGATAGACCTCATGTGGCTTGAGTGTGTCAGCAGTTCCTGCAAGATGTAGACGTTGAAGTTATGGGCCGGCCCGCCCGTTCCCCAGACCTGAATCTGATTGAGGACAGCTTTTCTCTTGCTCTCGGTGGAAGACACACACGTTTTCTCTCCCTCCCTCCCTGCTGATCCCTGCTTCTGCTTTTTGTCTGTATCTTTCTCAGAGCCCCGCTTTGCATATGCTCCAAATCTGTAAATTATGGATTTGGTCAGGTGGACTCTCAACGTAATTGATCAAATTTTTTTTCAATGGGAAGACAGGGTAAAGGAGACCGTCTTGTCCAGATGGGACGTTCTTCTCAGGATACACAATGGATTCTTGGCAGCAGTGGAAGATTGTGTACCTGACTACAATGTCAGTTGCGGACGTAGAAAACGTGTACATATTTGGACTTTTGATAACAGGATTTCTGCTTTTTGTAGTTGGTGGTTACCTGGCTTATCGAGTGATTCGCAAAACGTGGGCGGCTGTTCAAAGGATTCCAAAGCTGCCTGCGATGTTAGATGGAGTCTGTAGAGCGATCAACACTCAGACTGATATGTCAAGAGAGCAGGATCGTAAGCTTGAACAGAATCACAGCCTGGCAGCGGTTGGACTCAGAGGTTAAAGGATATAATCTTGGAGAAGTTTTACGTCTAGATCTGTGGAAAATACCAGAAATTTGGCTATTTGGATTTGCAATTGAGACATACCAGTAAAACTCTTAAGGTGGTTGGAAATTCGCAATTGCCTGAACCACAACATTTATTGTTTTTCTAAATCCGGTGCCCCAACGTGGCCTTGGCAACTTCTGCTAACTGGCTGTCGACAAAATGTCTCCTGGATGTTATATAAACACGACGCTCTTCCCCACCAGCTGTGTGCTGATAGGACTATGCAGCCGACTGATAAAACTTCCACTTCTCTTCTCAAGGACAATGGCGCTTCTATCAGTGTTGACGGTCTAATTCTTGCAAACACACTCAGACTTCACATCCTCAAGATTCCACCGTACCCTTGCTGAATCTTTACTTATGTGTGTGTTGCTTACCCCTGCTGAGGTTTTTTTTTGTACTATTTCAGACTTTATTCTGCTAATAGAGTCTGAAATATGATTTTTTTTTCCTCCTATCTTACTTTAACCCAAATGTGTGATTTCATTACTTTTCATAGATTTTCAGATTTCTCAGAAGGATTACAAGCAAAGCCTAAAAATTATTAGAATTTGAAAATTTTACTACAGCTGTTTTTACACCAACAACCAGAGATTTGTACATTTCTTAGAAGGATTCATAGATTTTTAGAAGGATTGTATTACAACAATTTCATACCAGTGAAAGCCAAACATTATTAGTATTTAAAAGGTTTGGACCTACCAGTGACCCAGCTTCTCTACTTAGACTTCAGTGAGTGGCCATGACTGTTACTATTTGAATGATGGGACCACAACTGCCTCATACCAGCGACCTCAAGGATTAATATTATCATTTTTCTTCTAGCACAGGATTAATTCCTTACCACAGAGGACTTAATTAGCTAATTACCTCTATTAGAAAGATTGGATTAGAACCAGCTCTTACCAGTAAACTCCCAAGGATTATTAATGTCATTTGATTTGTTTTTCTGTGTTTGATTTTCTGTATCATTGTAATGTTTTTCCTCATGTACAGCGCTTTGAGTGCTTTGTTGCTGAAAAGCGCAATATAAATGAACTTGACTTGACATCTGGGACATCATGTCTCGCTCCATCCACCAACGTCACGTTGCACCACAGACTTTCCAGGAGTTGGTGGATGGTTTAGTCCAGGTCTCGGAGGAGATCCCTCAGGAGACCATCCACCGTCTCATCAGGAGCATGTCCAGGTGTTGTAGGGAGGTCATACAGGCACATGGAGGCCACACACAATACTGAGCCTCATTTTGACTTGTTTTAAGGACATTACATCAAAATTGGATCAGCCTGTAGTGTGTTTTTCCACCTTAATTTTGGGAATTTTTCAGGCCTCCATTGGTTAATAAATTTGATTTCCATTGATGATTTTTGTGTGATTTTGTTGTCAGCACATTCAACTTTGTACAGAACAAAGTATTCAATGAGAATATTTCATCCATTAAGATCTAGGATGTGTTATTTGAGTGTTACCTTTATTTTTTTGAGCAGTGTATTTGTAAATTAAATATTTGTTTTTGCAACTCAACATATGAATTCAGTGAGAGCAAATTGTGTTGACTGCACTCTGGCCCTAATCGTAAAACTAATTAACTTTAATACGTGCAAGAGTTAAATCTGCTTGAAATTCCTTTCCATCTGTGGAGAGGAGTTTAATGTCTAATTAAAATGCCAGGTGGATCCACATTTCTATGAAATAAACATAAGCTTTTCATTTGATGTAACCTTGCTGGCAACACAGTTATTGCCAACCTATGTTGTTGAAGTGGGGAGGCAGCTCTCTTTAAAATGCAGTCCTCATGTAGCATGGTGTGTTGGTGGGTCAGAGACCATTGTCTCTCCTTAATGATGCACCTCAGCACTCTACTTGGGGCCTTGCATTAACATAGAAATGAGAATCATGCACAAGTCCCTCTGCAGTCATTACTGCTCTACTCCATTCTCGCTTTCAGCCAAACTGCATGGTTTCTTACTCTTGCCTTATCTAGCAGGGGCGTTGTCAACTCATCTACTTCCAAGTAGTTTATAATATTTAGCCCCTTTGTCTAATTCTCAGGCTCCAGTTGTTGAAGGGAATAAAATTAATCACAAAAAACTTAATCTCTTAGATTTGTGTGATGCAGACATATGTTCTCGCTTGTTATATATATATATATATATATATAAGCGCTACAAAGAAACTGGCTCACATGAGGACCGCCCCAGGAAAGGAAGAACAAGAGTCACCTCTGCTGCGGACGATAAGTTCATCCGGGTCACCAGCTTCAGAAATTGTAGGTTAACAGCAGCTCAGATTAGAGAACAGGTCAATGCCACACAGAGTTCTAGCAGCAGACACATCTCTAGAACAACTGTTAAGAGGAGACTGTGTGAATCAGGCCTTCATGGTAAAATAGCTGCTAGGAAACCACTGCTGAGGACAGGCAACAAGCAGAAAAGACTTGTTTGGGCTAAAGAACACAAGGAATGGACATTAGACCAGTGGAAATCTGTGCTTTGGTCTGATGAGTCCAAGTTTGAGATCTTTGGTTCCAACCACCGTGTCTTTGTGCGGCGCAGAAGAGGTGAACGGATGGACTCTACATGCCTGGTTCCCACCGTGAAGCACGGAGGAGGAGGTGTGATGGTGTGGGGGTGCTTTGCTGGTGACACTGTTGAGGATTTATTCAAAATTGAAGGCATACTGAACCAGCATGGCTACCACAGCATCTTGCAGCGGCATGCTATTCCATCTGGTTTGAGTTTAGTTGGACCATCATTTATTTTTCAACAGAACAATGACCCCAAACACACCTCCAGGCTGTTCAAGGGCTATTTGACCAAGAAGGAGAATGATGGGGTGCTGCGCCAGATGACCTGGCCTCCACAGTCACCGGACCTGAACCCAATCCAGATGGTTTGGGGTGAGCTGGACCGCAGAGTGAAGGCAAAAGGGCCAACAAGTGCTAAGCATCTCTGGGAACTCCTTCAAGACTGTTGGAAAACCATTTCAGATGACTACCTCTTGAAGCTCATCAACAGAATGCCAAGAGTGTGCGGAGCAGTAATCAAAGCAAAAGGTGGTTACTTTGAAGAACCTAGAATATAAGACATATTTTCAGTTGTTTCACACTTTTTGGTTCAGTATGTAATTCAACATGTGTTAATTTATAATTTTGATGCCTTCAGTGTGAAGCTACAATATTCATAGTCATGAAAATAAAGAAAACTCTTTGAATGAGAAGGTGGGTCCAAACTTTTGGGCGGTACTGTATATATAATTAAGAGAATCGATTGTGTTTATTTCGTGCAAGAGTGATTTATCTGTCAAAACAAGGTCGAAGACCCTCCACTTTTGGTGAAGTGGTTGAATAAACAGTGACAGTTGGTGGTTTTGGTTAATAATTTGTAATTATTAAAGAGCTTTGAGCCCATAATCACCACACCAGAGGACATCTCTGATTTCTATTTGTAAGTAATGATTTTTGGTTAAGAAATTAATTCTTTTTTTCTCAAATTATGATTTTAAATTATAATTTTTGATAAATATTAATTAATCAATAATCATAATCCTTACAGCACCAAGTGTCTTTAATATTGAACCTTTTCACAATGTTCTAATTTTCTGAGATACTGAATTTGGGGTTTTCATTAGTTGTCAGTTATAATCATCAAAATTAAAAGAAATAAACATTTGAAAGTCTATGTGTAATGAATGAATATAATATACAAGTTCCACTTTTTGAATGGAATTACTGAAATAAATCAATTTTTTGATGATATTCTAATTTTATGACCAGCACCTGTATGTATATTTGGAAGGTGTGGTATTTGAGTGGGAATAACAGTATAATGCTCTCACTAGGGCCCCCCAAGTGTTCAGATATTTATTAGCCAAATTAATGAGAAAGTAGGCCTTACTTTCAGTTTCAAACATCCAGCATGCTGACATGAGTAAAGTGTCCGCATAGCATGGCATGAGTTTAAGTAATGCTGGGATATTTAAGGCGCAGCTACGTCAATTTGGTAGCTGGTAGAGCGTGTGGACCATTGGCACTGATGCAGAATTCTTGGACATCTCCAAGAATCAGTGGCAGCCTTCTTAGCTGGGGATCAAAGTGTGCACAGTCTCAAATGCAGAGTAAGGTAATTCCTATGGCATTTTGTCTTCCTGTGTCAGTGAAACGAAAAGCTGATATGCAGTAATGTGACAGGGGCATAACAAGTGGTAAAAAAAAAAGGCAAACTTGAGGACAACTTATACTTAGCCTTGAGGTTTCATTTCTTTTTTTGGTACTTTTGGGGGAATTTAATAAATAATGAGGAACAGCAATTGCTGAGCTCAGTGAATGTACGAAATTAGCATAAGCTTTGATGTAAGAAACAGGGGATTTTGATTGACAGCGTGCATGGTCCTCAGTACGATTTTCTGAAAGGCTATAATAGCCTTTCAGAAAAAAAGAAGGCTATTATAGAAACCATGCAATAAGATTTTATTTCTATACAAGATTAATATTTGCTAATCGGCAGTAAAAAAAAACTATGTACAATTGAGAATGATGAGAATGCACAGATACTGTTTTTATCTGGCGTTTAGGAGTTCGGAGACTGGGACAGAGAGCGAAGGAATCATTAAAATTGGTGAATGAGGAGGTGATCCATGAGCCGTGTTTTTCAGTGTAAGTGTCAGTGTAAGTGCACACATGCTGACTGGAACTTTATACTAATACTCAACTAAGGTCTGAGTTGGTCTGCAACACTGGAAGGAAAACTTAGCCTTAATGAGAAGAGGGCTTCATACACTGGCAGAGGAGAAAAAAAAGAGATTCAAAGCAATCTAATGCAAAAATAATCTGCAAAAAAAGAAGACTCTCTTTAAAACTGTAGGACCCTCGACGTGTGTAAATTATGCATGGACTTTGTGCATGCAGATGGAGGGTCTTATATAGACGTTCTTTGGAAAACAAAAGCGTTTCCTTTAGTTTCTACTTTTATTTAAGTTGTTGCTTTTTTGTGTCAATCATTAGAATTAGCTTCGCATAACTGTTTTCATAAACAGTCCTTAAATAAACGCTTATGTTGGCCTTATAATACAAGTTACAAAAGTAAGAACATTTTTCGATTCTTTTTGGACTTGCTCTGTATCCAAACAACATGCTACTTAAATATTGTGTGTACCCAATTTCCTCTTTATTACTCTTATTCCACTTCCACCTTTATAATTAAACCTGGTCATTGTCTTCATCTCAGGTGAGCTTTGGTCACAAAGCAGCAGAAACTATATTTTAGAGTTTAAACATGCAGTTGTTCCCAAAAACATTTCTTTTGACTGATTACCTGGTTCATCCACATCAGTTGAGCCCCCAAATTCATCATCCTCATCATTTTTCTCTGGTGTCTTTTTTGGAGTGACTTGTCTCTCCTGCTTCTGTGGAGTCTGCATGAACAGCAGGGTGGCAGATTGTTAACTCTCACAGATTGTTTTTATTCCACTACAATATTTATTGGGTCACTTTTAAGACACATTGACCTTTGTCTCCATTTCCTCTTCACTCTGGTCGTCGACCTCCATTTCGCTCTCCGAGCTTGACTCGGCTCCATCCATCAAGTAGCTGACGGAAAACAAGAAACAAAATGTGTCAGGATGATGAAAGGCCAGAGGGAAAAGAACAGCTGAGCAATATATCGCGTTTCCCCATCTGCTTTACAACATGATTCAAAGTGTAATGAGTCCCTTACTGGTTAGTCTGCAACAAAAAGCAAGTTTCAAACATTTTTCTCCAGGTGAATGAGCCAATGTGTCCTAAAGTTTAAAACATCACCAGCGCCTCAGAATAATATGCTAGCAGTCTCCTAAAACAGATTTAATCTTCAGAAGAGAGGCAAGAATCTGTTTTAAAGAAAGCAATCCAAGACAAAAAAATATAAAAGGGATTCATAATTAAAGGTATTGGTGGTTTTGCAAAGTGCAATTATCAAACTGGATTTTTATTTAATCTAGAGCTTCCCAAAACTCTAATTCAAATTAAAATAATAATTACTTTGTTCAATTTTCTTTTCACAGATTAAAGCCTGCACAGAAATTCTGATTTAGAAAGGGAATAACAGTTAACTATACAGAAACTCATTGGGACATATTCAGGTGAATTAGAAAAGTTATCATAGAGAACTTCATTTTTTACATTAATTAATCAAAGTGAAACTCATACAGAAGTATTGTACACTGATATTTCAAGTTTTCATTTCTGTTCATTTTAAAGGTTCTGGTTTAAAGCTAATTAAAAACTCAAAACTCAGTTACTCAGAGAAGTAGTACTCAAAGTGCCTTGTAAAAGTATTCAACCCCCTTGAATTTTTACCTTTTTTGTTACATTCCAGCCTGTAATTTACTCGTTTTTCTTTCATTTTATTTTAGGTGATGGATCTGCTTGTAAATTTAAATGAGAAAAAAAATATATATAAAAAGAAATTAGTAAAATGAAATCCACCTGTGTGGACCAATACTATTGCCTATTGTGCATTTGCCTAATATTTTGCAACCCTAGTCCCATAGTCTGGAGGGAAAGTGCAGAAGCACATGTCATGAGCCATGTCTTCTGCTGCTGTGGGTTCAATGTGTTTTAACAAGGTCCAAAGTCAGTTTAGTGCTCTTCTTGCTTACCTCTGCCAAAAAGCTGTGTAGATATGCTGATTTCATTTTCCAGCAGGACCTGCCCACACTGCCAGAAGCACCAATACCTGCTTTAATGACCATGATGTCACTGTGCTTGGAGCAAACTCCAAGGACCTAAACCCCATTGAGAATCTATGGGGTATTATCAAGAGGAAGATGAGAGACACCAGATCCAACAATGCAGATGGGCTGATGGCTTGTATTTAAGCAACTTGACCTTCCTTATCACCTCAGCACAGCCCCAGGCTGTTCACCCCATGCCACACCGCTTTGACATAGTAATTCTTGCAAAAGGAGCGCCAACTATGTATTAAAAACATATATTGTACAGTACATGGACATAATAAAAATCTTTGAGAAACCCAACTTTGGGTTTTCATTAGCTGTAAGCCACATTCAATAAAATTAACAGAATTAAATCCTTGAAATATACGTGTAATGAATCTTTTTGAAAGCAGTTACTAAAATAAAATAATTTTTCATTGATATTCTAATTAACTGAGACACTCCTGTACAAAACTGGCAGGAACCAGAAAAATCCATCCCAGCTGCCCTCAAACAACCATATTACCTGCAGACCAGGAGTAAATCATCCACCAACCTTTCCTAGACAATTCCCCCAAGCCACTATAAAGTCAGCCGAAAGTTATCTGTGGGGAGATTTTGAAGCACAGAACTGATATACCACAGATAAGATGGGATCATTTTACCACACACTGAAGGAGGACATTTAACTGACCCCCGCTTAGACCAGGAAATTGGAAAATGACAAATGAGACTATGGAAGAGTGGAGTAAATGAAGTTGTGACAATAAGAACTGCTACCACAAAAAGATCAAAATGTCTGAATTATTCCTCTCTCATCATAGCTGGGAGAAATGATGTGAGCACTTTGTTTCAGGGTAACTGTATGGGCTCATTATCCAACTAATTTTAAAGGACACATCCTACAAAATGGTAAATGGCCTGCACTTGCATAGCGCTTTTATCAAGTCTGAGGACCCCAAAGCACTACAATCATTCTTCCACCCATTCATCCACACATTCACACACTGACAGTGATGAGCTACATTGTAGCCACAGCTGCCCTGGGCCACACTGACAGAAGTGAGTCTGCCATAAAATTGGCACCACCGGGCCCTCTGATCACCATCAGCAGACAAGGTGGGTGAAGTGTCTTGCACAAGGACACAACCACTTAGACGGACGGAGCAGGGGGTTCGAGCCGGCAACCCACCGGTAACAGAACAAATCCCTAATACTTGACACCAGAGGAACTTGTAAACCACAAAACATGAATTTTTCGTCCTTGTAACTTAATTATGATATGATACAGAAGCTCGTTTGATTTTCCTTACTCCCTCGTCAAACTGGGAAAGGCAAGAGAACATGTTATTCAGGTGATGTAGATGTTGCTGATCTTCATTTTTCACTGTGAGATTATGCAACAGCAAATAAAATATGAAATCATGGATGTCTTAAACACATCTTTAGCAGGGGCTTCTAATAAATGTGATGGGTGCTTTGGTGATTTTATTGTTCCAAACGTAAGAATGCCAAGAAAGCTACAAAACCACATTTTAAAGTCACAATAATGATGATTTACTAGATAAAGAAACTATATTCTGTTCTGATAACTGGTTATCCCTTTTCAATTTCAAAAATGCATTATTAAATGATAAAATATAAAAAGTGTTGAAAATAAAGCAAAAATGCCTGGCAAACAATCAAATAACACAAAGCAAAATCTGTTTAGGTAAACAAAGGCTGCAAATCTTTACTTTTGAGATGATGGGGTCAGTTATTGATGCCAATAAAAGATATATAAATTAAGGGCAAATCATTTCATGCTATCACAAATGTATTAATAGGGTCAAAATATATTCTATATAAATTAAAGCTTTAAGGCTTTTATTAGAAAGGAAAACATGACATGTACCTCCTTCGTATAATAAAGATTACAAGCTTTACACTCACTTGAATGTTATCACCAATAATCCCCACTAGTGTAGCTGATTTAGTTTTATCATTTACTACAGCTTCAACTGATAACCCTCTTTCTGGGTCAATGCTTCATGTAGGCAGAATCACTCTGACATTATAATTATTTTGTGCAGCAGGTACTTTTATGTACTTAAGAATATTTTCTAACGCATGATTGCATTAATAATTTGGGCCGAACTATCCACTTTCAGTGCTGCGAAACTCTTTAAAAAGGAAACTTGTTTGATAGCTGGGTTTAATTGTTAGCCGATGTCAGAGCTGCTCGAGTGTTTTCTCCTCGTGTTTCTCGATGCTCACTGATTGTCTAATGACAACGCAGGCAGTGTCTGCTTGGGTTCTTAGCTGATGTTACAATCTGATTATTACAAACACTCCACAGCCTGCGTGGCTGTCAGGAGCAGAGCGAAGCTGCGCGGTTTACCTCCAGATGCTCAGAAACGACAGTTAGAGCGTGAGTGTGCAGATTTGTTCGGGTGCTTGTCATCATCAAAGTAAGTGGTTCTTTTAATTACCCATAGCAGATGCAGCTTTTAAATAAAGAATACATCATCAAAGCTGCACACTCCACACGCAGCACAATAGCAGTGCTGGGCAGGGGAACTGGGGAGGGGGGGCAAGTTCACTCAATCACAACTGGAAATTTACAGAAAAAGGCAAAAATGAGGGAGAATGACAACAGGTTGCAGTGAACTTCTCATTTCTATTCTGCTTCTTCAGCATTTTAAAATACAGCTCAACGATAAAAATTCAGCTGTGCAACAGTATTTAATTTATACAGCTTGATTTATTGAAATTGCATCTATTCTGATATGTCTCCTGTATTTCACAGGATAGTCTGAGTGTCCTATAAAAAATGTCATGGAACTGCTCCTTTCTTGGCAAACAAAGAGTGATGATCTCTTATATTCTAATTCCAACTGGATAATCAGCAATTACAATCATTCTCAACTGCAAATATTAAATCAATTAATAATCATGCATTTTGCTTCATCTCAAGTCCCCTCAGGCCATCGGGGAAATGTTGACTCAGGACCAGAGCTAAACAACGGTAGACAGCATTTAGCTTCTACGCTTCTCAGCAAAACAACCAACTTCCTAAAAATCTGAGATGTGCAAAACCTCTTGGTCCATTTAAATTTGTTAACTGTGGCTTTCCCATGAAGATAAATAATGCATTTTTTTCATTTAAAATGATGCTTACATTTATCTATTGTTCTTTTAATGTTATTTTTTAAATGCAATATACTTTACCTCTGTTCCTTTATTTCCCCATACAATACTTTGTGTTACTTCATGGTCAATAAATTATGACGTGTTCCAATGAGGCTCATTTGTCAGATTAAAATTACCGATTGAAAATAATCATCTTTAAGCAGATATTACAATTTTTCTTTCATTAAGCCCACATTTTGTATCAAAAATGTTTTTTTCTTATTGGTCTGATGGAATATTCTTGCTGTAAGCAGAAAATCACCATAATTAAGAAAGAAAAGGTAATTAATCTATATATAATATATATATATATATATATGTTTAACTTAGTGAATTGAGTTACTGAAATATATGAACATGAATATTCAAATTCAAATAAAACTTTGCTTGCATAAAATGTAAAAACATATTTTTACCTACAAGTTTAAACTTGACGTATTTGAACTTCTTACTAACTTGTTACATATGTTAATAGCTGGAATTGTACAGAAACACGGATTGGACTGCAGAATTGCTGCGAAGTTGGACTGCTGAATACAAAAGAAAAAAATCTAAACCTAAAATGTCTAACTTCCTTCTTTTTAAAAAAGAGAAGTCTGAGACCCTTTCATGTCCATGAATTTTATTATTTATGTTAAGAGTTAATCTATGGGAAACAGTGGGGGGCAGTATGTATGTGGGAATGTCTTGATGAAAGGCCAAAACTCCTTACAATATGATGCCAATTAAATTTGGATCTTCTAGTGTTTGAGATTAAACTTTAGCCTTACATTATTCAGTACACACAGATTCATCAGGAACTCCCCCACCACCACTCCGCCATAACGAGGCATATAATTAGAGATCTGCTGGAGCTCGGCGGGCAGAATTTGTGATCACAGCAGGGATCGTCTGTTCAAGGTTACAGAGCTCTCCGTAGCAAGTGGGCATCCCTGCTGTGGTGGGAGTATTTTTGGATGTTTCAATCAGTGAGATTGCTGAGGACAGGCTGCAGAAGGCAGGAAAACAGACACGGCCTAAAAGAGTGTTTTCAGAAGACATGGAGTCATACTGTACTTACATGTTCTGTGCTACTAAATCCCTACCGGGTCCTCGTTTGGACGAGTTTCAGCATCTCTGCAGGTCTGAAATTAAAATCTGGTGAGGCCTAATGTATTTGATGTTAGCATGAGACTTTTTCACAACTTTGTTCTATATTTCAGTTACGATAACATTAGCACAACGTGCAAATGTGTTTTTGATGACTATTGCAATGATTACATCAGATGAATCAATCCATATTTCCCCTCAATGTTCTCTTTCCTTTACAGCATTACGATGGACTCACTTATCAAAACCGGTGTAGCTTTGGGCAGAGAAGTGATTGCAAGAGACGTTTCAGTTGTGATTTATAACAGTGTCGATATTCTTGTCAATCCCAGCGTACGAATAAACAGCTGTTCATAAATCTGGTGCTCAGAAGCAATCAGGACTCAAATTTCAAGGCCCCTGTTTATTTACTTCTGGTGCTGTTGTTCTTCACACAGGATGGACAAAAGATGTCAGGGAGACAGTTCTCTCAAATGTTGTAGTAATAGCATCAAAACAGAGGATTAGTGATACACAAAGACATAAAAACTGTAAAATGAAATTTTTTAGACCATTCAAGTGTCTGGAAATATGTAACAATTTGTTTTATCTATTTTTCCCTAAAATAAGCTTTCAACAGTTAACTAATAGGAGTGCTGGTCAAGGTCCTGTCTCTCTCTGACAGCTTTCAGACTCATTTCGGTTCATCTTGTATATGGGTCTGAAATTAACCAGCACAGCATCGTGCAGAACTGCCCATACCAAATTAAAGTCACACACTTTCATCTAGCAGAGTTCCTTCTGCTGATCCAAGCAGACCGATCTCCCCTTTACAGAAGCCCCACTCCACCATGGCCAGTTTAAAGTGCATGCATCACCAATCTCCAGCTGAAATGTCCTGCTGCCCAAAATCAACAGCCTCTGCCCCATTATGGCTTTACAGTGCCTGGTTCCCCTCTTTAAGTATGGTTCTATATTTTGGCATAACTCCAAAGTGGCATACCTTGGAAGATGAAATCAAGTGAACAGTCACTCATCACAACGCATAAAAGAAAACAGTTTTACCCTACGGACTGTTCAGATCTCCTTAAATGGTGATCTCGTGTTTAATTTGTTTTACTTTACAAAACCCGCCCACATTCATAGTTACATTGTTTTAATTATAACAGCTTTACTACTGAGAAACCATGAGTTTCATAACAGCTGTCTAGAAACATCTATTTCAAAAGCTAGAAGTTTTTTTAACCATTATCCTTCATCCTTTCAAATAACTTTCTCATAATATCTAAGCTACTGAAATTAAAAACTTTGCCTTGCTTGTCAAGCATTTCTGTGTTCAGCTACTCTCACATGAAGATAAAATTGATAAGACAAAATGATTAATTAAATATGACCAACAATATCAAGTGTAATGGCATTAGGGACTGAGATTGTCTATTTAAATGGACAATAAACTATTGGCATGCAGAACTTTATTGATTGTCACTAGAAATATAGAAGTATACCAAATATTGTATCCAAACATGCTTTTGTAGTTTCCATTTTACACATATTAAGATTGCAGTGAAAATTAGGACTCAATATACTCAACTTCTCTAATTTCTGACTTTCTTACCATTTATATGAGATCTTCTGTTTCTTCTTATGGCAGTCCATCACCCATTCTTTCCGAACGATGATACCGCCTGCTGATTTCACCTGGCTGTACTTGGGCGTGTTGGCGAAGGCACAGCTGGAGAATCATGGGCCGAGACGGGAACATGCACGCAGAATCAAACAAAAAAGATGTTTACAACAAAACAGGGAAGATGATACGTCCGACAAAATGCCATCAAACTGAATTTCTGACCCTGTAAACCATGGGTGTATAAAAATAATCAAGTGGGAAAATTAAGAAAGAATAATGTAAAAGTAACGTTTGTATGTTAAACACCAACCGAGTGGGTAATTTTCCTAATAACATGCCCGACAGTTTCAAAATGTTTACCAGGAGTAAATGAAAATATGGTGAAATGCACATTTAATAGCCTTTTCTTTTACATCTAAAACAAAATTGTCGAGTCCATTTAAGCTACAACAGTAAGGTTTCATTCCTGCTCTACTTTCTTTAATCTACACTGTGCAGTTTCCTGATGTATCGATCTTTTGGCCTATCTCTCAGCTCTTTTGCATTTGTTCCTCATTTATCTTGTTTCTTTGCACAACAGAATCTCTAAGCAGTGCTCGTCTGCAGAGAACTGCAGCGAGGAACCTTTCTAACAGCTTTTGATGATGTGGTTATTATAAATGTGATATTAGTGACGATTCTGTGCTCACAGTGAGTTTTCTCAGTATGCCAGCTGAACACCATAGAGCTGCACATTTCTTGACCAAAACTGATTTATTTTCCCGTTTCTGACGTGTGCATCTGTCCATTAAAATTAAGTGTGCTTGAAAGAGATATTCCCTCAGCAACCTGTTCTGTACTTGCCTTGCAGGGGACTTTATATGTACTCTGTACCTTCGACAAACTGTCTACAAATGAAGAAAGGGTGCAGTGATCTCTCTTCTCATTTGTCTTTTGATACAAAACTGCCACATTTCTCAATTATTAAAGCTTCATCCATCTATGTCCACAGAGCTATGCCATCATTAAAGCAGGATTTGTCTGCAGTGTGATCTGTTATATAGCAGGGTCTGTGACCACCCATGCTTAACTGCAACCATTTGGTTTGTTTTCAGTGTTTTTGTCTTCTAAATAAGACCAAAGCTGCTTTTTCAGCACAAAATCAAATCTGGTACGAAATTTAAAAACCCTGCGTAAATAACTTGTTGAGCTGGAGATTTTTAATGAAAATGCAAATATATCCACATGAAGTCCATACAGATATAAATCTTTTTCTGGAGAATAAAATGGACGTTGAAAACAATTCATCAGAGGAAACAAGCTGGTCTGTCTAGATGCAATTTGTCTTTGACAGGAATTACACAGAAATAGCATGCTGGTTGTATTTCAGTTAATTAGAACATTATCGAAAGGGGTAACAGAGAGATGTCGGCCTACACATTCATGGGGGAGACTGCTGACTTCAGCTATTCACCAGAAAGACACAAATAGAGGATAAGCCACAAAAAGCCATTTCTAAAGAAGGTGGATGAGTGCTGTATCAAAGCATATAAATGGAAAGTTTTGTGGAACGAAAACGTTTGGTAGCAAAAGCTTTACAAGCAAAAGGAATAACCACAGTCTTGAGAGAGGATTGCTAGGTCCAGATACAATATCAGAAGTGTCCTTCCTGGGCTAAGGAGAAAATGGACTGGGCTGTTGCTCAGTGGTCCAATGTTCTCTTTTTGTATAAAAGTACATTTTGTATTTCATTTGGAAATTAAGGTCCCGGAGTCTGGAGCAAGAATGGAGCCACACTGAATCCAAGTTGTTTGAGATCCGATGTGAAGTTTAAGCAGCCAGCAATGATGTGGGGAGCCTTGCCATCTACTGGTGTTGATCTACAATGTTTTCTCGAGTCCAAAACCAGTGAAACCATCTACTAGGGAATTTCAAAACATTTCATGCTTCGTTCTGCTGAGAACCTTTATGGTGATAAAGATTTAACATTTCAGCAGGACCCACGCGGCCAAAAGTACAAACTGGTTTAGTGACACATTTTAAATTGTCTTTTTTATTTTTCTATTCTTCTGAGGAACAGAATTGTCAGTTTTAATTAGCTGTAAGCCAAATATGTGAAATATATAACTGTGTAATGTATTTATTTATGAGTGAAATTATTTAACTTTTGATATTGTGATTTATTGAGATGTACCTGTATCCTTTAAAATGACCGTGATGTCCAGTAAATGGATGTTACTACAGGGGTTGGACAATGAAACTGAAACACCTGGTTTTAGACCACAATAATTTATTAGTATGGTGTAGGGCCTCCTTTTGCGGCCAATACAGCGTCAATTCGTCTTGGGAATGACATATACAAGTCCTGCACAGTAGTCAGAGGGATTTTAAGCCATTCTTCTTGCAGGATAGTGGCCGGGTCACTACGTGATGCTGGTGGAGGAAAACGTTTCCTGACTCGCTCCTCCAAAACACCCCAAAGTGGCTCAATAATATTTAGATCTGGTGACTGTGCAGGCCATGGGAGATGTTCAACTTCACTTTCATGTTCATCAAACCAATCTTTCACCAGTCTTGCTGTGTGTTTTGGTGCATTGTCATCCTGATACACGGCACCGCCTTCAGGATACAATGTTTGAACCATTGGATGCACATGGTCCTCAAGAATGGTTCGGTAGTCCTTGGCAGAGACGCACTCATCTGGCACAAGTATTGGGCCAAGGGAATGCCATGATATGGCAGCCCAAACCATCACTGATCAACCCCCATGCTTCACTCTGGGCATGCAACAGTCTGGGTGGTACGCTTCTTTGGGGCTTCTCCACACCGTAACTCTCCTGGATGTGGGGAAAACAGTAAAGGTGGACTCATCAGAGAACAATACATGTTTCACATTGTCCACAGCCCAATATTTGCGCTCCTTGCACCATTGAAACCGACGTTTGGCATTGGCATGAGTGACCAAAGGTTTGGCTATAGCAGCCCGGCCGTGTATATTGACCCTGTGGAGCTCCTGACGGACAGTTCTGGTGGAAACAGGAGAGTTGAGGTGCACATTTAATTCTGCCGTGATTTGGGCAGCCGTGGTTTTATGTTTTTTGGATACAATCCGGGTTAGCACCTGAACATCCCTTTCAGACAGCTTCCTCTTGTGTCCACAGTTAATCTTGTTGGATGTGGTTCATCCTTCTTGGTGGTATGCTGACATTACCCTGGATACTGTGGCTCTTGATACATCACAAAGACTTGCTGTCTTGGTCACAGATGCGCCAGCAAGACGTGCACCAACAATTTGTCCTCTTTTGAACTCTGGTATGTCACCCATAATGTTGTGTGCATTTCAATATTTTGAGCAAAACTGTGCTCTTACCCTGCTAATTGAACCTTCACACTCTGCTCTTACTGGTGCAATGTGCAATCAATGAAGACTGGCTACCAGGCTGGTCCAATTTAGCCATGAAACCTCCCACACTAAAATGACAGGTGTTTCAGTTTCATTGTCCAACCCCTGTATTTGTAAGCTGTGGGGATAACATGAACATATATAATTATATGATTTGTGATTATCCTGGGGTGAACTACTCACATAAGATGTGTGGAGTCAGGTGTCCAGTTGGGCCGATACTTGGCTCCCATTTCTATCGCCTTCTCTCTCAGCTCCCCTCTGTAAGGGTTCTGGAAGCCACTCAGAACAAACACCACCCCCTCCAGGATCCGATTAAATGGGACATCATGCTCGCTCTTAGGCTTTGTCTTCGGTTTGGGTTCCGGTTTGGGCTGGCTCTCCTTCTTCTTCTCAGCAGATTTCTGTGCTGATGACGCTGAAGAGACAACTAAATGTCAGGCTGTTCTTTTTAAGATAAATAAAAATATTTATTAATAAACCACTACCTTTGGCATTGCTTGGGCTAGGCGTGCTAACCGGGCTTGGTTTATATTTAGGAGTTGCAGTTTTGGTCTCTGGCGAGGCAGCCGGACTCATTTTCTTTGTCGGAGGAGGTTTAGGGGCAGACTGTCGCTCTTTGCTAAACTCAAACTTCCTTTTTGCTGGTGGCTTGATGACAGAAGACAAAGTTATTAGAACAAGGATGTAAAACAATGATACAAACTGGTTTATTGAAAAGATTCCCAACTTCACCTGAATCAACTACCAACCAGTTAATTTTGACAAACCTGTGCTGTGTGGTTTACTTTAGCATAAAGCACACTTCAAACCTTCCTATTGCTTTGCAGCCATTTGCGCCCAAACGTTACCTTCGTGGGTAATGTATTGCTTTTATATTTATACATAATGTGCGTACCCCTAATACCATCGATTTTGTTCATTGCAACGAATGCATCCAGCAGCAAGAAAAAAACAAAAAAAACACGATGTTGCCACCCCAGTTCTCCACAGTTGAGATAGTTTTCTCATGCTTGAAAGATTCACCCTTTTTGCTAAAAAGGTATGAATAGCCAAGCAGAATTCAAAACTCTGAAGCTTTGAACTCTGCACCAGTGTTTAGACCCAAAAAACCTTCCCTAAATATAGCCACGGACACAACTGTGAGTTGTTGCAACACTCAAGAGTGTTCAGGAAGAGTGTGGAGGGACAGATTTTCCGTTTGTGTAATCGTAGCTGGAAAGTCTAAAGAAACCTTCATCCAAACTGCAGCCAGGCTGTTATTCTCAACTACCTGGAGGAAAGCTGAAATGGACTGGAATCTCTGAGTGAAAGGAGTCATGCAATACATGCATGATTAAAGTTTTTATTGTTATTTAAGTTTTTTATATATGTGCATCTATTGTTAAGATGGTTGCACTAAAACCAAATGCATTTCTCTGTTAAAGGCAGACATGTTGGTAAAGCAAAAATGACGATCAGCAACTTTCACTTCATTTTGACGCTAAACGAAGGTCATTAGGAGGCAAAGAGTGTCTGTAAAGGATGCAGAGGCAATTTTTCCATCAAACTATTTTTTTCATAACTTAAAACCAATCTGTCTGCAAACACAAGGATTTTTGTCTCTTAAGCTGAACAAATATAGCCAAAAAAATTCAGCTTTTTTTTTTTTACATAAACAATCTTTAACTTGGCCAAAAGGCTGTTGGTAAATACCTTTCTTTAAAAAGTCAAAAATGACAGGAGGAAATAAAGGAATTCCTCACCCTGGGGACCATATTTTGATTGCGTTACTAAAGTGGATTCAAGTAGAAAAGGTTGCTTTAAGATTGCTGCTAATAGAAACTTCAGGCTGACTTTTAAGAGGGTTAATAATTAACTTTAGGCATAAGATCATAAACAGACTTTAGGTTATTAATGTGTGCACACACTGAAAGTTCTTTACATAAGAAACTTAATTTTTTAATTAGTTTAAAATGCCAGTTGCTGCAGGCAAAAGCGCAGCTCAATATGTCTGAAAGCTATTCTTTTCTGCTTGAGTCAGACTTAGATTTTAGAAGAAATACTTCACCTATCACATATTATCTGGTTGTATGTCAAATTTGCATGGATGTTCAACCTTCGAACACCTAGAGATCCCGAGTTACTTCCAGCTTTTCTGCCTGGTTTCATCTCCTCTACAACCTTCTCAGCCTCCTTGTGGACTAAATAAAGACAAGCTCACTGATGAACAGGTGTTTAGTGGGTGCCCTTCAGAGCACAGAATGATGGGGGACTTTTAGTACCTGTGGTGAGGCAGAGATGGAGGTGGAGGTTTGACCTGATGATTGAGAGCTGCCTCCTGCTTGCAGAGCAGCAGCAGCGTAGCTCAGCTTGTCACTCAGGGGAGAGGCTAAAAATAGAGAAAAAGAAAACAAGACAACCATTAACATAGAGGACGCCCCAATAATAAAGCAAGTCTTTCAAATCTCTTGTCCTTTGGGAAAGTTATGTGATCTAAAATAAAACCTAGTTAGAGCTCAATAATTACTGCTTTATAGTCCCAAACACCCGAAAGGAATTGATTGGACTTGTAAATTTAAATAAATGGCTTTACCTTTGACTGAAGTGCTTGGCTTTGTTGCATTGTCTCGATTGAAGAAGAGACTGCCAGGCTGAAGACTGGGGCCAGATGAAGGAGACTCATCTTTTACCCTGAACTGTCCCAGCTTTGTCACTTTCTGGCAGGAAAGAAGGACGATTTCAGTGCCAAAGCAGAAGATTCAGGTACAGAAGGAAGTGATTTTGTTTCCAACTACAAAGGAAGTTTTCAATCTGACAAATGATTTCATAGATAAACATTTCCAACTGAGTGCACCCTGGAATCCAATCAAAGCCTACACAGAGCCCTCCACAAAGGCTTTGGCATTAAGTTGTACTTCCATCCACTCCTTTTCAAACATGGGGATATCTGGTGTGGTAAAAAATGTACTAATCATTGTTTCTAGGTTTAACTCTGGAGAAAAACCACAAGCAACAGATCTTATATGCTTTTTTTGTTGTTTTTTTTCATTGTTGTAAAATTCAATGCTAATTCCATCTTTGTTTAAAATAAATAAATAAGAGCAGCAAGACACCTTAAACTATATTCATCTTTTACTGCTGTAGAAAAATCCCAAAATGAAAATTTCAGAAGAATAATCAGCCTTGAGGTGGCCATGGGAGAGGTTCTATGTTGGGGTAGGAGAATCATTTGTGTGTTCATTTGGCCACACATTTTGGATCAGTACACCCAAAAAGAAAGACCCAATAACCTACTATCAGTTTAATGGTAGAGTCCACTGGATGTTTAAAAATGCCCTGATAGTTCAAGGAGTTCATTATGTCTCGCACTCTAAAAACGTCCCCAGGCTCTTTGGATGAGAAACAGTCCAACACCATCACAGATCCACCTCCATACTTAACAGTGAGCATGATGGTGCTCTTCCACATATCTAAATAGTTTAATGTCAAACCCACAAGTAGTATTTATTCCTGAATAGTTGAATGTTAAGCTAATCTCATCAAATCACAAAGTTCTAGCTAAAGTGCCAGCAGCATTTAGCTAATACCACATTTACATCTGAAATCTTAAAATAAGGAGTCGAGGCTTCCACAGCTGCATGAGATGGTGTCTAATGGTTGTTATGGAGACTTGGTGCCAACGTTGGGGGTACACGTTTCCGATTTAGTTTATCAGAACATGTCAAATCTTTAATAGAAAACCAAACCACATCAAACATTTTTTACAAAAATAAAGAAAAACTAAGTAACTGGTAAAGAAAATATGATTGATAATATCATATAACATGCACTCAAGGGCTGACCAGTTATAATAGTGAAATTGGTCAGTTTCTGGGCGATGGCTACTGGATTGACTGATACTATTCAATTATAAAATACTAAATTATATGTGATTTCTAACAGGTATTAGAAAAAAACTACAGTTTAATGCAAGATACTGTCTTGTCTGTACCTTTAGACAATTAACCTTAGATAACATGAGTCTTTTTTTTTTAAATAAAGCAAAGATTTGCTCTTTTATCATCATTAACACAGTTATTTCTATTGTAATGATTAAAAAGAAACAAGAGAATGCAAAACTTACAGGGGAGGAAGTTGGAGGATCGGTTTTATCAGGTGGTGAGTGGAACTTGACAAAAGCAAGCCCATATGCAATGTTCTGTAAAGTGCAAAAGACAACACAAATGCATAAACTTGCGTGAATGATGAATAATAAATACATCTGCTTAAACACGCTAAACAATCAAATAAATGACTTAAAAAGACTGCCATTAACAAATACACAGGCTGTACCGTTGGTATTATCCACACTTAAGCACATTGTCTTATATAATGGGCCAGAAATTAGCTGCTTTATATGTTGTAAGCATCAAATGAATGTGCTGTACTATGTCAGCTGATTTGAAAATCACCAAGTTCCCCACCTTGCTGTATGGCTGGGTACAAACAATTTTCACTCTATCCCACTTCTCCTGAGCTGTGCTCTTCTGCAACTGGTTGGGTCCAAAGAAACGGACCCGGTTCATATTGGTGCCGTTACGACTCTCAGTGGGGGACATGAAGGAAGATGTGACAAGAAGAACCTGAAAGAAAGAAAGAAAGAAAGAAAGAAAGAAAGAAAAATCTTTTGAATATTAACATTAAATCAGATGGTCAGGAAGTAAAAAGTGTAAATGTGTGAATTGTGAGATAAACCTCATAATCCTGGTCTTTGACAGCTGATGAATTCCCGACCAACACCTCAATGAAAGCTGATCCTTCGTTTCCAATATCAATACTGTGGACCTGCTCTTCCTTCTCAAACTGGGGAAAATTAAAGCACAAAATGAGACGGCACAAGGAGCTCACAGAAAGGAGGGAACAAGGTAAATCCTGAAGAATTAAGTAAGAATCAAAGCAGTAAATCAGTGGTAATAAATAAGGCATTAAAGCAGCAGCCGAAGCAGCTGCCACTTTACATACATACAGGTCCTTCTCAAAATATTAGCATTTTGTGATAAAGTTAATTATTTTCCATAATGTAATGATGAAAATTTAACATTCATATATTTTAGATTCATTGCCCACTAACTGAAATATTTCAGGTCTTTTATTGTCTTAATACGGATGATTTTGGCATACAGCTCATGAAAACCCAAAGTTCCAATCTCACAAAATTAGCATATCATTAAAAGGGTCTCTAAACGAGCTATGAACCTAATCATCTGAATCAACGAGTTAACTCTAAACACCTGCAAAAGATTCCTGAGGCCTTTAAAACTCCCAGCCTGGTTCATCACTCAAAACCCCAATCATGGGTAAGACTGCCGACCTGACTGCTGTCCAGAAGGCCACTATTGACACCCTCAAGCAAGAGGGTAAGACACAGAAAGACATTTCTGAACGAATAGGCTGTTCCCAGAGTGCTGTATCAAGGCACCTCAGTGGGAAGTCTGTGGGAAGGAAAAAGTGTGGCAGAAAACGCTGCACAACGAGAAGAGGTGACCGGACCCTGAGGAAGATTGTGGAGAAGGGCTGATTCCAGACCTTGGGGGACCTGCGGAAGCAGTGGACTGAGTCTGGAGTAGAAACATCCAGAGCCACCGTGCACAGGCGTGTGCAGGAAATGGGCTACAGGTGCCGCATTCCCCAGACCTGGGCTACAGAGAAGCAGCACTGGACTGTTGCTCAGTGGTCCAAAGTACTTTTTTCGGATGAAAGCAAATTCTGCATGTCATTCGGAAATCAAGGTGCCAGAGTCTGGAGGAAGACTGGGGAGAAGGAAATGCCAAAATGCCAGAAGTCCAGTGTCAAGTACCCACAGTCAGTGATGGTCTGGGGTGCCGTGTCAGCTGCTGGTGTTGGTCCACTGTGTTTTATCAAGGGCAGGGTCAATGCAGCTAGCTATCAGGAGATTTTGGAGCACTTCATGCTTCCATCTGCTGAAAAGCTTTATGGAGATGAAGATTTCATTTTTCAGCTCGACCTGGCACCTGCTCACAGTGCCAAAACCACTGGTAAATGGTTTACTGACCATGGTATCACTGTGCTCAATTGGCCTGCCAACTCTCCTGACCTGAACCCCATAGAGAATCTGTGGGATATTGTGAAGAGAACGTTGAGAGACTCAAGACCCAACACTCTGGATGAGCTAAAGGCCGCTATCGAAGCATCCTGGGCCTCCATAAGACCTCAGCAGTGCCACAGGCTGATTGCCTCCATGCCACGCTGCATTGAAGCAGTCATTTCTGCAAAAGGATTCCCGACCAAGTATTGAGTGCATAACTGTACATGATTATTTGAAGGTTGACGTTTTTTGTATTAAAAACACTTTTCTTTTATTGGTCGGATGAAATATGCTAATTTTGTGAGATAGGAATTTTGGGTTTTCATGAGCTGTATGCCAAAATCATCCGTATTAAGACAATAAAAGACCTGAAATATTTCAGTTAGTGTGCAATGAATCTAAAATATATGAATGTTAAATTTTCATCATGACATTATGGAAAATAATGAACTTTATCACAATATGCTAATATTTTGAGAAGGACCTGTAGATGGTCCAACCTAGAATCTGGAAAACATCACAATCACAAATACTTTGGGGAAAAGTAAAATCTTGGTTATTTAACGTGATTATTCGTTTGGGTTTGTAAACACACTATATTTGTTGCACACAGAAAAAAACTATCTGCATAGTCCTGTTTCACACCCAAACTTATTGGACACATTCTGATCTTAGGTAAAAAAAAAAAAAAGGCATCTGCCAAACAGAATAATCAGCAAGGAATATCTGGAATAAGCTCCCGTAATTTTTAAACAACACAGGTCAAAGAAAATCCCGTATTTGTGGACGTCTATTGTCTATAGTCTGTCAGGCTCGAGTGATAAAAAGCAGCATGCAGTAAGATTTACAAACAAGTCAAATCAAAATGTACTTCTATACCACATTTAAATGAACAACAGTAAACCACTGTGCAGCAAAAAGCATACAAATCAGCAAAATATGAACTACAATATGACAAGACAAAAATAAGAAAAATGTATCAAGATAAAATAGATATTAAAAAGAATAAAATAAACTTGACAAGTTGAACAACAAAAGCAAAACTGTTCCACGCAACTAGAGTTAAAAGCCAAGGAACACAAATAGGAATCAAAATTAGTCTTAAGATAATTAAACATATGTCCAGCTCTAAAGTTCAAACGCAGGTTAGGCACCTCTGAGAAGGGTCTGTCACCTTGGCTTTTGAGACTGGATCATAGGGTGTCTAACAATAATTGACATGTGAACCGTAATGTTCTGGGTGGAGAAGAAGTGTGCAAAAGCTTAAAGAAATGTGATAGTGTAATTTCATTAGGGCTTCTAAAAACAAACCATAAGACCTTTGAATGGATTCTGATATGCACAGGATGCCAGCAGGAAGCCCTCTCTACAGAAGCCCAGATGTGTGATGTGATCAGTGTTCATTCCCCCCAGAAGGAGCAAAACACCAGCTTGGAAAACATGCAGCTATTAAATTGAGGATTTCTCAAATCAACCATACAGACATTCAGAGAAATCCAAGTGCAAAAGATGCAGGATGTTAGAAAATATTCAAATTCAATATCATTGTTAATTTTGATTAACTAATTATAAGAATTTATTCTGCTAAGGAGCCTTACCTGGAGGATTCAGATTGCCAAGCCTTTTTTTAATGTTTTGCAATGAATGACAGTTAGATTCTAATGAAACAACGATGCAGGAAATCAGATTCTCCAAATATGATAATAAATGTTAAGCTTTAATTTAGGTTAAGAGACTATCTGAGAGAACCATGTAATCATACATGTCTAAAATATTCATGTTGTATTTCTTAGTGTGTTACTTTTAAAACTTGGTGAAATGTGGACAATAGAGTTTTCGTAAGGTCAAAATGTGTAGGCACAGAGGAAACGGGGAGAGACAAGTGAATTTATTTTCATTTAAACATATTTTGGGGATTTTTAGGAGACATTGGTTGCTAAGGTAACTGGGAAGAAAATGTTGGTGATTTAAGATGGATGATAAGCATTTATTTCGAACCAGAGGCTTAAAGAGAAAAAAAAAAACCATAAAAACCTAAATAATTTAGGACAAAACAAACCTGTAGGATGACCGACGTCTGCTTCTCACCGGGTCTTGCGGCTTTCCACTTTCTGTATGTGTCTGAGCTCAGTAGGTTGTCTGCTTTATGAGTCTGGTTTGCATTAAAACAAAAACATTAGGCACAACCCAGCTTCCTTTACTAACATACGTCGAGTAACATCAAACTTACACTGTCCTCGGTGGAGCAAGAAACGACATGCTTTAGTTTGATTTCTGGCATGTTTGTGTTGTTGAGTCTCGACAAGTCGGAATGTGATTATTTACCCGCTCAAATCTACCGACAGGGCGTTTTTAAAGCCACAACGTACTATCGTGTCCGGTTACCTAATTATAAAGCCCTTCAGACTGCTTTCAGTGGCACTAAGGTAAACTAGCTACGTCGCCAGTGAGCGTTAGGACTCCTGACAAACCAGATAGCATGCTAGTAAACAAAAGGCAGTGAACTTTTCCCAGATTAGTCGGATCATTCAACACTCGTAAAAGGCTGCAGCGCGGTAATCTCGCACGCTGTTTTATTCTTGACATATACCCATTACTTTTATCGCTACAGTAGATATCTCAATTTACATATCAAACACTTTAATTTTACGTTAATATGCGCCAGTGCATACTCATTTTCCCACCAAAAGGCTGCAAATGTCACAATGTGTCGTAATTTCCGACTAACAGCGTTCCTATCCAATGAAAACCGGACCATCTTCTTCTACTGATCAATTATCTCACAATGCAGGCGAGCTCGCCACCAAGTGGTGGAATGTGTACATGTCGTCCCCTTTTCCCTGTCCTTCCTGTCAAGCTGCTAACGAATACGGGAAGAACCAATAAAAGAAAGTGGTGATAGTTTCCAGAAGAAAACATAGGAACTCTGATGTATCAATTTGTGGTGCAGCAGCTTATATAACAACTTGAATCTCTGGTTTGCCAGACAATATCAGATCTGAGGTTCTTTGCTTGTCTTTTCTTAAATTTTGCAGATAAAATGTTAAAAAAACGTGTCAAATCAGTCCAATAAGAAGTCAGTGATGTTGGTAAAATAACAAGACTCACTCACAGAAATCAGTCAATATGAAGAATGTATTAAACATAGAAATTTAAATGAACACTATATACACAGACAGAGAGTTACATGAGCATGATTGTCCCAAACATTAAAGAATAAATTTCCAATTGATTTAGTTTTAAAACTCATAGGATCTCCACATAGATGGCTGTCTCTGGATCAGCTGGAGAAGCACTTTGGACCTCTCTTGTACCCCTAATTCCCACACCATGTCCTCTTTCTCTCCCTCCAACCTCTCTACCTCTTCTCTTCTCACCTCCTCTTCGGCCCATGGGACGGGTCTGAAACAGAGAGGCAGATCATTGAAATACAAAGTGGACAGCTTTATTATATAAAATCGATACTTTGTGTCTTCTTTTAGAAATAACCTGCTTTTTAAGAAGCAAATTATATAATACCTGCTTTGTATGGACAAACACAGGTGTGGAGTTCTCATACACAAGTTGGTAGCTTCCATTGTTGTAAACATGAGTCACTTCACTGCAGTTGATGTAGAGAGGCATCCTGTTCTGATAAATTCCCAAACCTTCAGGGTATACAGCTTGATGTCTGCGCAACATGTGTCTGAGAAGAGAAAACCAAAAACATTTACTATTAATATGTAGAAATAACATCCTTGTTTTAGAGGTAATTTTGCTTCATTTACCTTTTAGCTCTCCTTCGATAGTAGTAGACAAGCAGGGACAGAAGGCATACGAACAGGGAGATGACCACAGCAGGTAAAATGATCCAGACCACAGATACAGTTTCTGGATATTGACCACAAAAGCAGCATATATCAGCATACAATGCTTTATTTGAGAATTTATAATATCCATAACAATTGTGATGATTTTAGGGTACCAGTAAGACCTTTTCATAACATAAAAATAGATTCCCCCAAGCTTTTCTTTACAAAGCACTAGCGTCACAAAAATAGATAAACAACAGAAAATCTTTTCTCTTTGTTATCTTGGTAAGAACATAGACACACCTTCCACCCCCTGTAGTAAAACCAGGGAGTCATTTCCGAGCACGTTGAATGCAAAACAGATTACACTCATTGGTTTGGCCATGTAGCCTCTCAGTGAGGCTGTCACCATGTTGGGCTCTGATGTTACAGACACGTTGTAATCATAGGATGGAACGGTCCCGTTAACACTCCAGGTGACAGCTGCTTTGGGGTTGGAGTCGACTGAACATCGACAATGCACCTTAGAATCCTCCCCGACACAGGAGGAGGAGAGACGAAGGATAGATGGCTTATCTGAAGGAAACAAAGGATGTGTTTACAGTGTTATACAACCCAATAATCCTTATCCACAGGACTTTTAATGTTGGCATATATAGTAAAAAAAAACCTTGCAGTATTTTATTGCCATATACACTATATTGCCAAAAGCACTGCATTTGCTCACACATCCAAATAAATGAATTTAGAGGTACCAATTACTCCAATGGCCACAAATCATCCAGTCATGCAAACTGTCAACTCGTTGTGCTTTATAAGGTGGAAGTGATTTGGTGCATTGAGACACCAACAGGTTAAATATATTATTGGCAAACAAAGTGTGATTCTATGATTCACATCTTGTCTCATTTATTAAGGTCCATCAGTGGATTATATATAAGACAAGAGTCAGTGAGTTAGCTCATATTCGCATTACGACTGTAGACAACGACAAAGGTATTCTGGCTTCGTAGAATAGATATAAACATCTAACTAACTAAAGCCACCTCTAAAGCCACCTTGTTGACGTGTAGTGTAATTCTATGTGGTGCAGATAAGAACTCTTAGTTTTCTATGCATAGCTGAGTGCCAAACTAATTATTCGGTGGGAATATTAAATGTCTAGTTCTAAGAAAAAAGGGGTTCTCTTTTTCCACTTTTTTGATGTCAAGGAAAACTTTGCAACACTGCACAAAGTACAGAAAAGTGTAGAATTACATTGTATATTAAGCGACGTGGGCTGGGACGCTCCTCGACCAATGGTGTTCTGGGCTGAGCAGCGGATTCTCATGTCTTTGGTCACATTGAACACTCGCAGACTTTGCAATCGGTGGTGGAGGTGCACAGTGCGGCCATGTTGAGTATAGGACCAACGATACTCTGTCACCGGAGGGTCAGCTTTGCATGAGCAAATAAGCAAGGCATTGCCCCTCTGCTGCACAGTCAATGTCTGAACCTCCACCTTCACATCCTTTGGTGCAACTAAAGGAATTGACAAAAGAAACAAAGTTAGATTCATACTAAACCAAGAAACTAAGAGATAAGTGCCAAAGCTATGCTTACATGTCACATGCAGGTCCTTCACTGTGGCTAACATTTTGGTTTCTGGATATTTCACTGCACACCTGAGCCGAGGCCTCATCTGTTGTGATGCCACGAAAGACAAGGAGGCCAGAAGCATCCACCTATGGGGACCCTGATGGAGGGTTTGTGCCTCTCCTGTCTCAGTGCTGTTCAGTGGAATTCCTTGCTCCCACTTCCACTGCAGGGTTGGGGGTCTGGAGGGACAGTGGTAGCTGACAGAGCAGTTTAGAGAGACCAACTGCCCTTCTTTGGCTGACAACACACCACTGATGACAGGAGGCTCAGGGTTGTCTTTCAACAAGGAAAAAAAAAATCAATGAATTTTCTCTTATCATTTGTGTAACTTCGTGTGTCAGCAAAAGTGTAATAATTATTATTGAATACTGTCCTTCATTATAGGTTTTTCAAGAGGCTGTAAATGTAAATCTTTCTCAGACTTTTAAAAAAGCAAATTGAGACAGAGCAAGGTATTTATGTGTTACTCACCAATGATGTCTACATTTACACTCCTTGACATGCCCCAGAGTAAATCACTTCCTTTCTTCAAAGCCAGTTCAAACACCTTCGGATCATCAGCTCTTAACTGTTCTATCTTCACTGAGCAGTCTCCATTTGACATTCGGCCAAAGAGCAATGTTCGACCCAAGAAATTTCTGCTTACTTGCTCTTTGCTCTCACTGTTGAAAGCAGTGCTCCAGTAAGGAAAAATAGGCCCACCACCTCTGAACCTGAGCCGCACATCCACCCTCTCCTTCAGTCCCCTGATGGGGTGAGGGGCTGCAGGCGTGAAGGAGCAGGGAATCACCATGCAGGAGCCCACAACACCCTGGACACGGTCAGGGACTGAGGGCACAGGCTGAGGGACTGAGGGGACAGCCTGAACCCCCCTCCATAAGACCGCTTTTGTTGTGAAGAACAGAAAATAATTTACAAAACAGGAAACTATATAATTTTACCTTAATATAGATATAAGTTAAGGACTATCTCTTTCGGTATTTAGGAATTATCATTTGGAAGCCCAAGTAATCCCTCACCTTAATAAATGATTATGTAACAAAATCAATTTTTTGATATTCTGAGTGATAGTTATTATATTACGTTTAACTACACTGGCTGCAACTACATGACAAAATACAGGGGTTGGACAATGAAACTGAAACACCTGTCATTTTAGTGTGGGAGGTTTCATGGCTAAATTGGACCAGCCTGGTAGCCAGTCTTCATTGATTGCACATTGCACCAGTAAGAGCAGAGTGTGAAGGTTCAATTAGCAGGGTAAGAGAACAGTTTTGCTCAAAATATTGAAATGCACACAACATTATGGATGACATACCAGAGTTCAAAAGAGGACAAATTGTTAGTGCACGTCTTGCTAGCGCATCTGTGACCAAGACAGCAAGTCTTTATGATGTATCAAGAGCCACGGTATCCAGGGTAATGTCAGCATACCACCAAGAAGGACGAACCACATCCAACAGGATTAAGTGTGGACACAAGAGGAAGCTGTCTGAAAGGGATGTTCGGGTGCTAAACTGGATTGTATCCAAAAAACATAAAACCACGGCTGTCCAAATCACGGCAGAATTAAATGTGCACCTCAACTCTCCCGTTTCCACCAGAACTGTCCGTCGGGAGCTCCACAGGGTCAATATACACGGCCGGGCTGCTATAGCCAAATCTTTGGTCACTCATGCCAATGCCAAACGTCGGTTTCAATGGTGCAAGGAGCGCAAATCTTGGGCTTTGGACAATGTGAAACATGTATTGTTCTCCGATGAGTCCACCTTTACTGTTTTCCCCACATCCGGGAGAGTTACGGTGTGGAGAAGCCCCAAAGAAGCGTACCACCCAGACTGTTGCATGCACAGAGTGAAGTATGGGGTGGATCAGTGATGGTTTGGGCTGCCATATCATGGCATTCCCTTGGCCCAATACTTGTGCTAGATGGGCGCGTCACTGCCAAGGACTACCGAACCATTCTTGAGGACCATGTGCATCCAATGTTTCAAACATTGTATCCTGAAGGCGGTGCCGTGTATCAGCATGACAATGCACCAATACACACAGCAAGACATGTGAAAGATTGGTTTGATGAACATGAAAGTGAAGTTGAACATCTCCCATGGCCTGCACAGTCACCAGATCTAAATATTATTGAGCCACTTTGGGGTGTTTTGGAGGAGCGAGTCAGGAAACGTTTTCCTCCACCAGTATCACGTAGTGACCTGGCCACTATGCTGCAAGAAGAATGGCTTAAAATCCCTCTGACCACTGTGCAGGACTTGTATATGTCATTCCCAAGACAAATTGATGCTGTATTGGCCGCAAAAGGAGGCCCTACACCATACTAATAAATTATTGTGGTCTAAAAGTCGTTACCATATTTCAAATAAAAAAGCATTTTCAGAAATGCTTTTTCGTTTTAAGAATGTGGCTGCATTGTTTGACTCATAAATGAAATTAGTAGTAGCATTTTAATTTTCTTTTTCAAGACTGCTCATTCTTTCACTTAATTAAAATGAAAAAGACATTTGAGATTTATTTTTCAAAATTTACTCCAGCAAATAGATACCAAAATTCACGACTGCACATTTTATGCCATAATCAAAAAGAAAACAAAGCAGACATTGCTTTTTCATTTTCGTGGTCTGCCCGCAAAGTACTGCCCAGAACTCGAAAACGAAAAAGCATTTCGAGCGGTGGGCGCAGCAGAGTGACGTCAGCAGCCGCTCTTCCTCAGCTCCCTGCTGACCAAGCTACCCATCTTGTTCGGTAGGGGGCGCTGTGCACGTCGCATTGCATTACATTGCAAATGTGCTGAGAAATTGATTGAATTGCATCTGGGCCGAGCTCAATTTGTGGCAGTGGCAGGCAGAACTGGTAGTTCCGGTGGCATCCTCATGGCCTGGGACATCCAGCGTGTTTTTAAGCATTTATTTATAATTTTCTGTGAGTGACAATTCAGAATAGCCGCTCGTGCTCTATAATAAACCGGCTGTTTGTGCAATAAATCTTCGTCATCCTTTCAACACGTCACACATACACATAGTGCTATTTATTTTCCATGTCAAGTAAATACAATCACCTTATGTTATGGGTCGAAAGCTGTTTATTAAATAATAATCAATAATGAAATCATTATGTAAAGGTAACAGGCTATAACAACAATGACAACCCATTTGCCGATAATCAGCATCAGCTTCCACAAAAACAGCGGCAACTGCATTGGCAAGCTTTTACGGCCGGTCTGGCACCTTCTGGCATCCTCGCTGAATCCCCTGCCAACCTGCGGCAGGCTGTGGCAGTTCCGGTGGCAGCTTCGGTGGCAGGCTGTGGCAGTTATTGAGCTCGGCACTGCTGCAATTCAATCAATTTCTCGGCACGTTTGCAATGTAATGCAATGCGACGTGCACAGCGCCCCCTACCGAACAAGATGGGTAGCTTGGTCAGCAGGGAGCTGAGGAAGAGCGGCTGCTGACGTCACTCTGCTGCGCCCACCGCTCGAAATGCTTTTTCGTTTTCGAGTTCTGGGCAGTACTTTGCGGGCAGACCACGAAAACGAAAAAGCAATGTCTGCTTTGTTTTTTTTTTGATTATGGCATAAAATGTGCAGTCGTGAAGAAGAAAATGCAAATGCAAATAGGATGATTGATTACTAATTTTATTTATGGGTCAAATAATGCAGCCACATTCTTAAAATGAAAAAGCATTTCTGGAAATGCTTTTCCATTTTCAAATTTTCCATTTCAAATTGAATTTTGGTATCTATTTGCTGGAGTAAATTTTGAAAAATAAATCTCAAATGTCTTTTTCTTTTTCATTTTAATTAAGTGAAAGAATGAGCAGTCATGAAGAAGAAAATGAAAATGCAACTAGGATTATTGATTACTAATTTCATTAACGAGTCAAACAATGCAGCCACATTCTTAAAATTAAAAAGCATTTCTGAAAATGCTTTTTCATTTGAAATATGGTAATGATTTGCTTCCATATAAAACCAGGTGTTTCAGTTTCATTGTCCAACCCCTGTAGTTGTGCAATGGACATATTTAGAAAAGGCAAGAGTGTGATAGTAACTTTAGCCCTGGTAACACCTGCCCACTCTGCATATTGTGCAAGGAAATACATATGCAAGTTTCTGTTTTTTTAGATAATATTTAGCATTTTGCTTTTCGACCTTCTGTACTATCAGCTAGAAAACATTTATAACATTGCTCACAACATGATTTCTCCTTAACCACTGAAGACTCTGCAGAAAATATTCACCTAAGGAAAATAAGAAATTCTACCAACATCAGAACTACATTACTGGTTATATTGGTGGTATCATGCATACATTTGCAAATAATAAAAGTCTATGGAATTTCTACACAAAATTGGTTCCTTAGATATTAATACATTAATTTACTACTTACCAATAATTTGGAGACATTTAAGTAAGCTTGTGTCTCCAGGCATAGCTGCAGCATTGCTCTGCCAGCAGACTGGGAAAGACAATGAGAGGGACAAAGAAGAGGAAGTTGGCCTGTTTCATTGTGTCACCATTGTCTACCAAGCCACCAGTACTTGTACTATTCACATTTGGTTTATATGAAATGTATTTTAACCTTCTAAAAAATGGTTAATATTGTTTTTTTTTTTCTCAATTGGTAGAACATAATTTATTTTAAACTTTATAGAAACTTATAGAAAGAAATGTATCTAAAGCAAAAAAGTTGGAAACTGTTTGCTTTGGAAAAAAAGAGATCAGCAAAACAACACATGACAAGGAGTGAGTTACTCATACTATTAGTCATTTCCTTATAGGTTCCAAATGTGCTAATTTCTTTCCTCTTTTGTTTGCACTACATACACTGGCTTACATTGCCATAGAACACTATTCACACAGCTTATTTTTTCAAATTTAGCTATGATACAATTGCAAATCTCAACAAATTTTATTGGAATTTTCTGTAACTGATCAACACAAAGTACTACAGAATTATGAAGAGGAAAAAAATTGTTTACAATTTTTTTATGAACAAATCTAAAAAGTGTGGAGTACATATCTATTTAAATCATGTGTTCCAAAACCGTATAAAAGCCAATTTCTGAGCATTCGTTTATACAAAACAGAGTAAGATCTGTCAGATTGGATGCAGAGCATCTGAAACCAGCAATTTTCATGTCTTGTCACAGAACCTCATTTGGATGTACACTACTGGTTAAAAGGTTTAAACGAACTTTCATATTTAATGGTTTTCTTTACTTTCATGAGTATTTATACTGTACGTAGATTATAACTGAAACAATCAAAACTGTGAATTCAGACATATGGAATTATGTAGCAAACAAAAAATTGTAAAAGAGCTTAAAATATGTTCAGTGTTTTAGATTCCTCAAAGTAGCCACCCATTACTTTGATGACTGATATATTAACCTTTGGCCTTTTCTTAATGCACCTTTGGTATGTTCTTTTAAGACTCTTCGGAAAACCCTTTCAGGTGACTACTTTATAAGTTTGACAAGACTATGTCAAGAGCTCAAAGCAGTTTTATAGCAAAGGCTGACTATTTGAAGAATCTAAAATATAAGAGAGGTGTAGAGTTATTTCACACTTTTGTTTATGACATAATTCCATATGTGTTCGTTCACAGTTTTGATGCATTCAGTGAGGATCTACAACATAAATAGTCATGAAAATAAAGAAAACTATTAAATGAGACAGTGCATCTAAAACATTTGATCGGTAGTGTAGTTCTGGATTTTGACTGGGCTATTTTAACACATAAATATGCTTTGATAAAAAACATTCTATTGTAGCTGTAAGTTTGAAATTGGTGTCCCTTCCGGAGGGGAATCTCAGCCCCAGTCTCAAGTCTTTTGCAGTATAACACAATATTAAAAAGGATTAATGGTTAACCTGTCAGATGCATAAGTTCTGCTTGCAATAAATATATATTGATGCATGTAGGTCACTTTGTAAAAGAAGGAAAAACAAAAAAAAAAACATATTGTTATTTAACAGGAAACGTGTCCTCCAAGACTGTTCCAGAAACACTCTGACAGTATATTGTGTTTAGAGGGTGAGAATGGGAGCACGTTTCAACAGAATCAAACAAAAACAAATGGAGAAAGTCAGGTACAAACCCTGAACTTTGAACCTTGGAATTGGTGAGTTGCCGCCTTCAACTACACCTTAAGACAAAGGCAAGCTGCTGTTACTGCGACTGCGACTCGAGACTCAGGAGAGAATAACAGGCACAGCAGGAACATCTATTTTTTTTACTTTATAGTAGAGTTTTAAACGAATATGTACTCAATGTTTCTGCATACTTCAAATATTTGTAAACATTTAACTACTGCAGTTTTGTGTGAGAAATTTAAAGTCAACGTTTTAGATTTAGCTGAATCTCAACATTTGGTAGTATTTTCTTAAAACATGACCTCGGCTCAGCAGCTGCTCCGATCTCAAAGGGACCAGCTGCTAAACTGGACTTGCGATCATCCCACACCCCTCTTACGTTGGCTCCGTGATGATGAGGTGCTTTCTCCCAGCTACTACCTGTCTTTACTGGAAAAGTCCCCTTCCAATGCTGTGGCTCAGGCTCTGGAGTTAGCATGTGCATCGGAGGAGAGCAGTCTAAGGTTCCTGCAGGTTCTGAGGGAAGTGCAGGATTATTACTGCAAGGATCTGCACATTTGGGTTGATAGACACTGCAGATCTAATGCAAACAGACAACCACCATCTGAAATGGTAATAGTTGAAGGTGAGGATGGTTTAAAATGCTATTCATAACCATGTTGTGTTTTCAAACCAGATTAATGTAGAGTTAAAGTAAAAGTGAATGAAGGTTGCAAGTTTTGGTGCACATTTCAGGTAGGGTTTTTTTAATGATTTGCTTTTAGCAGTTGACTCTGGAAAATCGGTTGTTCTTGTGCTCTTAGACCAGTCTTCTGCCTTCAGTACTGTAGATGAGAGTATTCCTATTTCATGTCTAGAGTCCTGTTTTGGTCTTAAAGGTTCAACTTTGAATTGATTCAAATCATACTTGAGCGATAGAAGTTTTTTCAGTCCATTTAGAAAAATACTCTTAGGTCCCATATTATTTTATTTTTATCCTTTGGGATCAGTTTTCAGAAAGCTGAGTTCCACCGTTTTGCTGACGACCTTCAAATCTACCTGCTCATCCCAGCGAATGGTCATTCAGGTCATGTATGCAAGATTCTCTTGGGAATTTACAAATACAGATGGAAATACATTTCCTTAATTTTTTGAACAAAAATAAAACAGAAAATATTATATTAGGACAATCAGATCCCCGGTGGTATTGCTATTCATTTGTAATTGTAACAATATTTATATTTGACAATGGTAAGTGGTGAAGGAGCGCTTTTTCCAGCTAAGACTCCTCAGTAAAGTAAAGTCCTATATTCCATCAACAGACTTTGAAAAAGTGAGTTAGGCTTTTAGTACATTGCGCTTGAATTACTGTAACACTGTATGTTGATCTTGATAAATGGTTTATTTAATGGCTGCAAGCACTGCAAAATGCTGCTGCATGACTTCAGTAAAAAAAAGAACAATGTGATCACATCACAAAAGTGCTGGCCTCTCTGCACTTGCTTCCCATTCATTTAGGATCTAGTTAAATATTATATTGTTTATTTTTAGGATGCTTAATGGTGTGGCCCAATCGAATTTGTTGCACTCCTTTACTTCATCTAGAGCTTTTGTTATGATTTTGGGTTGTTTGGTTTTTGGTTTCTGGGTTTTTCTTATATTTCTCTCACCGTTTTTGAATCATGCTTCTGTTTATTGTTTTTCTGGTCATGCTTTAGTTTTTGTTTGTATTCAAGAGTCTTTGTTCTTGCTCCAGCCATGTTCTATTCTGTCTGTTAATTAACTTTATCCGGTTCACCTGCTTCAAACTAATCTGTCTCTTATCCACCTGGTTTACTTTCCATATATACACTCCTGTTCAGTAGTTCTTCGCGGAAACATTTCTCATGCTCATGTCTTGTTTTCAGATCATGCTCTTGTTCTGTTATTCACGCCAAGCCTGTCTCGCCAGTCTGGTTTCTGTTTTTGCCTGTTCTGCCTGCCCGTTTGTTGTTTTGTTCCTCCCTCTTTTGAGAGTGAATTTTTGTTAATTAAATATTCGCACTTACCATCACGCTGCCTGCTCATCTGCATTCTGGGGTCCTATATCTTGCAAACCATAACAGCTTTAAGGTTTACAAATCAAATGTTGTTACAACCTCCCAGATCACAGCTCAAAAGTAGAGGTCACTGAGCTTTTTCAGTGGTGGCGCATGAAATGGAACAATGTGTCTTTGCACATCCGAGCTACACAATCTGTTAATCATTTTAAGGCACTTTTGAAAACTCTCTTCCATACTTTGGCTTTTAGTTCTAGTTGAACTGAATATTTTGGCTGTTACTGTAGTAATTATCTGTTTTATGACTTGTTTTATTTTGCTTATTTTCATTGTATTCTACCTCTGATAATACCTCGTACAAAACTTTGGTCAATTTTTGTTTTTAAACGGGATATAGACATAAACCTTGACTTTGGATTAGTGTGAAATATTCCAACAGTGCAACACTATCTTAACTTTTCATTAAGAGCCACCATTAATTCAAAGTTTTCACTTTACAAGATACATCAGTACCAATAAAATGATTTGGAACTACAGATGTTTTAGGTTTTCAGGTGAACCAAGCATAAACATGTGGAACTGTCCAGGCCTACATGTCAACAGTCAACTAATTCTTTGTATCAAATATGTCTAATTACATCAATTCTGTGACAGATAAACACAAAAAGCCTAAAGGACCCATGGCTAAATTATTCAAAAAGAAGAACAAAGGATTCTCTGTAGCAGAAGAGGTTAAAGGTAAGAAAAAGATTTTTAACAAAAACTAAAGTAACAAAATATTTTTTATACGCACAGCAGAGTATGAGATTCTCATTTTGTGACAACCTTGATTAAAAACACCACAGTATCAGAGAATTAATACAAAAATATGAAACCCTTATATTTTAAACAGAAAAGCAACATTTCATTCAACGACTGCTAAAGTTATGTCACATATTCGGTCATATACATACGTATAATAATGCTAAATTATTAGTTTTCAATGGAAACAGTTTTGGAACGGGAAAGACTTTATTTAGCCAAATTTGTCTTTGTTCTGAACAAGAAAATTGTGAAATATACTACTTTGAGACTGTTAGTGGGCAGCAATAGATGGGTAAAGGGTAGTGCTCTACTCTATGCTCCATAAAACTGAAATAAAGATTTTAGTTGTTTTGAAACTAACTTCTTAAAACATTAGTATACGTAGATACAATACAATACAATAACTGGTCCATGCTTAGCTTTTAATATTTTGTCTTTCTAACAAATACTGCCTCCTTGAACCGCCACCTTAACGTGGTGGAGGGGTTTGAGTGCTCGAATGATCCTAGAGGCTATGTTGTCTGGGGCTTAAATGCCCCTGGTAGGGTCTCCCAAGGCAAACAGGTCCTAGGCGACGGGTCAGACAAAAAGCGGTTCAAGAACCCCTCATGACGACTACAAAATCGAGGCACGTGACTTCGCCAGGTACGGCGGAGCCGGGGTCCCACCCTGGAGCCAGGCCCGGGGTCGGGACTCATCGGAGAGCGCCTAGTGGCCGGGTTGCTCCTCGCGGGACCCGGCCGGGCCAAGCCCAAACAAGAGACGCGAGACCATCCCCCAGTGGGCCCACCACCTACAGGCGAAACCGTGAGGGACCGGTGCAAAGAGGATTGGGCGGCGGACAAAGGTGGAGACCTCGGCGGCCCGATCCCTGGATGCTTAGGCTGGCTCACCTCGCTGGGGGGGGATGGAGCCTGACCTTGTGCGGGAGGTCGAGCGATATCGACTAGAAATAGTCGGGCTCCCCTCCACGCACAGCGTGGGCTCTGGAACCCATCTCCTCGAGAGGGGCTGGACTCTCTTCTACTCTGGACTGGCCCACGGGGAGAGGCGGCGGGCTGCGGTGGGTTTACTTGTCGCCCCCCAGCTCAGCCATCTAGTGTTGGGGTTTACCCCACTGGATGAGAGGGTCGCATCCCTGCGCCTTTGGGTTGGGGACAGGTCTCTGACTGTCGTTTCAGCCTACAGGCCGAGTAGTAGTGCGGAGTACCCGGCCTTCTTGGCGTCCCTGTCGGGGGTGCTGGATAGTGCCCCTCCCGGGGACTCCATTATTCTGCTGGGGGACTTCAACGCCCACGTGGGAAACGACAGTGACACCTGGAGAGGCGTGATTGGGAGGAATGGCCTCCCCAATCTGAATCCAAGCGGTGTTTTGTTATTGGACTTCTGTGCTAGTCAAGGATTGTCCATAATGAACACCATGTTCAAACATAAGGGTGTCCATCAGTGCACTTGGCACCAGGATACCCTAGGCAGGAGGTCAATGATCGACTTTGTTGTCGTATCATCAGACATTCGGCCGCATGTTTTGGACACTCGGGTGAAGAGAGGTGCTGAGCTGTCCACTGATCACCACCTGGTGGTGAGTTGGATCCGCTGGAGGAGGAGAAAGCCGGACAGACTTAGCAGGCCCAAGCGCATAGTGAGGGTCTGCTGGGAACGCCTGGCGGAGCCCTCGGCCAGGGTGTATTCAAGTCCCCACCTCCGGGAGAGCTTTGACCAGATTCCAAGGGATGTTGAAGACATAGAGTCCGAGTGGACCATGTTCTCCGCATCTATTGTCGATGCTGCCGCCCGTAGCTGTGGCCGTAAGGTCTGCGGTGCCCGCCGCGGCGGCAATCCCAGAACCCGGTGGTGGACACCGGCAGTAAGGGATGCTGTCGAGCTGAAGAAGGAGTCCTAACGGCTGTGGTTGGCTTGTGGGACTCCTGAGGCGGCTGACGGGTACCGTAGGGCCAAGCGTGCTGCGGCCTGAGCGGTGGCAGAGGCAAAAACTCGGACCTGGGATGAGTTCGGTGAGGCCGTGGAGAAGGACTACCGGTTGGCCCCAAAGCGATTCTGGCAAACCGTCCGGCGCCTCAGGAGGGGGAAGCAGTGCTTTGCCAACACTGTTTACAGTGGGGGTGGGGAGCTGCTGACCTCGACTGGGGACATTATCGGGCGGTGGAAGGAGTACTTCGAGGATCTCCTCAATCCTGCCATCACACATTCCCTGGTGGAAACAGAGGCTGGGGACTTGGGGTTGGACTCTTTCATCACCCGGGCTGAAGTCACCAAGGTGGTTAAAAAGCTCCGCGGTGGCAGGGCTTCGGGGTTGGATGAGATCCGCCCTGAGTACTTCAAGTCTTTGGATGTTGTGGGGCTGTCATGGTTGACACGCCTCTTCAACATTGCGTGGCGGATGGGGACAGTGCCTTTGGATTAACAGACTGGGGTGGTGGTCCCCCTACATAAGAAGGGTGACCGGAGGGTGTGTTCCAACTACAGGGGGTTCATGGGAGTTTGCCCAACCGGTCTACATGTGTTTTGTGGACCTGGAGAAAGCATCCGACTGTGTCCCTTGTGATGCCCTGTGGGGGGTGCTCCAGGAGTATGGAGTTGGGAACCCTTTATTAGGGGCCATCCGATTTCTATACAAGCGGAGCAGGAGTCTGGTTCGCATTGCCGGCACTAAGTCGGACCTGTTCCCGGTGCATGTAGGAGTCCGGCAGGGCTGCCCTTTGTCCCCGGTTCTGTTCATAACTTTTATGGACAGGATTTCTAGACGCAGCCAAGGGCTGGAGGGGGTCTGGTTTGGGGACCAGAGGATTTCGTCTCTTCTTTTTGCAGATGACATGGTCCTGCTGGCCCCCTCTAGCCAAGACCTACAGCATGCGCTGGGGCAGTTCGCAGCCGAGTGTGAAGCAGCTGGGATGAGGATCAGCTCCTCCAAGTCCGAGGACATGGTTCTCGACCGGAAAAGGGTGGCTTGTCCTCTTCAGGTT
Organism: Girardinichthys multiradiatus; assembly: GCF_021462225.1. Classification (NCBI taxonomy): domain Eukaryota; kingdom Metazoa; phylum Chordata; class Actinopteri; order Cyprinodontiformes; family Goodeidae; genus Girardinichthys; species Girardinichthys multiradiatus. The sequence goes on from NC_061796.1 coordinate 34,146,735, forward strand.
GGAGGGGAGTTCCTGCCTCAAGTGGAGGAGTTTAAGTATCTCGGGGTCTTGTTCACGAGTGAGGGAAGAATGGAGCGGGAGATTGACAGACGGATCGGTGCAGCTGCCACAGTAATGGCGGCGCTGTGCCGGTTTGTTGTGGTGAAGAGAGAGCTGAGCCGAAAAGCGAAGCTCTCAATTTACCGGTCGGTCTACGTTCCTAACCTCACCTATGGCCATGAACTTTGGGTCATGACCGAAAGAACGAGATCCCGGATACAAGCGGCTGAAATGAGCTTCCTCCGTAGGGTGGCCGGGCACTCCCTTAGAGATAGGGTGAGGAGCTCGGAGTAGAGCCGCTGCTCCTCCACATCGAGAGGAGCCAGTTGAGGTGGCTCGGGCATCTATACCGGATGCCTCCTGGACGCCTTCCTCAGGAGGTGTTCCAGGCACGTCCCACCGGGAGGAGGCCCAGGGGACGACCCAGGACACGCTGGAGGGACTATGTCTCTCTGCTGGCCAGGGAACGCCTTGGGCTCCTCCCGGAGGAGCTGGAGGAGGTGTCTGGGCGTCTCTGCTGAGTCTGCTGCCCCCGTGACCCGGTCCCGGATAAAGCGGAAGACGACGAGTACGAGTATGAGTACGAGTACGAGTACGAGTAACAAATACTGATAAAGAATGCTCGTTGTATAAACATAATTATTTTCTATTCATTTCTTTTCAGACTTCAAGTATTTATTTATTTCATCTTATATCTTTTTGCCTTCAGGTAAGAAAAATATGAAGCCAACAAGGAGTCAAATGATGGCCAACCTCAAAGGTAAGTAAAACAAAAAACACAAAATGGTTTTGTACGTCAAGATACAGAGCTAAACCATGGCTTCCCACCATTTCTTCCACTGCTGTAAGCACCAGCTTTAGCACAGATAAAGCCAGAGAAAAGACAATGGAGGCATGTTTGAGAAGACCAACAGCCAAAAAAAGCTTAAAGTGTTGTGTGAAGAAGGTTTACATTGCCAAATATCACTGTTAGCGGTTATATTTTATGATAGAGCATCAAAAACTGTTCAACATTGATAACAATTTGAGGCCCAGGCCCAGCTATTCTACTGTGAATACTTTTTTTAAACATTTATTCTTTTACACATTATATGTGATTTCAATCAAAAACACTGTAATATCTATGCTCTGCCAGCAAGTGACATCGACATTAAGTATAGCAAAGATTTAGACTAAGACCTTGAGCATAGTAGAGCAGTGTTCAGCTAAAACCAGACAAAAATTTTAACTCCTGTTTTCTTTAAGACTGTTTACCCTCTTGTTTCAGTCATTACCATCTTCAGCTTACACCTTCGGTTAAATGAAAACAGATTCAGGACAAAGCAGGACAGAATTTGTTTCTAGAGTGGGCATTAGGTAAACTGACCTCTGAGTCATCTTTTTATAATATCTGGATATCAAGTCCACATAAATATACCACAAATGGGAATTTTACAAGGCTTCACTTAGATAGAGCTTTTCATTTTTGCAGTGTAAATGAGGAAGAAAGTCACAATTTTGTAAAATATTAGGGTTAGTGTGAGCATGATCTGAATTTGCACTGGAATAGCAAAAATTTATAAAAGGTTGTGTGAAACTCAGTTTTACCATTGTCAGTTCTCGTAATATCACCAGTAGATGTTATCTCACAGTTGCATAAGCTTGAGAGTGTTCACAAACTGTTATTAAATTATTCATTTAAACTGGTGATATAAGAATGAAGAAACATACGTTGATAAAGTATTTCCCTGTACTCCAGTCTTCTACAGAATTTTAGAGTTTAAGTTCAGGATGATTAAAACTAGTAGAAGACAACTTTTTGGAGATATAAGAACATCTCTGATTGGGAAAAATAACATAGGTCATAGACAATCTTTTCAATAAACTGTTAATTATCATCTCTAAAATCAGCACTGGCCTAAGATTGGAAATTCAATGATGAAAAAGCCTTGTTAAATAGAAACATCCCAGAATAGTAATTTACCAACAACATTTCAGAAAACTGATATATTATGTTCTATTCCAGTTCGAATTTCTGCCCACAAAACAACCTTACTGAAGCGCATGGAGGAGCTCAAGTGTTACTCTGAGGGCAGCAGAGAAGCTTCAAACACAGCTTCTCACATTGAGATTCGCTATACTGACCTCTTCGTGACAGAGGACAATGACTTCATTGACAGCAGCCAACATGAGTATTTTGACCTGGCAAGCAGACGAGCCCGTATCTATGTCCACCAGTCGTGCCAGCGCATCAGCCCAAGCCAACTTTTGAGTCCTCAAGAGACAACAGGACAGCCACCTAAAAGGGTGAAAGTGAAGGGTATTGCTGGCATTGGAAAAAGCGTAGCAGTCCAAAGGCTCGTCTATGAATGGGGGATTGGAAAGAGCATGCGTGAATTCACCTGCATTTTTAATCTATGTTTCAGAGAGCTTAATCTAATCGAAGCCCCACTCAGTTTGTTGGAGCTTCTTGGAGAACGGTTCCGGTACCTCAAAGATGCTCTTCCTGATCTGTTCACTGCACCAAGATCTTTGCTCTTCATCCTAGATGGTTTAGATGAGTTTAAATTCTTCTTAAACTGGAACAGTCGAGACAAAAACATTGGTGTAGAATCAAAGATGCCAGTGTCTGAGTTGATAGTTGCTTTGATTAAAGGAAATCTACTCCCAGAGGTATCTGTCATTCTCACAACAAGGCCATCTACAGAAGCTCCAAAGCGTTTCTTTCAGAGATGCTGTGTGGTGCTGGGCTTTGAGGAAAACCAGGTTAAAGAATATACCACCAAGTTCTACAAAGACAGGCAAGTCGCAGAAAAGGTCTATGACTACATCTCAAACAATGACAACATTTTTGTGTTGTCCTTCATCCCCCTTTATTGCCACATCATCTGTATGGCTATGGCAGAGTTCTTCTCCTCAGCAACTCAGGATGTTGGTGACTTTAAATCTCTGGAGTTGAACCCACCCAGAACAGTGAGCGAAGTTTACTTCTGCTATCTGTTTACAGCAGTCAAACACCATGCACTGAGGGGGAGTGCAGAAAAATCAACTTCAAGATCTGAAGTTCTCTCCCAAGCTAAGAAACAGCTGACAAACCTGGGAAAATTAGCCTACGAAAACCTCCTGCAAAAGAAGATCATGTTCAGCAGAGAAGATCTGGAGAGCTATGGAGTAACACCGGCTAAAATTCAAGGCACCTTTCTATGTCAGATCCTTCACCCTCTTAAAGAGGAGACAGTAAGGATGTTTTCTTTCTTCCACTTGACTGTTCAAGAACATTTGGGTGCCCTCTACTGTGCCATCAACCTCTTCAGCCAGGAGGACATAACTCAAGCTTTGAACCTCTGGTGCTTTGGGTTAGATCCACCAACCACCTCTTCTACACTGCTAAAAAACATAGAGCTCAACATGGACATGCTGGAAAGTCTCCAGATGTTCACACGGTTCTTTATGGGACTTCTCCGAGCAAGGTTAGAAAAGCAGTTAGATGGCCTTGTTGAAACCTCCATGGAGGAAGAAAATGGAGTCCTCACCAGTCTGGGCTTGTGGTTTCAAGACCAATTTAAACACAGGAAGATGGAAAACGAAACTGCATTGAATCTTTTGCACTGTCTGATGGAGTTTCATATGAAGGAGACCACTACCATTGCAGCACCAAAGATTAAGAAACTCAACTTGTTTAAAATGAAGTTGAGTATTGTGGACTGTGCAGCAATGCACTATGTGCTGAAGTTTTCTCCACACACACTTCAGGAACTCAACCTGGGCTACTCCAACATTGGAAACAGAGGACTCAACCGACTAAGACCGATCCTTCATCGCTGCGAAACTCTCTAGTGAGTCCTATATTTATATTCAAATGTCAAAAAGACTAGAATGGAAAAAAAAGATTTTGATTCACATTTCCTGAACAACTGATTGTCTTTTCTGTAGGTAGGATGTGGGTAGGATGTGATAACTTTGTGTTTGCTCTGATGGAATAGCAGCCTCTCCAAGGATCTTGCCATCGTTCTTTCAAATTCATACTGGGATATAACAAGTTTGACTTCAAAAAAACAGCAAATGAAATGATGTTTTTTTTACTGTGTTTCAGTTTGAGATACAACAGTCTGGATTGGGAAGCAGCTATTTTAGAATCGGCTGTTCTGAAATCAAATGAATGCCAAGTGAAGAAACTCTTGTAAGTCTTCTCACAATCTTAAATACAACTAACATTATTAACAATATTTAGATAATTAACAAGTTTAGGGGTTTTATTTTCTTCAGTATCATTAAATTATGACCACTGACCATAAAGGGTTAGGACAGGCTTTTTGAAAAGAGGTTCTTTAAAGTTATTAACAGTATTAGTTCAGTTACTTGTACTGGAAAGATGTAACATCCATATGTTGAATGAGTCTGCCTCATTTGCTTATTTGGCAGATCAGCTGGTAGTGAGCACGTTGGGATATTTTTGGAAGAACTACAAAACCTGGAAAACACAAGAAAATAAAATATTTTATGCTGCTGCACCAAAATCCAAACATTTACTTTGTTCTTGGGAATGCCACAGTGCATTGACGAGTCACAGTTGATCTTGCGGATTGATATAGCCAGTAGGCTCAACCAAGGTCACTCCACATACAAACATGGACAAAACATCACCAAACACAACAAAGGTCTGATTTAACATTGTATATAGTTAATATCCCCTGTTGTATCCCACTGATATGAAAATTTTCCTTTTAAGTTGATTTAAATTACTAAAATTAGTTTAAACAGACTAAAAAAGTGTACATCTGACTAGCTGTTAGTCATTAACCTCTGTGAGGAATTATTTAATTTACAAAAAGCTCAAATTGAAATCACATCTTTCTAATACAAGTAAGGGAACTATTACAAATAATAACTTAATAGAACCTCACTGCAAAAATAATCAGACTGTGTAAATGCAATTTTGCATTTATATAGCTTATCTTTGTCTGATATTACATTTTTCATGAATATTACTGATAAACATTTTAGTGTGACTAAAAAGCAGTACCAGAAGAATCTGTACAGGGGAAATAGTTTTTGACTGGATATGTTTTATTTTAAGGGGTTGAAATGATCTTTGACCTCTTGTTATTTTTCTGCTTTGAAAAATCTAAGTAGGTAGAAGAAACCTTTACATCTCATAAATAGGCAATAACAGAATAAGGGGGCAAAGGGGCAAAATATGTTTTTAGAACAATGTACTTTATGTGTTTATAGTCTAATATATGTTATCTAAATATCTAATATATTTTTTCAAAATGGTTTTGCAGTATGTGCGGAAATAACCTGGGTCCAGAGGGGGTTAATGAGCTGTGGACAGCTCTGGAGCACAACACCACTGTTGAAGAGATCTATTTGGACATCACTGGTATCACAGAGAAGGGGACGCAAAACATTGTTAACTGCCTTGGCAAAAACACATCCCTGAGGATACTGACGTAAGATAGCCACATTTAACCAGTTTCTTTGTGGTATTTGAAATGTTGTAACTGCCTTCTAGTGGCGATTAATTATTTCACCCGTGTTTTTTCCCTCCTCTTCAGAATTGTTGGAAATGATATTGGAAAGGTAGGCAGAGAAAGGGTGAGGGAACTGGAGAAACTGAGACCAGATCTTAGGATTATTTCAAACTTTGTGGATGACCTGGGGTTGCTCCAGGCCTACTTGGACTGGGTGGAGGAGATCCGTGTCGACAGGGACCAGATGGACTCAGTGAAGAACGTGGATGCCCTGCAGTCAGTGTTAAAGGGCCTGCAGGAGGTTGGGGAAAATGTGGAGAAAGGACAAAATGCAGATAAAGCCATGGAGCTCCACATAAAGATCGAGGAGTTGCTCAAGTAACATTAGTGACATCTGATTGGAGGGAAATGACCAGAAGAAGCAAAATCAATAATGGGCAAGTTTAGGTGTTATTGGAAATGTGACAATAATTTGACAATTTTCTTCTTCAATGACACATTTTACTACTTTTTGACAAAGGTCATCAACTTTTATCATTGTAGATATCAAAAATAGAAAGAAATTACATTAACATTGTTTTCAGTAATGAATGAAAAAAAAAAGAAAAGAAAAAGCTTTTAGCTCATCGATGCACTTACAGATGTAGGCACATCCTGCTTTTTTCTACATCTAACTATAAAGGCAAGCAAATGTATTTGTATAGCAGATTTCAGCAACTAAACAAATCAAAGTGTTTTAATTAAAACATAAGAAGTGGAAAAAAAATAAAGTACATTGCAGAAACACAAAAAAGATATAAATAAAAGGGATTAATTCACGATGTTTCAGTTAATAGTTAAAAAAACAATCAAAAGCAGCTGTTAACAACTGGGGTTTTTGCAGTTTTTTTTTGGAAGGTTGTTCCAGATTAGTGGAGCATAAGAACTAAATGCTGCTTCTCCATATTTGGTTCTGATTCTAGGGATGCAGAGTAGAACCAGAAGACCTGAGTGGTCTGGAAGATTGATACAATAACAACAAATCTTTAATGTACTTTGGTGCTAAGCTATCCAGTGATTTGAAAAAAACTGACAGAAGTCTCTTCTCTGAGGTACAGGGAGCCAGTTTAGATACTTCAGAACTGGGGTGTTGTGCTCTATTTTCATAGTTTTAGTGAGGAAGCAGGCAGCAGCGCTTTTGATCAGCTGCAGCTGTCTGACTGACTTTAGGACAGAACTGTGCAGACACTGTTTCAGTAATAAATGTCTAAAGGTAAATAAGGTTGAGTTCTTAATGGGTTTTAAAATGGGTTTTAAAATTCTTCTGACATTAGTCCTTTAATCCTGGAAATATTCTTTAGATGATACAAGGTCGACTTAGCGATTGTGTTTATGTGCCTCTGAAGGTTCAGGTCTGAGTCCATCACTACACCTAGATCTCAGGCCTGATCTGTGGCTACGAGCTGTAGTAACTGAAAATATGTGCTGACTCCTGATTGCTCCTCCTTTGGTCTATAAACAATTAGTCAATTTTGTTTTTATTCAACTGAAGAAAATTTTAGCACATCCATTCATTTATTTCTTCTATGCATCTACCTAATGACTGAATATGTTCATTGTCACCTGGTGACATTGTAATGCATAGATGTGTGTCATCTGTGCAGTTATGGTAATTTATCTTGATGTTTGTTATGATCTGAGCTAGGGGGAGCATGTAGATATTGAATAGGTGGGGGCCTTGGATGAAACCTTGGTGTAAAGTTCCTGTCCTTCAAGTAAGCCTCAAACCAGCCAAATGTATCAGAAAGAGCAAAGCAGTTCTTCAGTTGATCCAATAATATACCATGATTAACAGTATTGAATGCTAATCCTAAGGTCCAATAATACCAGCACTGTGGTTCTTCCACAGTCTGCATTTATGTAGATGTCATTGAACACCTTGACAAGGGCAGTCTTGGTACTCTGGTGAGCACAGAAACTTGACTGGAAGTTGTCAAAGTGGCTGGTCAGTGTTAAAAAAGAATTTAACTGTTGAAATACAACCAAACACGCTTTTTCAATAACTTACTTTAAATTTGAGATGGGCCTGTAAGCAGCTTTTCTAGATTATTCTTTTTTAACAGTGGTTTGATAATTGGTGTTTTTAGGGCCTGGGGGAAAAGACCTGACCAAATGGATGAGTATATAATTTGAATCAAATCAGACACAAAGACAGGCAAAACTTATAAAGAAAGTTGTGGGTAAAATGTCGACACAGCAGGAGGAGCTTTGTTGATGTACAATTTCTGTCACGTTCTGAGTTTGGGTCGGACCAAAGTGCAGACAAGAGCTGGGTAGCAGCATATTTAAAGGAAAGCACAATCTTTATTCTGAGGCTTTCCAAAACATAGCAAAACGAAGCAAAGTCACTGCAGGTGCAAACATGAGTGTAATCCAAAACTTACATGAGCTCACACTGCAGGAAACGTAGCAAAATTGAACTTAATCATAGGTCGTGAACGTAGTGGTGAATGAAGGCAGCAGCATTGAACACATGAACCAGACTAATATACTAAAGGAATACAAAGGGCAGGTAATCAAAGGAACAGGGAACAGGTGTGACAAGGAGGCAGGGAGGCTGAAGGAACAGGTGAAACTAATGCATAGACTAAAACATGGGCAAAGGGACTAATTAACAATAAGGAGACACAGACCTAAGCAAAGCTATAGACCAAGATAAAATAACCAAATGAAGCATAAGAAATATAGAATAACCAAGAACTGAAAGAAAGAGAAACTGGAGGAAACAGAAGAACAACTACAACCTAAGAAGTGGCAACCTAAGTATAAACAAAGAACCCATAAGGAAACCCTGATTACAAAAGTAGACAAACCTAAAACCACACTGACTGCACAAAGAAGCAACAAGTTGACAAAACAACATCATGCCAGGAATGGTGAAGGTGGTGTGAGGGGGTGCATATGTTTATCTTGAGCATGTGAGTGTGTGCAAGTAAGTCCATGAAGCACTGTCACAGAAGCCATTGTCCTTGATGGTTCGTTGGAATGTACATCAACCGGCCAAGTTCTGAGCAGGTCCACAGATGTCCTCAGGGAAGGGAGGGGGCAGAGGGAGCAGAGCGTCATGTTTATATAACTTCCAGGAGAAGTTGAAGATAGCCAGCCATCAAGGCCGTGCAGGGGAGCCAGATTCAGAAAAACAATAATTATTTGGGTTAGGCTGACTCTTAATTTTCCGTCAGCCTTGAGAGTCTCCCTGGTGCTTCTCAAAGGCGAATCCAAACAGCCAAATTCCTGGTCTTTCTGCCAGATCCAAGTGAACAACTTTCTCCAAGATTTATCCCATTTCACCCCTGAGTCCAGGAACCGCAACCTGCCTGCGATCCTGTGTAAGGATCACATCCAGTCTGCGATTCAGCTCATGTAACATCTCAGTCTGAGTGTTGATCGCTCTGAAGATCCTATCACACATGCCAGGCAGCCTTACAATGGCCAGAACAGCTGCTGACATTCTCCGAATTTCTCGATATGCCAGGTAACTGCTGACTCCAAAAAGCAGAAATCCTGATATCAAACATCCAATTATATACATATCTTCCACATCCTCGACTGACATTATCGACAGACACACAATCCTCCACTTCTGCCAGGAGTCCATCGTGTATCCGGAGAAAAATGTCCCATCCGGGCAAGCGGGCTCTCCCGACCCCTGTCTTCTCGTCGAGAAAATTTGATCAATTGCATTGAGAGACCAGCTGACCAAATCCATATTTTGGAAGAATTTGGAAGATGTGCAAAAAGAGGCTCCAAAAAAGACAAGACACAGAGCTGAAGCAGGGCAGATATGGGAGGGGTGCGGAGACAGAGGAAAAGCGTCCACCTCCACCGAGAGCAGGAGGTCTCCTGTGCATGGCCGAGACAGCTGGTGTCTGATTTACAGAATAAAACATATAACAATTGTACTCCAGACATATTTGGACAAAATCCATCTTTGCTGAAAATAAGTTGTCAATAAAGTTCACCGATTTGCAGCACATGCTTTTTTAAGCGATTTCTTCAGCATCAGCAGTCTACCGAATCTCTCCTTTCTCAAACTGTCGACATTGAGACCTTGAACTTTGTTCAGAAAATGAATGAAATCCTCTTTCAAGAGATGTCGCTTCACAGCATCAAGAGCTCTTGTTTGTATGATGAGGTTTTTCACTGTTAGATGCCCTTCCATGAACTTCAATATTTTCTCTGAGATATCAGACACCATGTTATTGACAAACGTATTTTGGTGTTTTTCTTGCTGCAAAAGTGTTTAATCTATAAATACGTCCATATTTAAAACATACACAAGGTAAATTAGATGTCACCTTAATTATGGGGTTCGGCGTTATCAACATAATAAAATATTTTAGAATAAAACATCCTTCTGACAATGGGTGGATTTTATTGTGTCTCTTCTTTGTGTATCAGGTGATAGCTTTCTGATAAAGTTACTGAAACACACATATCATGCCCTTTTTTATGTCTACAGACTAACTTGGTGGATAAGAAAGCAATACTGCACTCCCACAATCATTGCTTTAATTAGTAATTTAGCTCCTGCACTTCCTTTGATCCTGCACCTACTTCATAGGTTATGTCCTCTTGAAAACAAACTACACTCAATTGTTGATCATGAAATTATCAGCCCACCCTCATCATTTATTTGCAGCACTAGTAAAAATATATAAAAATCCTTAAAATAAAAAGGCTTTTTATTTTTTTCTTAATTCCACGGTAAGAATCAATGGTGTTTTACAAAATGACCAGTGCCAAACTCTCCAAATTCCAAAATAATGTAAATAAATATTTTTTAAATATGTTTAATGTTTTAATATATTTATTAATATTTCCTTTAATCAGTAACATCAGCAATTTGCCTGTGGTATACATTTTATGTTACACAGACCTCTTTCTTAGCTATTTTTTGAAATGGGAGCGAGGGGAGAACATGAGATTCAAGTATTGTTTATGTACAGGGGTTGGACAATGAAACTGAAGCACCTGTCATTTTAGTGTGGGAGGTTTCATGGCTAAATTGGACCAGCCTGGTAGCCAGTCTTCATTGATTGCACATTGCACCAGTAAGAGCAGAGTTTGAAGGTTCAATTAGCAGGGTAAGAGCACAGTTTTGCTCAAAATATTGAAATGCACACAACATTATGGGTGACATACCAGAGTTCAAAAGAGGACAAATTGTTGGTGCACGTCCTGCTGGCGCATCTGTGACCAAGACAGCAAGTCTTTGTGATGTATCAAGAGCCACGGTATCCAGGGTAATGTCAGCATACCACCAAGAAGGATGAACCACATCCAACAGGATTAACTGTGGACGTAAGAGGAAGCTGTCTGAAAGAGATGTTCGGGTGCTAACCCGGATTGTATCTAAAAAACATAAAACTGCCCAAAATCATGGAAGAATTAAATGTGCACCTCAACTCTCCTGTTTTCACCAGAACTGTCCGTCGGGAGCTCCACAGGGTCAATATACACGGCCGGGCTGCTATAGCCAAACCTTTGGTCACTCATGCCAATGCCAAACGTCGGTTTCAATGGTGCAAGGAGCGCAAATCTTGGGCTGTGGACAATGTGAAACATGTATTGTTCTCTGATGAGTCCACCTTTACTGTTTTCCCCACATCCGGGAGAGTTACAGTGAGGAGAAGCCCCAAAGAAGCGTACCACCCAGACTGTTGCATACCCAGAGTGAAGCATGGGGGTGGATCAGTGATGGTTTGGGCTGCCATATCATGGCATTCCCTTGGCCCAATACTTGTGCTAGATGGGCGCATCACTGCCAAGGACTACCGAACCATTCTTGAGGACCATGTGCATCCAATGGTTCAAACATTGTATCCTGAAGGCGGATGACAATGCACCAATACACACAGCAAGACTGGTGAAAGATTGGTTTGATGAACATGAAAGTGAAGTTGAACATCTCCCATGGTCTGCACAGTCACCAGATCTAAATATTATTGAGCCACTTTGGGGTGTTTTGGAGGAGCGAGTCAGGAAACATTTTCCTCCACCAGTATCAAGTAGTGACCTGGCCACTATCCTGCAAGAAGAATGGCTTAAAATCCCTCTGACCACTGTGCAGGACTTGTATATGTCATTCCCAAGACGAACTGACACTGTATTGGCCGCAAAAGGAGGCCCTGCACCATACTAATAAATTATTGTGGTCTAAAACCAGGTGTTTCAGTTTCATTGTCCAACCCCTGTATGTTTGTCTTTAAAGGTCAAGAGATGCCGGCAAGAAAATACTTGTTCACCTAAAGTCAATATCCATATCCAGTCAGACCAATTATTATAAAGCTAAAATAGTGGTGTCCCCTTTCACCGTGCAGGCCAAAATTTTAAAGTTGAGAGAACTCACAGTACTTGTGAAAATAAAGTTAATGTTTTCACCCTTTTTTCAGATAAACATCAATAAGAGTTCTCAGCTGCACTATGTCTGTCCTCCTGTCTATTTTTATCTGACTTACACCATTACAGAGGCATCGTAGGAGTTAGCATGAAAGGCAACACAACAGGGTGGGTGGAGGAGGTCCCGGAAGGAGGACTCCAAACATACAAGAAAACAGCACAAACTGGGCGGGTGGATGAGGAACCCACGAACCTTGTCTAGGGGTGTAATAGACAACTGGGAGAACCCAGGGAGAACCTTATCTGGGGGTGGACCAGGGAACTGGGAGAGCCCACGGAGGAACCCTAGATACTGGAATCCACGGATCCATGGAGGAGCCCTGGAGAGTGGCTCTAAACACCTCTATTTATTTCTTTCTATCCTTTCAAGCTACACTGAAATATAAGGAAACTGGCATCTGTTGGATTTATCTAAGAATATTTTATTACTTTAACAGCATTGTTTCAAAAGAGAAAAGAAAAGAGAATTAAGCATAAGGTCACAAAGTTGAAAAAAAAATCCAGTTCAATCATAACATTAGCTTGTGCACTGATAGACAGTTGCGACTTCATGTTCAAGAGGAAGATGTTCAAGAACTAATCAAAATTAAACAGGATCTCTCCCTAACTCTCTAGACCCACTTCTCTCCCCCAAAATAAGCACACAGAACAACACTGTGCAAATAGCCCACAGGCTAAAGAGATACCCTGAGTTAGTGGTGTGCACAGACATCTTGAGGGGCGGTTGCTCAAGTGGAAAAAAAGTGTACCTTGTGCGACGCGTAGATGGGTTTGCTGCCTTTGTAGTGTGAGTTTTATTACAGACACAGCTTAGAAACATCACGTATTGGTGAGCACCCACAAAACCCATCTGTCCTGTGGGATCTAGGAAAATGACCACCTGGGAAAAAAAATTTACTCAAAACAACAATGCATTTTAAGTGCATTTTACACATTTTTAAGATTAACAAAGCACCAAAATGACCATATATTGGTTAAAAATTTGATTACTGAAAACCAGCCTTTAATCGGAACTTTCTGAGTCAAATTTGAAACTATATTACCCTTCATTATTGGCTTTTTACACACTAAGCACAATGTGTTCGTCTTGACTATATCATACTGTTCATATATCACAAAATATCTTCTGCACCATATTCCTAACACCAGTCAGTGATATATTTCATCTTACAAACAACTGTACAACAATAATATAAACAGAACCAGCTAATGAAGCATCAATTTTACCAGCAGTATTTCACAAAAAGAGCTGACCCAAAAGTGTAAGTGCAGTGTGCTGTGCTGCAATTAGCGTTACTCTGTGACATTGTCACATTAATATAATCTGTGTGAAATAATAAAAAAAATAATAATAGGTCTTATATCATTTTAATCTTATATAAAATGATCCACTGGGATAATTATTTGGAACACAGCCCAGACAGAACTTAAATTAGGGTTAGGGGTTTTAATGTGAGTGGGGTTGTGGCAGCAGAAGCGAAGAGGCGAGATGCTGCTCTCTAGACTGGTAATGCTCCGAAGTTTGCTTGAAAAAATTACAGTTTTGAGATTTATGAGGAAGTTTTTGTCTGAAGTTAGTGAAGTTAGTTTTAGGTTGGATATTCAATAGTTGTGCTCCGCAGATTCAGTGGGATCTTCCTCCTGTCTAATCCGGTGCAGGCAGTCTGATTACGGGCAGCCAATCTCTGTCTGCTCCCTCCACCTGCACACGTTGGTTGTTTAAGGACCATCAATAAATTCCCGAACCAAACAAGCTGTTTCATGGTGGTATTATTTTGTGTGTTTTGAGGGTAATGTATGTGCATCTAAACAGATAGTTGATTTAGATTGTTATTAAATACAATGAACCCTGCCTTTGTGTAATTCAGAAAGCTGATGTGTCCTTCTTTGTTTTAAGCTTTCAGGCATGGCTTATGATTTGTAAATAGTAAAATTATATTTCAGTTTGACACACTCCGGTGATTGTTGTCCTTAAAATTATTATAGTTGCTCCCTTTACCACCTTGGCGAAAACCTTCTCATTTCTCCTGGTCCCATGGCTAATCAGTGAACAGCAGTCTGTTCACGTCACATGTAGTTCCTACTCAGTCCCGGTTGTACCTGCTCAGGAGCAGGGCCCAAAAAAGTAGGTTCCAGTGCGGAAAAAAACTGTAATGGAAAAGCTCGCAAAGCAGGCTGAGTGGAGTGGAGCCGAGCTAAATAGAATCAATAGAAAAAGGACATTGGTGCACTAAAATCAAATACACGCAGATTTACATTTTCAAGTCTTTATTTCTGTTAATTATGATGGTAACTAATGGTAACATGACATTTATGATTACAATATTACATCAGACCAATAAAAGAAAACATATCAAATACAGAAATATGGTCTTAATGAAAAGTATGATTAATACCTGATTAAAAGTTGTTATTTTTAAAAGGTATTTTTAATCTGACAAATGAGTGTCATCGCAATGCATATTTTAATTACTTAATAAATGTTGTAATGGCCATGTAATACATGTATACAGTACAGACCAAAAGTTTGGACACACCTCATTCAAAGAGTTTTCTTTATTTTCATGACTATGAATATTGTAGCTTCACACTGAAGGCATCAAAACTATGAATGAACACATGTGGAATTATATACTGAACAAAAACGTGTGAAACAACTGAAAATATGTCTTATATTCTAGGTTCTTCAAAGTAGCCACCTTTTGCTTTGATTACTGCTCCACACACTCTTGGCATTCTGTCGATGAGCTTCAAGAGGTAGTCACCTGAAATGGTTTTCCAACAGTCTTGAAGGAGTTCCCAGAGATGCTTAGCACTTGTTGGCCCTTTTGCCTTCACTCTGCAGTCCAGCTCACCCCAAACCATCTCGATTGGGTTCAGGTGACTGTGGAGGCCAGGTCATCTGGCGCAGCACCCCATCACTCTCCTTCTTGGTCAAATAGCCCTTACACAGCCTGGAGGTGTGTTTGGCATCATGGTCCTGTTGAAAAATAAATGGTGGTCCAACTAAACGCAAACCGAATGGAATAGCATGCCGCTGCAAAATGCTGTGGTAGCCATGCTGGTTCAGTATGCCTTCAGTTTTGAATAAATCCCCAACAGTGTCACCAACAAAGCACCCCCACACCATCACACCTTCTCCTCCATGCTTCATGGGGGGAACCAGACATGTAGAGTCCATCCGTTCACCTCTTCTGCGCCGCACAAAGACACGGTGGTTGGAACCAAAGATCTCAAACTTGGACTCATCAGACCAAAGGACAGATTTCCACTGGTCTAATGTCCATTCCTTGTATTCTTTAGCCCAAACAAGTCTCTTCTGCTTGTTGCCTGTCCTCAGCAGTGGTTTCCTAGCAGCTATTTTACCATGAAGGCCTGATTCACACAGTCTCCTTTTAACAGTTGTTCTACAGATGTGTCTGCTGCTAGAACTCTGTGTGGCATTGACCTGTTCTCTAATCTGAGCTGCTGTTAACCTGCGATTTCTGAGGCTGGTGACTCGGATGAACTTATCGTCCGCAGCAGAGGTGACTCTTGGTCTTCCTTTCCTGGGGGGGTCCTTGTGAGCCAGTTTCTTTTTGCGCATGATGGTTTTTGCAACTGCACTTGGGGACACTTTCAAAGTTTTCCCAATTGTTCGGACTGACTGACCTTCATTTCTTAAAGTAACGATGGCCACTCGTTTTTCTTTACTTAGCTGCTTTTTTCTTGCCATAATACAAATTCTAACAGTCTATTCAGTAGGACTTTCAGCTGTGTACTGTATCCACCTCCTGCACAACACAACTGATGGTCCCAACCCCATTTATAAGGCTTGAAATCCCACTTATTAAACCTGACAGGGCACACCTGTGAAGTGAAAACTATTTCAAGTGACTACCTGTTGAAGCTCATCAACTGAATGCCAAGAGTGTGCGGAGTAGTAATCAAAGCAAAAGGTGGCTACTTTGAAGAACCTAGAATATAAGACATATTTTCAGTTGTTTCACACTTTTTTGTTCAGTATATAATTCCACGTGTTAATTCATAGTTTTGATGCCTTCAGTGTGAAGATACAATATTCATAGTCATGAAAATAAAGACAAATCTTTGAATGAGAAGGTGTGTCCAAACTTTTGGTCTGTACTGTACATGGCCATTACAGCATTTATTCAATATCATATCGATATTCAATAGCATACCACAGGTTGTGTTTTGAAAATGAGCCATGCAGACAGAACAAAAGGAAATATTTACAAATCCCACATACTATAAATGGCACCTAATGAAAACATGTATTAATAATGATATTTAATATGTTATTATGTAAGATAGACGACATGACGCACAATAACTCCCCCACGGGCAGTGAGATTAGAGAAGCAGACCGTGGACCCCAGAATATGTTGCAGCCAGTGAGTGATTTAAATTATAAAATATACATACTTGTCAGACAACATGACAACTTTGTATCATTTTCTGCTTTATCGCCGACGGGAGAGCTGAGCAGCCATGAGCTGAAACACAACACACGCAGGAGGAGAAAAGTAGAGAGCTGAGGCTGGGGTGAGAAGAGCCTATTATTATCAGACCAGATGGTACCTGGACACAACTGGGGGCAACCAGTTTCAATGACAGAGATATGAGTTGTGCAGGAGGACAACTAACTTTCTAGAGGAACAAGTGACTTAAGTGGATTTAAGTGACTTTTTATGTGGCTGAGGGGTCCCCGAAGATGCAATTTCATTAATGGAAGAGCATCTCAGCAAAACATTTCTGAATTATAAAGCACTACACATTCTCTGCTGCATGTTTTGACCAATATTTTTTGCATTGAAAAACAACATTCTGAACTGTCTTTCCTTTGTTTTAGGTGTTGTTGAATGTAGGTTTCTCATCAGAATTCCAAAGAATTCTGCCCAAAAAGATACACCGCAACCCTGAACAGCAAAGTAATTCCCTCTGGCTGTTGGGTCTCACTATATGTCGGATATCTATTCTGAACCTGAGCTTTTGACAATTACAGAGCAATATTATTTTATCCCTCAGATATATGCAAGACCAGCTCCAGGTTTGACCAGTTCTCGAGGGCTGTTGTTCTGCATGTTTTCTGTCAAAGCATCTAAAACACGCAGGACACCGGCCCTTGAGGACTGGATAGAATTTTTCATTCAAAACGGGCAGCACTACAGTCAAAGAAATTGTTTTAAAAACTCATCCTATTCCAAACTTCTTAATTGTTATTGATATGTAAGTTTAGTTTTGTTGGTTTTACTAATTTTTTTACTTAGAAGCAACACAAAACATCAAGAGCAGAACATTGTTTGTTCTAACTAAAAAAGCAAGTTGTTATTATCTCTGTCATTTTGCTTGTCTCAGGTTCCTTGTGTTGACATAATTGGCATCTTCCTCTGTGTCTGATACCTAAAATTAAGGAGAACATGAAATTCAGAAGCCAAAAAACTTCCAAAAAGGCATAAACATGTTTCACTCTACCTTTTTTCTCTTTTCTGCAACGGTATTCTTTACATTGTTTGACTGAAGCTTCAGAAACCTGAAACATGACGGCATTGTAAGATGACACAGAATTTTTTTTTGGCTGTCATACTGCACACTTTCACAAGTTTGTTTTTGACATCAAAGACATCAAAGTCACAAATAGGAAACTCAGGCTTCTCCTGAACTGCTCACTTACCTGATAACAAACAGGAAGACACAGACTACAAATAGACATTGGAAGGTTGTAGCAATGGACACAAAGATCAGCTTTTTATCTGAAATACAAAACTGAAGAATAAAGACCAAGACACAACTCTGAAAAATCTTAAATACAGTGCATCCAAGGAAATACATTTTTTTCAGCTGTGTCACACTAGTAAATAGGTCAGTGAAGTGACATGTAGCAGACAAAAGATTTTGAAACATCTTTTATATTTTAAATTCTTAAAACATAGCCCCCCTTAGCTTTGATTACTGGTTTGATATTTGCTCGATGTGCTTCATGAGGTAATAATAATAATAATAATAAATTTTATTTGAAGGCGCCTTTCTAGACACTCAATAACACCTTAGAAAGCCAATTAAAGGAAGTCACTTCAGTAATTTTAGGTAGTCACCTAAAATGGCTTTCTAACATACTTTAATAAGTTCCCAGAGGCAGAAATAAAAAAAAAAAGAGACAAAACATTGACTGAGAAGATGTTTGACTGGCACATGTGGCCGATGTAGAAGTTAATTCTTGAAATTCACTACATATCTTTATCTGAAAACATAAAAAAACCAAACTGGTAAATCATTTTCTGTGGAACATGAAACAGCTGGTTCTGATTTCAAACAGAGTGACTCTCGTCACCCCAGACTTCTCTTACTTTGTTTGTGTCTCTATGTATCAAAATAAAATAAAAAGGATTTTATACAGTTCAGTATTTGTAGAAGATTGGTAGACTAGTACAAGTATAAGATAGGCCAGAAAGACTAACAGAACCGGAAACCTTCTCGCTGAGTTTATATAGTAACGTTTATCCAGTGTTGGTCTCTAACTCCTCCACCAGTCCTCAAATCCAGTGACTTGGTGCTTAAACTACAATAATATTGAGTAAACTACACGTTAGACTCCATTCTATTAAAAATGTTACAAAGCTTTTCATGGGTTTTGTTTGCAATACATTTACTTAAATACTCAGAGATATCCTATATTGTTTAGACAAATATAATGTACAGACACAAAACAGACCTTAATTACCTGCAGAGTTCTCTTGGCAGACTGCCCAAAACTGTTTACCGGCTGATCCCACAGAGTTGAAGCTAAAGCAGAACAATGATGAAAGATGCTTTGCCTGTGGTTCATTCACAGTGATGATGCTCCTAAAATATGTGCTGTTCAGAGGCTCATTGAGGACAATAATATTGTTAGATTGGTTGACCTGCTGTCCATCCACAAGCCATTGTAACATGGGACTACTTCCAACAGTTTCACAGGAACAGTTGATTTGACTTGCAGTTATGATGCAATTAGAGGAGTCCAAGATCACTGGAGGAACTGTAAACCAACAGATAAAATTGTAACTTAAAAATATGGTAAACAGAAATGGCACTGGATTAATTAAAACAGGTGTGAAAATAATTCTAATGAAAAATATATTTGTTTTATACAGATGCATCTCCACAGACCACCGTTGAAAGTTTATTTATTTTAGTAACTTAATTTAGAAGCTGAAACTTATATTATTTAGATTCATCACAGACACCATGATATATTTAAAAAATGTATTTGTTAACTTTGATAATTCTGGCTTACAGCTAATGAAAACCAAAAACTAAAAAAAGTGTGGTAGGAAAATGAACACAAGCAACAGAATGGCTGGAACATTGAAAACATGCCAAACAATTGTAAGGAGTATGGTTATTTATTAATTAATATTTATCAAAAATTATCATTCAAAATCATAATTCAGAAAAAATATTTCTTAACCAAAAATCATTACTTACGAATAATAATCAGAAATGTCCTCTGGTTTTGTGATCATGAGCACAAACCTCTTAATAATTACAATTACAATTACAATTACAATCATTAATAATTGATAATTATTAACCAAAGCTACGCTAAATGTCACTGTTCAATCAGCCGCTTCACCAATGGGTGGGGGAACTTTGACCTTACTTTCACAGATAAATCCCTCTTGCACGAAATAAACACAAAGGCTTCCCCTTTATCTACGTGAACATTTATTAAATCAACAGCCCTGATATACTTTGCTATTCTGATTCAATAATTTTCATGTAATCAAGCATGCAAAATTCTACACAAAAAGGGGTAAAATAACTAACCAAACAAAGATAAATCAACATTGAGTGTCTATGAAAGTTAAACTAGCAGTCTATGGGCAAAAATGGTAATAGAACAAAGCTTTGGGATTACTTGGATTACATGTAATCAGCAGACAGCATTACGGTCACATGGGCAGCCCTTTAGGAGCGGCCTCCAGCAGCCTGCAGTCATAAAACCCCCAAAGTTGGAGCTCAGTAAAACACAAAGGGTTGTAAAACGTTTAGGCGGCAACCAGAGGAAAAACACTAAGAGTGAAGACAATGGAAAAGTAAGTGTTGCACCATGAGGTTCTAGGTGCAGCTTTAGGGCCTCTGAGAACATCTAACAGTCCAACTTTTAAGTTCACCTGAGTCTGCAGTCAGGGTTCAAGGCACAGTGAACACACAGCTTCAAAGCACAGTGGCTTTCAGAGTCCAACAGCAATCAAAGCTTCAATAAGACATTACATGCACATACAACTTAGAACACATTGGACTAATATAAGTGGCCCTAAAATCCTACTCAATCCTGCCCAAGCTATTTCTATCGTACTGACAAAAATTACACAAAAATTTAATTACTTGGCGTCGTCTTCTCTGGAGCAGGGAAGAGGGGGGAGAGTTGTTACACGTCCGTAACAAACTCAAGGATGGTTGGATACTCCCTGTTGGATGGAGTAAGGATAATCCCTGTTGGATGGAGTAAGGGCGAGGCAGGTTTTGCCTAAACTGGCTCAGTTATGGTTGAGGTGCAAACACATTCTCCATTTCTGCTACATATGCGACCCCTTTTCTTTTCCAATGGTTATAATCAGTCTGACAGAGAGAGGTACCCCCAATCCTTGTGGTTTTTAGTATAACAATGACCACCGGTGGGCTCTAGATGGACAAACTTGATCAGTTTATTATTTTACTTAGTACCCCTACAAATAGCCCATTGTAAAATGGCCAAACTCTAACACTCAGTAGTTTATTCTAACCTCCCCAACAACCCAGCACCATTCCAAACCCTTTGTGAAGTGCCTTGAGATGACATGTGTTGTAAATTGGCGCTACATAAATAAAACTGAATTGAATATGGGCTACAACTGTTGGAATGCTTGTCTTAAACCTTGAACCAGTGACAACATCAGTAGCGTCTTACATGGGCTTGGGAGGAAAACGAACTGTACCTATGACACAAAGTAACTGCACCACAAACTTACTAAAAAAGTGTGCCAGATCTGGCAACAACAAATGTCATCAACATTTTTGGTAAGTCTTTGACACCGCTATGGAAAAATGTTGGCCCACTCTTCTTCACAGGATAGTTTTCTGCCACACTGGAGTTTTCTGGGAAAGTACAGGCCTGTTGAAGCGATTGCTATCTCATCCTAATGCATTTATGTCTGAATTTTGACTAGGCCACTCCAAATTTTCATTTAGTTTTTTTAGTTTTGATTTTTTCAACCATACAAATTTGTACTTTTGCTTTGGTTTGGATCATTGTTTTGTTGCATACACTGAATGTGCTGGACATCTAGGTCATGAACTGATGGGCTGAAAATCTCCACAGTTTCGTGATAGAGAGCAGAATTCATGGTTCCAAGATTTATAGCAGGTGGTCCAGCTATTGACCAAGTAAGCAGTCCAAGAACATTACACCACCATAATGCTTAATTTTCAGTATTATGTAATTTTCTTTTTTACTAAAATTCTTTCTTGCCAGATGTAATGGAATGCACAACTGTCAAAATATTTTATCTTTTCTCTCATCCAATGACCACTGTTCCATGTTTTTTCTGTTTGTGGTTATGGCTTTCATTGTGGTTCACTGGAGTCCCAAAGGTGTACAAAACACTTTTTCAGACTGACTTTTTGCCATGTTGTCAGACAGGTTCTCCTTAAATGATGGTTTGATCCTTAAGGTCAGGGATCAAGTCGAATCTGGTGAAACTCAACCAAAACAATGTCTTTACGGGTAATTCATGATTCAACTAGGGGAACAATTATGTTTTCACATAAAGCCAGGTTGGTCCAGGTAGATTTTATTTCTTAAAATAAAAGAAATGATCATTTAAAAACTGTTTTTATATGTACTATGGTTATCGTTCTCAATTGTTTTTTCTTTTTTTTTTTTTTTTATGATCTCAGAGTTATAAGTCCAACAAAAAGAAAAAGAAAAACAGGAAAGAAGGGGGAAAATACTTTTTCACAGCACTGTAGCTGTATATATATATATCCAGGATTACCATTGTTTTGCCATTCTTGATAGGTTTTCAGAGACAAAAATCTCTAACCAAGAAACCTTTGTTATGCTGAAGTAGTTTGCTTGAGCAGTAGTAATATACAGGGGTTGGACAATGAAACTGTAACACCTGTCATTTTAGTGTGGGAGGTTTCATGGATAAATTGGACCAGCCTGGTAGCCAGTCTTCATTGATTGCACATTGCACCAGTAAGAGCAGGGTGTGAAGGTTCAATTAGCAGGGTAAGAGCACAGTTTTGCTCATAATATTGGAATGCACACAACATTATGGGTGACATACCAGAGTTCAAAAGAGGACAAATTGTTGGTGCACGTCCTGCTGGCGCATCTGTGACCAAGACAGCAAGTCTTTGTGATGTATCAAGAGCCACAGTATCCAGGGTAATGTCAGCATACCACCAAGAAGGACGAACCACATCTAACAGGATTAACTGTGGACGCAAGAGGAAGCTGTCTGAAAGGGATGTTTGGGTGCTAACCCGGATTGTATCCAAAAACCATAAAACCACGGCTGCCCAAATCACGGCAGAATTAAATGTGCACCTCAACTCTCCTGTTTCCACCAGAACTGTCTGTCGGGAGCTCCAAAGGGTCAGTATACACAGCCGGGCTGCTATAGCCAAACCTTTGGTCACTCAGGCCAATGCCAAACGTCGGTTTCAATGGTGCAAGGAGCGCAAATCTTGGGCTATGGACAATGTGAAACATGTATTGTTCTCTGATGAGTCCACCTTTACTGTTTTCCCCACATCCGGGAGAGTTACGGTGTGGAGAAGCCCCAAAGAAGCGTACCACCCAGACTGTTGCGTGCCCAGAGTGAAGCATGGGGGTGGATCAGTGATGGTTTGGGCTGCCATATCATGGCATTCCCTTGGCCCAATACTTGTGCTAGATGGGCGCGTCACTGCCAAGGACTACCGAACCATTCTTGAGGACCATGTGCATCCAATGGTTCAAACATTGTATCCTGAAGGCGGTGCCGTGTATCAGCATGACAATGCACCAATACACACAGCAAGACTGGTGAAAGATTGGTTTGATGAACATGAAAGTGAAGTTGAACATCTCCCATAGCCTGCACAGTCACCAGATCTAAATATTATTGAGCCACTTTGGGGTGTTTTGGAGGAGCGAGTCAGGAAACATTTTCCTCCACCAGCATCACGTAGTGCCCTGGATTTTTTGTGTGTGCATGAGATATTTAATTTACTCATTAGGTTCATTCATTGCTGAAAGTGAAGATGACTGACCAAACTTAAGTTAGGTAAAAAATGTTATTAAATGTTAAGTATTGGAAAAGAAATGAGCTTACACAAAATCATTGCCTTTAAATCAGTGGTAACAGATGCATCAAGGCTTCCATCTTGTTTTTTATAGACCGCAGTGCAGGTGATTTTCTGACCATGATGGAGACGTGAAGCAGTGAACTTCAAAATAGAGGTCTTAAACTGAGTTTTGTCCTGATTCTTTTGCACTGTCTCCTGAATGTCTCCAAGTCTGGGAGTCCATGTCAGTGTCGGCAAATAAGACAGGCAGGGAGCAGGAGCAGAGCAGGTCAGACTCACAAAGGCTCCCTCTTTGACCTTCAGAGTGGAGGGAGTCAGAGTTGGTAAGGGAGGATTATCTGGGAGGAACGTTGAGAAATTTTGTGAGAAATATTACATTTCATACCTTATTATGTAAACAACCTAACATATTTAATCCATGCAATTTTTACGTTTGCATTTCAAAACTTACCTGTGACTTTAATGTTCACAACATTATTTGAAAAGGTCCATTTCAGCTTACTAGGACATTCCAGCCTGAAGTAGTAGGTCTTTTCATGATCAAGCTGCAATTTGTTGAAGGTTGTGGTGCAGTCTTTCTTTAGTAGGTTTTCTGTTACTGGCTCTGTGTCTGTTAGTCCTGGAACCATTGCGTCAAAGTTAATGACCCACTTTGCTGCACACGTGTCAGTCAAAAGGCCTTCAAATTCGTTTTTGATGTCAAAGGAGCAGGGGATTGTCACACAGGATCCTTTCATAACTTGTACATTATATGGCAAAGAAACCTTAAAGTTGTCACACTTAGTACCTGAAAAGAAAAAAGAAAAAAACTATCTATGGGTCTTTTATTCCTCATGGCAAAGTAGGATTATCTCAAGAGTGGATTTTTAAAGGCTGAACTGCAAATATCTGACATGTGTGGAACACCGTGTTACATGTTTGTGTGTAAAACTTGCACAGGTAGACATCAGCTAGCATCCACTCAAATGGGTTAGTAAAGCTTCCTATGTGTCCTGCAATATCAACCAAGCTGATAAATATATAAAACTCTGGCTAAAAGCTCATTCATTTACTAAATGATTGATGATGAAATGACTGAAGAGATCTGAACAGCACAAGAGAAACAAATGATGTGCAATTTAGAAACCTGTACAACTGATTGAATTGAACTATTTCCATGAATCCATTTTCTATATCTGTTCATCTTTACGGGGTCACTGGGGGCTGGACAGGTCACCAGTCCATCACTGGGCAACACCGAAACGAACAAGACAGTCAACCATACATGCACACACCACACACCCAGACCCAAGGACAAGATAGAGAGACCTATCAAACTAGCACAAATGTTTTTGGAACATGGGAGGAAGCCAAAGTAAACAGAGATAACCTATGCATGCACGGCCAGTATAGGTTCATGTTTGCATGTAAAGTCCATGCAAAAAAAGGGCCAAGTTGGGTTTTGAACCCATGATCCTTCTGCTACAAGACAATAGTGCTATCAATTGTGCCACATAAACACATATGTCTTAAACCCTAAGTAGCTAAACATTTTTCTTACTTGCTGAATGTATTTTTCTAAAATTGTTTTTTAGGTAGGGCTGCACAGTGGTGCAGTTGGTAACACTGTTGCCTTGAAGCAAGAAGGTCCTGGGTTTGACTCCCATCCTTGGGTCATTCTGCATGGAGTTTGCATGTTCTCCCCATGTATGCTTGGGTTCTCTCTGGGTTCTCCGGCTTCGTCCCACAGTCCAAACTTTATATTATTAGATTTTTTATATGTCTGAACCAATCCCTGAACTTTACCCTCTTCATCTTCAAAGAGATTCCATTCTCCTGCCCACTTCAAAAAGCCAGCAAGATTTTATTTGTTTTTATCTTTTGGTCCACATATTTCTTGTCAAATTTTGTTCTGAACTCTGCCTGGGCCAGGGGTGTCCTAATTTAGTCCTCAGGAGCCAGTGCCTTAATGTGTTCATATCGTGTATGTCATACGTCTCTTCCCAACACACCTAAATCAGATGGATTAAATGTTGTGTTGAACAAAGGAAATATCTAAAACAAACAGGACAGCAGCCCTTGAACACTGACTTTAGACACTAGGCATAAAGTCATTATGTGGATTTGGATCAATAATTGGACTCACTGTGAAGCAGAAAAATTAAATTCCTCATCATCTTCAGATGTCTAGCAGATACCTGATGGTTTTAGGTCAAATATGGATCAATACTTGGAACTATTCATAACTTCATTCATCGTGACAAAAATGCATGCAGACTAGATGCAAAAATAATAAAAATAGAAAAAATGTCACAGTTAAAAGTAAAACTTATAAAAACTAAATCTAAACGATGAAGTAATGAGTATAAAAATGAGGGGTGGAAAATTGAAACTTGGGAGATACAACAGAATGAATCCATGAGGGACTGCCTGAACCAAAAGGGAATATATATTGAGGATAAGAGATCAGTGGAGCAAGAGACAAATGGAAAACAAATAACAGAATGAGGAACCAGAAGCAAGAGACAAGGGGAATATAGTGGAATGCTTGAATCAAAAGAAACTAATAAAATTATAAAAGACAGTATAGAATGCTAGACATCATCAGTGTGAGTAAAATATAAAGACCAAAGGAGACTGAGAAACTCAGAAAGAAGATGGATAGAAAACAAGAAATAAAGGGAAAACAAAACAGAAAGGACCAGACCAACCAAAATAAAACAGAGAATTACAAAGGAGAAATTCAGAAACTCTAAATTTATCCTAAACCAATAGAAGTACCAAAAGCAAAAATACAAAGTCCCGCGCATCATAAAAATTTGAAATCATGGTCCACAAGTTTGTCCTAGTTCCATCATAATTTAATAAGGATTTAAAAGACTTTACCCTGAAAACATTCATGCCTGGGTAAAAGAGTTTAACGCCCTGGCATGCTTTTTTCTTTCAAGGATAATAATTCCACCATGCAACCCTACTTTAAGTGTTGCTTTCAGCGTCTTTGGCAGTGCATTTGCGTTTTTTATTAGTTGAGGAGAAACATTCAGCTTTTTGTAACATCCCTGTCATCCCATATTTTCTCCATTTATTGGCAATAGTTTTTATTCTGCCATTACACTGTACCCTTCATCTGGCTGATACCTTTGTACAATGAGATCCTTTAGTTCTGTTGTTGCATTTCTTCAAGCTGCACCTTTAGCTAAAGGATGCAAGTGAGTAAATGTCAGGAACATCTTACTAGGCAAGCTGAACTTTATTTCTGGTTAACCACAATCACACTAATTAATGGCAAGTGTGAACTCAAGAAGACTAAATGTTGTTAATAAGTTATTACCGTAGTTACTGGGTGTGGACACCTAAGCATCCTAATTAGTGCAGCATTTTTATTTTGATATTTGTGCCCTAATACATTTGCTTATTTTTGACCTGGATTGTACATGATGAATGCTGCAGTAAGAGTGGAACAAGATTTAAAATTATTTAGCAAAGTCAATTCTTTTTACCTTACAAATACCTTGTATTTTAACAGAACTGTGTACACTATTCAAAGCCATTGCAGTATTAAATAACACAAATCACAAACAAATGTTGATTATTGACTCACCATGCATTAGACAGCCAATGAGAAGAAAAATCAGAAGTCCAGCCATCTTTTTGGACTAGAAATCACAGAAACAAATCTTGTTTTATATAGTTTCCTCAGTGGTTAAAGGTTAATGTCAAATGTGACTGTTGTATGCTTAACTTTGTACATCTACAGATGTCCCTATTTCATTGGAGCCCTGGTGAAAACTAAAGCAGGACTGTGGGGTCAAGGCTGTGAAGGCAGTAACACAAACAACCTCTTTCTAGAATTTCCCTTCCAAATACAACGACCCTTACCAATAAGTTGAATGAGCTGAAGCTTTAGATTCCAATGGACACTATAATAAGAGAGTGTTAATTGTAGAAACCTGGCTTGATCCAGTCATCCCAGTCGAGGCTATTGAACAGGTGGACTACATAGCATATCAGTGGGAACCGAGTAAGAATGTCCATATCAGTCAAAGGATGCTAGGCATATATGTTTGACAAAAACTGGTGTACCAATGCCAAAAGGATATTTGGTCTGTAACACATTTGATGAATGATGATGGCAGGAAGTGTCAAATGTAACTCCTAAGTTTCTCACTGTAGATTTTCTTGCTGGGCAAAAAGAAACAACTGTATTATTGATTTAACATGCAGGTGGCTAGGAGCAACTATCAGGGTTTCCGTCTTATCGTTGTTTAAGACATGAGCCAGTCACTGACCTGAGATAAACATTGCATGAGGGTGGACAGCCTATCCAGCTGGTGAAGGTTTAAAAGAAACATACAGCTGGATGTCATCTGGAAAAATGTGTTAAGAAATATGACAAAATGTCCGAATGATGCCAGCTAGTGGAAGCATATATAATTAAAATAATAGACAGCTTAATTTTAAAGAACCATGGGAGATATTTCACATCATTGTCAATCGAACTGTAAAAACCTTCTTTCTCATACTACACAGTTCTTGATCTGCTTATTTCAATCACAGTAAACAAAAAACACTTAACATCATGTTGCTTAAAGTAATATCTTAACAAATATGCCTTAATTAGGTTAGTCAAAGTAACTTACTGTAAATCTTCATGAGGTCTGCAGAGAATGTGTCATTCTGTGTGTTTTATCTATATTTATAAGCAGGACCTGATAAAGAGGAAGAGCTAAAAACTGCAAATCTGAAAAAAAGCTGTTAGCAGCAACATCTTCTTTTCTTACTTAGACATCTACAGTATATTTTACAATTCATTCAGTAGAGTAAAACCACCCATGTTATGCTTGTATAAATTTGTACAAACCATCAGTTCATCCATCCATCCATCCATTGTCCTCTGTTTTGTGATCAGCTTGTGGGAGTAAAAGGTCCAGGAGAGAAACCCAGACATCATTCTGCCAACAAAGACTTTCCTGTTTATTATGGTGGATCCCAAGGTTTTTCCAGACTGTAATCAATCAATCAATCAATCTATCTATCTATCTATCTATCTATCTATCTATCTATCTATCTATCTATCTATCTATCTATCTATCTATCTATCTATCTATCTATCTATCTATCTATCTATCTATCTATCTATCTATCTATCTATCTATCTATCTATCTATCTATCTATCTATCTATCTATCTATCTATCTATCTATCTATCTATCTATCTATCTATCTATCTATCTATCTATCTATCTATCTATCTATCTATCTATCTATCTATCTATCTATCTATCTATCTATCTATCTATCTATCTATCTATCTATCTATCTATCTATCTATCTATCTATCTATCTATCTATCTATCTATCTATCTATCTATCTATCTATCTATCTATCTATCTATCTATCTATCTATCTATCTATCTATCTATCTATCTATCTATCTATCTATCTATCTATCTATCTATCTATCTATCTATCTATCTATCTATCTATCTATCTATCTATCTATCTATCTATCTATATATATATATATATATATATCTGGGATATCCTCCTACTGGGACATGCATGGAAAACCCCCAAATAGATGCATTATGCTTTACCCACCTTAAAAGACTCATCTTGATGCAGAGGAACAGTATGACGGAAAACAATGGAAATCTTAAACTTTAATTTTAGGCTATTATTCTGACAAAATATTTGTGTTATACAATATAAAACAGATTACTGCTGAATTTTCTGAAAACTATTCCTGACTTAATCAGTTTCTGGTGTCTTTTTAACACCGAAGCCATTCTAATTTGTCTTTTGTTTCCAACCCTGTCCAACAAAAATATGGACAGAGATCTGGCGACTGCAGCTTCAACAGTAAAGGAATGACCCACAGCTGGAGCAGCTGAGAAGTTTATTAAGAGCCCGGTTATCAGAATGTTCTGAGATCAGAATAGATATGACCTCATTATAATGTTTCTCTCACAGAATGAAACATATCAGTATATAATTTCAGAAGCACACCATCTGAATCATATTTAGCTATAACACACAATTTGTGAGAAAATGTGAGTGGTGTCTCTCTCCAAAGGATCTCTGTTGAGGGGCGGGGGCCGAGGGAAGATTTAGAGAAACCAACTAACCTACAACTCCGATTAACATAGAGTTAATATCTCAAAATTAATATTAATAATTAATATTAATATCTCAAAAGCTCAAAATATAAAGCTCAAATAATACTTCAACTACAACCCCAAATCCCTGATGAGTTGAAAAGGAGACACCGTGGATGCAGAGAAGAGAGAGAAGGAGGAAGTTCAAACCATCTCTTCCATCGATTATGATGGGCAATGTGAGATCGTTGGGAAACAAGTTGGATGAACTCCAAGCCCTACAAAGGACCCGGCCAGAGTACCGGGCATGCAGTATTATGTGTTTTACTGAGACATGGCTGCAGGATCATATCCCCGACTCCAGCGTTTTGGCTTTTTAACCATACGAGCAGACAGAGATTTAAAGAGGAGCGGCAAATGTAAAGGAGGTGGACTGGCAGTACTTGTGAACAACAGATGGTGTAATCCAGGACATGTAACTGTGAAGTGTCATCTCTGCAGTCCAGATATTGAACTGTTGGCAGTAAGTTTTCGTCCATATTATTTACCCAGAGAGTTCACCAGTGTTATTTTGGCAACAGTTTACGTTCCACTTTCCGCTGTTGCCGACACTGCATGAGATGCCATCAGCTCAGTTGTTGCTAAGCTACAGACACAAAACCCCAATGCTTTTGTGGCAATTTCTGGAGATTTTAACCATGCTTCACTCTCTGCTACACTTCCAACGTTTCAACAGTTTGTCAGCTGCTCTACCAGAGAAAACAAAACATTGGATTTGTTTTATGCAAATGTCAAGGACTCATACATCTCTACTGCAAGACCTCCTCTAGGCAAATCAGATCACAATCTTGTTTTTCTCTGCTCGAAATATAAGCCCCTTGTTCAGAGGCAACCTGTAATAAAGAGGACTGTGAGAAAATGGTCACAGGAAGCTGAAGAAGCTCTGCAAGGTTGCTTTGAGGCTACAGACTGGGACGCACTGCGCCAGCCACATGGAGAGGACATCAATGCCATGACTGACTGTGTAACCGACTATATAAACTTCTGTGTGGATAACATCATCCCCACCAGAACCGTGAGATGCTTTCCCAATAATAAACCTTGGATCACCAGTGACCTGAAGGACCTGCTTAACAAGAAAAAAAGAGCCTTCAGAGAGGGAGACAGAGAATTATTGAGGAGTTTACAGAAGCAACTTAAAGTCAAGATAAGAGACAGCAAGGAGGTGTACAAGAAGAAGCTGGAGAGCAAGCTCCAGCAAAACAATATCAGAGATGTGTGGACAGGGATGAAGAAGATCACAGGCTTCAAGCATAAGGATGATCAAACCAATGAAGGTCTGGACAAAGCCAATGAACTGAACACATTCTTCAATAGATTCAGTTCGCATCCTCCTCTCCTGCTCACAGCCAAACAGACATTCCACCGTCCTTTGATCCACAGGACCCACAGCTGTCCAGTAACACCTCAAATTTTTTATCTTCCACTTCAGCCCTAGACCCTTCTGTTTCTACATGTTTGCCTTCAACCATATCAGAAGATGCTGATGCATCCTTTGCTTCCCCCTTCCACCCGTGTGTCTCAAGAAGTCAGGTCAAGAGACAACTGGAGAGACTGAATAGGAATAAGGCTGCAGGTCCAGATCATGTCAGCCCTAGAGTCCTGAAGGGCTGTGCAGAGCAGCTCTGTGGGATTCTGCAGCACCTCTTCAACCTTAGCCTGGCCCAGAAGAAGGTTCCGGTGTTGTGGAAGACCTCCTGTCTTGTTCCGGTACCAAAGAAAACTCACCCATCAGTCCTCAATGACTATAGACCTGTTGCCTTGACATCCCACATCATGAAGGTCCTAGAGAGACTCCTGTTGGCCCACCTGAGTAAGCAAACACTAAACCATCAGGACCCCCTTCAGTTTGCTTATCGCTGTGGAGTTGGAGTTGAAGATGCCATCATTCACTTGCTTCAACAAACCCACTGTCATCTGGACAAAGCCAGCAGCACTGTGAGGATCATGTTCTTTGATTTCTTCAGTGCATTTAATACAATCCAATCTGATTTGCTTTGTCAGAAACTCCAGAAGACTCATGTGGAGGCCTCAACAATGTCCTGGATCAAAGACCACCTGACAAACAGACCACAGTTTGTGAGACTGAAGGGTTATGTGTCTAACCAGATAGTCAGCAGCACAGGAGCACCACAGGGGACTGTACTCTCACCATTCCTTTTCACTGTGTACACCTCAGACTTCCAGTACAAGACAGACTCCTGTCATCTGCAGAAATACTCGGATGATTCTGCAGTCGCGGGGTGGATCAGAGATGGACAAGAAGCTGAGTACAGGAAGGTGGTTGACCACTTTGTGGCATGGTGTGGAAACAATCATCTCATTTTGAACGTGACTAAAACAAAGGAGATGATCGTAGATTTTAAGAGAAACAGGAATAAGTCAAAAACTATTTCTATCATGGGAGAAGAAGTGGAGGTGGTGGAGGAGTATAAATACCTCGGTGTTCACCTGGACAACAGACTAGAGTGGAGATGCAACTGTGAAGCCCTCTACAAGAAGGGACAGAGCAGACTTTACTTCTTGAGGAAGCTTAGGGCCTTTGGTATTTGCAGCAAGATGCTGCATATCTTCTATAAGTCTGTTGTGGAAAGTGTGATCTCTTCTGCCATCATCTGCTGGGGAAGCAGCATCAGAGCCAGGGACTTAAAAAAGCTCAACAAGCTGATAAAGAAGGCTGGCTCTGTTCTGGGGACTCCTCTGGAACCTCTGGAGATCATTGTGGAAAGACAGATTCTTCATAAAATGAAGAACATTATGGAGAACCCTGAGCATCCTCTTCATGAGACTATCCTACAACAACAGAGTGTCTTCAGTCAGAGGCTTCTTCAGATCTGCTGTAAGACGGAACGCTACAGGAGATCCTTCTTGCAAACAGCCATCAGCATCTACAACGGCTCTTT
Organism: Girardinichthys multiradiatus; assembly: GCF_021462225.1. Taxonomy (NCBI): domain Eukaryota; kingdom Metazoa; phylum Chordata; class Actinopteri; order Cyprinodontiformes; family Goodeidae; genus Girardinichthys; species Girardinichthys multiradiatus. The sequence continues at coordinate 34,179,031 of NC_061796.1, forward strand.
GAAGAAACCTTCATAATGAGCTACAACAAGATTTAATTTCCCTTTGGGATTAATAAAGTATTTTTTATTGAATTGAATTGAATTGACATTGTGTAAAAAATAAATAAAAACTGAATCCAATGATTTGCAAGTCATGTTCAACCTATATTCAATTGAATACGCTACAAAGCCAAGAAGTTCAATATTCAAACTGATAAGCTTTATTGTGTTTTTGCAAATATTTACTCATTTTGAATTTGATACTTGTAACATATTCCAAAAAAGATAGGACATGGGCAAGTTTACCACTGTGTTTTATCACCTTTCCTTGTAACAACACTCAGTAAGCCTTTGGGAATTGAGGACACTGATTGCTGAAGCTTTGTAGGTGGAATTCTTTCCCATTGTTGCTTGACATACAACTTCAGTTGCTCAATAGTCCTGGGTCTCCACTGTCATATTTTGCGCATAATGGGCCACAGGTCTGGACTGCAGGCAGGTCAGTCTAGTTCCTACACTGTTTTACTACGAAGCCACGCTGTTGTAGCATGTGCAGAATGTGACTTGGCATTGTCTTGCTGAAATAAGCAGGGATGTCCCTGAAAAAGACAATGCTTAGATGGCAACATATGTGTCTCCAAAACTGGTATGTGCTTAGGCCCAGAAAAGCCAACAGCGTTTCTGGGTGGTGTTGCTTTCGTGTTGTATGGTAGAGTTTTAACTTGCGCTTGTAGATATAGCGACAAACTGTGTTAACTGACAGTGGGGTTTTTTTCAAGTGCTCCTGAGACCGCAAGGTAACGTTTCCAGAATTATGTTGGTTTTTAATGCAGTGCCTGCTGAGGAATAGAAGGTCACCGGCATTCAACATTGGTTTTCGGCCTTGCCACTTAGGTACAGAGATGTCTCTGATGTTTTGGTGATATCATGGACTGTATTAAGAGCTGTTCATGAAATATCATTGAAAGTAACACCTTTTTTTTTGCAATGATCTCAAATCTCACACCAGTTCCTGGAACACTTGCTTTTTATAAGTACTGTTATTGCAACAACACAGGAAACCTTAGTTTGGTTTATTTTAATTCATATCATAAAAAGGAGAATTTTAGAGTAACGAAAATATGGACAGAGATCTTGCTACTGCAGGTTCGACAGTAAAGGAATGACCCACAGCTGGAGCAGCTGAGAAGTTTTATGAGGCACACTGTTATCAGAATGTTCTAAGATCAGAATAGATATGACCTCATTATAATGTTTCTCTTACAGAGTGTAACAGAACATATCAGTATATAATTTCAGAAGCACACCATCTGAATCTTCTTTAGCTATAACACACAATTTGTGTGGAAATGTGAGTGGTGTCTCTCTCTAAAGGATCTCTGCTGAGGGGCAAGGGCCGAGGGAAAATTTAGAGAAACCAATTAACCTACAACTCCAATTCCTCTTGACTTGGGATGTTGTGTAAAAATTAAATAGAAACTGAATCCAATGATTTGCAAGTCATGTTCAACCTACATTCAACTGAATACAAAGAAAAAAATGTTTAATGTTCAAACTAATAAGCTCTATTGTTGTTTTTGTTTTGCAAATATTTACTCATTTTGAATTTGATACTTGCAACACATTCCAAAAAAGATAGGACAGGAGCAAGTTTACCTCTGTGTTATATCACCTTTCCTTGTAACAACACTCAGTAAGCCTTTGGGAATTGAGGGCACTAATTGCTGAAGCTTTGTAGGTGGAATTCTTTCCCATTCTTGCTTGACATACAACTTCAGTTGCTTAAAATGGGCCACACATTTTCAATGGGAGACAGGTCTGGACTGCAGGCAGGCCAGTCTAGTTCCTACACTGTTTTACTACAAAGCCATGCTTTTGGCATTGTCTTGCTGAAATAAGCAGGGATGTCCCTGAAGTAGACGCTGCTTGGATGGCAGCATATGTTGCTCCAAAACTGGTATGAGCACAGGCCCAGAGAAGCCAACAGCGTTTCTGGATGGTGTTGCTATGTGGCTTTCACGTTGGATGGTAGAGTTTTAACTTGCGCTTGTAGATGTAGCGACTAACTGTGTTAATTGACAATGGGTTTTTGAAGTGTTCCTGAGACCACAAGGTAATCCTTTCCAGAATGATGTTGGTTTTTAATGCAGTGCCTGCTGAGGAATAGAAGGCCACTGGCATTTAACATTGGTTTTTGGCCTTGCCACTTGCGTGCAGAGATTTCTCTAGATTCTCAGACTTTCTGATGATATTATGGACTGTAGATTATGAAATCCCTAAATTTCTTAAGCAATTGCACATTGAGAACTGAATATGCTACATTTGCACTATTTGCACACGCAAATAGTCCAATTGCAGTGCAGGACAGAATGCAAAAAAAATTGCATGTTCATTTACCCTGCGATCTTCGGTAATTATTGATCAATAATGTATACTGACTATCTTACTGACTATGCAATTTTATCAAAATTTTATTAAGAGTGGAAGCGACACTTACCACTGTTTTAAATTTTAGAGGGAAACGAGATTGCACACAGGTCGTAGAATACATGTAGGCAACAGATATTTACTGATAAAAATAAGTGTTAATACAATATTCTGATCAGTATACGCATGTCTTTATAATAATGTTATATATGTAGAGAAAACCAAACAGGAGTAATACTATCCATTTTACGCTCTTTCTGATGTTCTCTGCATGCTAGCATGGGAACGCTATACCTTGTCCTCCTATACCCTTAAATATCCCTGTGGTTAACAGCTTTGCTCCAGCATACCTTCAAATCTACATCCTCCAACAAAGCATGTGATATTACAGTTTCCAGGATTTACTTGTATATTTCCAAACAAACCCATGTGTAGCAGATGTCATTCAGTCTGTCAGGCCATGGAGTGGTGTGCAAATTTGTCTTGCTGTGTGAGTGTTGTTTCTCCTTTCCTTCACCAGGGTGTGACAAGTAGGTGAAGCCGCACAGCTGTACCGCATCAAGAACAATCACTGAGGAGCTTCTTAAGCAGCTGAGATCTTGAAGGAGGCATCGGAGTGTTTACTCTGCTGAGTGATAATCAGACCAACAAACCCTGCCTTGTGTTGCCTTTGTGCTAACCTGCCTTTGCTAACCCCAGCTCTGTTCCTCCTTGATGGGTGCTGACAAGACCCTGCTCTGGATAAATCCTCCATGTTCTGGCTTTAACTTGCTGGTTGTCAGCAAACCCGCTTCCTGGAGAACCTGCTGTGGTTCAGCCTCCTGCCGAATGGTAAATACTTAAGTGAATTTACCTCAGTCCAAGGATCCACAAAATCAGATTGCAAGATCGCTCCTCGCTTCACCTGCCCTGCCTGTCCACCCTGCAACGCTATTCACCATCTGGAGGAATTCGCTCACACAGCACAATTTCATCACTAGCTTAGTGTTGCCAGTGTATTATTACCAATAATAACATAACATAGATTGGAGGCTAGTTTTATCGGTGTCTGCATACAAACATACACACAGAAGACAGCGCATTTAGAAAGTAACAATACGCACATTGCTTTTACTCAGCCTATAACTGCCCTTTGCCCATTATATTTTCTCTTATAAAACAGGATTGTGCAACGCGCTGGGGCAGCAAATATGCCATGACAGAGAGGATTCTCACCCTGCTGCCTCACATCAGAAGGGTTTTTGCTGATGACAGGACTCGGCACACACTACCAACCATTAGCTGGCAAGATGTAAGCGTGCTGGAGGCTGTCACAGAAGGCCTGAAGTCTGTATCTGAATTTACAGACATCTTGTCAAGTGAGCGTGACGTCACCATCTCATCGCTGCTGCCTCTGCTTCACTTGATTAAAGATACTCTCAAGGAAAAAGAGACCGATGCCAAACTGACTGCAGCCATTAAACAAACGATCCTGGAGCAACTTGACAGTAGATATGAAGACGACAAGATCATCCAGTTAATGCGCACAGCTGCCCTCCTTGACCCGCGGTACAAAGCTACTCACGTGGGCAGTATTGACCTGGACTACATCAGAACCCAGCTGGAGGATGAGACGGTGCTGTTCTGGAAGCAGACTACTTCCGGACCACCTGTGACTGTGCGGGACTCTACGGATGACGACGATGCACCTCCTTTCTGCCAGTTCCAGCCAAGCAAAAAGAAGAAAACACTTGGCAGTCTCCTTGGCACAATAAGACCTGCTCCTGTTGCAACTCCTGAGCAGCGAGCGCAGGCGGAAATGGTGAATTACCTCCAAGAAGAGGTAATTGATGGAGAAACCAACGCTCTTGAATGGTGGAAAAGGAACGAAAGCCGCTTACCCTTAATGGCAAAAATTGCACAGACATATTTTTGCATTCCTGCAACCAGCACGCCATTGGAGCGCATTTTCAGTAAAGCAGGGAATGTTGTAACCCGGTACCGCAGTCTGCTAAAGCCAGATAAAGTTAACATGCTTGTTTTTTTGTCAAATAATTTGTAAAAGTAGGTCATATATTTATTTTCATTTGTTTATCATACGCAGGCTGCAATGTTCTATTGTTTAATGTAACATTCACATTTTCTAAGAAATTCTACCGTTTAACTAAACTTTTTTGTTTGTACACATTATTTATTAAAGCCAGTTTATTTCACACTGTAACTCTCGATTTGTAATAAAGTTACTTGTTCAAATGTATGCCTGTCATGGTTTATTCGTTTTGTGACTATATGTGATAATACAGCACTATCGGCACCACTTGTGGCGCACAGAGTATAGCGCAAGAAGATGACGAGCGGAGATACGAAGAGGAGCCGCGTTGGCGCTGTGGAGATATATTATGTGTGTGCATTAATTATTATTATGTTCATAACCAGTGTGTTATAAAATGTATAACCTGTGTGTGAGTATAAGACATTGTGGCCTGCAGAAGTGTTGTTGCACAAACTTGGCCTTGAGTGTGAAGTAGAGAAATAATGAAGAATGGTGGGAAAATAATGTCGGAGGATTAACTAGCCAAGTACTCCCTTCTCATATTAGCAGACTCCCTTCTCCAGGTGCAGGACAATAGCTGTCCAAATATGGTAAGCCGGAAGAGTCTGTATGAAATCATATGTATGAAAAAAACTGTAAACAGGGGCTGTTCATTTTCATGTGTGTTTCAATAAAAGCAATGGCCCCAGGGAGAAGCTCCGAAGTCGTCTCGGTGTGTGGTCAGATCACATTACAGAGAGCTTCCCTGGTCCAGGTATTTGAATAACATACAGCTGTCTCCGTGTGATTTATTATAATGTCTTGTGAATTCTTTCAGCTTAGGTGAATAAACGAACACGCAGAACACCCCTTGGGAGGGTGCTTCAACAATTGGTGATCCTCCGACGTGATTCACGGCTGACTTAGGGAATTTGGACAAAGAGAGAGTGTGACAGATGAACCTCTGACATCCAGGGCGCCCACATGTCATCAAAAGGTAGGCAGTGCCTATTGTATTAAAGTCTGCCGATTGAATTTATGTATAGGCTAAATTATTTACCAGGGTGTCAGCGGTTTTGAATGTTATTACTCTGGAAAACTGTTAAAGACTGTGCATTAGCTGAATGTGTTAAAATGGAGTCAGAGATGAAAAATCTGAGATGAGACCAGGGGTTGAAGTCCCCTAGGTGAGATGAGACCAGGGGTTGAAGTCCCCTGGGTCAAAGGTAAAAAAGGTTGAAGTCCTTATTGCTGAGCGTGGCTGCTCCACTCATTAGTTGACGAATTAATGAGATAATGCTGGGTTTGAGTCCCGTGCAACTGGCAAGGCACGAATAATTGGCATTAGTTAGAGGCCAGACGAGTAATTTATCTGATTTTTTTAAAGAAAACAGGTGAATGATTCACTCAGAAATTTTACAAGGGTTAGAGTCCCTAAGAAATGTTACAGGGGTTAAAGTCCCCATCTAGTGGACAAACGGAGGAATTACACAAGTCACGGAGAAGTGCAGTCGACTTTGAATATTTGAACACACATTCTGACTTAAAAATGCGGTTGGATTGTTAATTACTTAAGCGAAAATAAAATGCATTTGTTGTATATAGGGTGAAGTGGCTTGTAGTGGATTGTTTTTGCATATTTGTGCATATTTCCTGTGTGCGAGTGTCTGTCAGATTGTTGTGTTGAATTGAGGAAATACGAACTGGAATGTGTTTGTGTGCACTGAGCGAGATGATCAATTGGGTTATTTTTGAAGGTAAGAAAGATTCTAATTGGACAGTGGTACCACACAAAAATTAAACTAATCTCATGTTTCCTAAAAGACTGCATAGAAAAGGCGTTCAGAACCGCAGAGTTATTTTCCACCACAGTACCAAGATTTTTAAGCATGCTTTTTCTTTATTTTAAAACAGATCTGTATTTTTGTTTTGTTTTTGGCTTTTTAGCATAATGATGTCTGAAGCTTATTATGAACTGGGTTAGGAGCAAATATGATCTGAGGTAAATTAGGAGCTGTGAACTAGTGATTTTCAAATCTGATTATTGTCCAAGCAGAAATAATATATTAACAGGTCTGGGAATATTTAGCCACTCCTCTCTTCAATCTGCAGAAAGTTAACATCATTGCTCATTTTAGGAAAAGAAAAACAAATAAAGGCTCTCTCAATACTAAAGAGGATGGTCGACTCAAACTCCAGTCTCCTTGTTTGATTTCTTAAGGTTTAAAGATTAAAACAATACATAGGAGTACAAAGGTACACAGAGTAATTTCAGATTACTAAATCATAAAATATTGGAACATTTATCCGCATTTGGATTATTAAAGAGGGGTTATAGTAATAATTTTCTCCCCAAATCTCAAAATTTGAATAGCCAAATTAAGGAAAATTATGTGTGTCTTCCCTTTAAAATACTACGTGGAAAAAAGTCCAGTTTGGATTCAAGCTTATTATTTTAATTTCTGATTAAATCAAACACTGCAGTTTTTGTTTTGTTTGGGTATACCATACAAATGTCAACGCCGGCTTAAAATACTTCTTTGCATTTAACCTGAGCAGGGAAATTCTTGAATGCAGCTGTGGTCAAATTGAGCCAAACAAAAAGAGAATAAGAGAGTTATTATTATTACAGAGTTATAGTACAAAGAATTGGCAAAAGGTTTCGGCATCAGTGAATTTGGATACATTTAAGAGAAAACTGTTGCTGTGCTTCTAAATAGTTTGTGCACTCATCTAAAAAAGGATCCTGAAGATTGTCATAACAAAATGGATCAATTACAGCATTAAAAGATATGGCTGAGAAAACATATTCTGAAAAGAGATTGTTAAAAATTTATTTTTCTTGAAGCTTCAAATTTGGCCATTTGTCTGTCTTTGATGTTTTGTCTTTGTTTTGTTGGAATGAATGTTTGTTTATATGTTGCATGAAACAATAATCCATGTTTAGAATAATGTTTCTAAATCCCAGATTGATTAAAACTTTGAGTTTTCAGGAGATTTAAGAAGCAGCTTGTTTCTGAGGTAGGTGCATGTTAACAGTTTTGCAGTTTAAGGTTCACTAATATGGGATGGGAAGAAGAAACTGTGGGTCCGCCCATAGGCTGTCAATCAAAGGTTAGTTCTGCCTGACTCCGCCCACCTACCAGGTTGGTTCATGCCTTTGTTGTCATGGTAACGCTCAGCACCTCCCTTCCTGAGTTTTAACACTGTTTAAGAGACAATAGAATCAAAATGCTTGTAGTGATTGTTGCCTTAAAAACATGTTTTTTTGTATAATAATTAAGGATGTAGGATGACTTTTGGATTTATGTGTTTTACTATAAAAAGGTTAATGAAATAGTTTACACTAGTTTGAAGAATTAGTTTTGCATACAGAATCATTGTTGATTTATTAGATTTAAAGTTTTCCCTGGTGGCATTAAGCTAATTGACAGTTCCAGACATGCCAATACTTTTTTGAGTGGTAATACTTTTCTGAGTGGTAAATGTTATACTACCAACAATGCCAAGATAAAACGCAAAAGATTCATTTTACAGGGAAATGGTTCCATATTTGGCTCAGATTGTGTGCATTTTTGATTTTCCTTTGTGAGAGAAGTTAGTTTTCAGCTCTGTGAGGCGACCTTGACGGGGAGATGCAGCTGCCTGAGAACAAAGATAACACTTCTGCACAAAAGGCAGAAGCCTGTCTCTGCTGAAAGGTCTGATAAAGATTGTAACTCTGCCCTGCATGTGTCAAACTCAAGGTCCGCGGGCCAAAACCGGTCCCCAGAAGTTTAGTGATTCTCTAGAAGTAGAGCCTTTTAATATGGTGATTGTGTGCTTAAATGTTATCTTGTCAATCAATAAATAGTTTTGTCTACATTCTGCCACAATCTGTCTTTTGAAAATGTTTTGAATCCTGCTCTTTATGTCTAAAATAAAATTGGCTAAAGTCTGCAGACACAAAATGAACTTGGATTGAAGCTCTAACGATGTTTATTTAATCTGAGATCCTCTCCAAATGATGTCAGTCTACATGAGATACTAACAACTTCACCTACTGGTATAATATAAAGATGTGAGTGAATATGTGAAACAAACAATGATGAAAGTTTTTCAACAGGTGATGCTCATCCAGGAGGAAGACAGTGTTCCTAGGAAATGCAGCTCATTCATTAACAATCAATTTTTCTGCTATAGGTGGATGTTTTGCTGACTAATCATAGGCTGGATCTATGAAACATTATGTGCACAGACCAAATGACCAAGGTTCTGACTGACTTATGAACCTCACTGACCTGACAATGATAACATGACACCTAACAGATAACACCTTTAAGGTGGACCCACTAAGACCACTTTATTGATTCGTGGTGTATAAAAAAGAATTGAAGCGTTCAAAACAGACCTAGTGGAAACAAAAGGGGTTATGAGGAAACGATGTGCATTTTAAGTATAATAGAAGTCAAATTATGTTCAAATTTTTGCAAATAAAAATGACTCTGACAGAGAAATAAGTAAGTAGTGTGTGAATGTGTGTGAATGGGAATGACTGATTTCATTGTAATGCATCTTTGAGGGACCTTAAAAGCGCTAATAAAGGTCTGATGTTCTGATGATCATTGCCAAACTTATATCTTAATACGTTTTCCAGAATCTTTTCCAAAAAATCATATAAAGATAGCAAAAGTTCTACCAGTATTAAATATACTGATGACCATAGGAAAAGTTCATAGACCCATCTTCAATTTTTCACAATTCTTTTACAAACAGGGTATTTAAACTTTCATGTGGCCAAATGTCTGTGTTTGACTTTCTGTTTTTGTGAAATAAATGTCTGTTTCATGTTATGTAAAAATTTGAGTCCTCAACATTACCATAATAATATTAGGTCAGTTCTCTATGGTAAAACGAAAAGATTTTAACAGACGTTTAGATTTTTTCCAGTCAGGTTCAAAATGATCAAGTTACACTCAAACTTAACACAAGATGAAATGAACCTTAACAGAATTACTGGATTGGACTGAAAAAGAGAAAACTTGAGTTAATTGAAACAAACTTTAGTTACTTGAAATAAATACAAAGCTGACTGAAACTGTACGGTGTATCTATAAAACTGGGTAAGACAAACTAAGAGTATAAGATATAATATGCCCTTCATTTTTTGTGTTCATCAGTGAGTGAGTTTTTATTTTTAATAAGAAGTAAACCAAGCACTATTTAAAATAATAGCAACTACCAAAAATAGTGATCTCATTTTTAAATGTAATAAGGACAGCAGCTACAGTGACACATGGGGAAGACCCATGTGTCAAAGGGGGAATATGTCACATCTGGTAAAGCATTAATCCTACACTATAAATGTTTCTGACTATGCAAATTAATCCTACACTATAAATGTTTCTGACTATGCAAAGAATGTTTGCAGATCATGCATAATTTGTTGCAAACACGGGGGAAGAAGTATTGTCTAGTGGTAATAGATTAACCTAGTTACACATTTCTTCCCCACATATGGTATCCCACAGATTATAAGGTCAGATAATGGAACTCATTTTATAAATAAACTAATAGAACTAAGTTCTAAATTATTAGGGGTTCAGTTAAAGATTAAGGAAAACAATAGCTCAGGAGGCGGAGAAAAAGAAAAGAGGAGAAAGAGCAGCTACAGAATCAGCTCCTTAAATTGCAGCTGCAAGAGGCCAAAGAAAAAATTAAATAAGAAAAAAATGATATAACTGAATATGTAATGTCAGCTGCAGCTCTACCTGTTCCTCCAGCAGCACACAACCCTATGTCTATGACTGATCAGTGGCAAGGAGGGGGATACCCCCTCCTCCACCCTATCCATTTTAATAATTACAGGTACAGTGGCCCCGGTCGTGGAAGCAGATGGCATGTTGGTGGTCGGCTGGTCGTGGTGGATGGTGGGGAGCACCCAGAGGAAAGGGTGGAAGCAGCAGGGCACTGGGAGATGTGTGCTACAACTGTGCAGCGTGGGCACAGCAGATCCCACGTTGCCTGCAAAGGTGGGAGAGAACTGTCTGAATTTTTGAGTGGACACTGGAGCTACTTATTCGACCATAACACAGCAACCTCCTAAACCACTGCTCTCTACTAAGACTGTTTCTGTGATGGCTTCTCAGGGGCTGCATAAATTCTTCCTGTTCAGATTGGGACTCAAAGAGTAACTCACCCTTTTGTGTGTTCACCCAGCACACCTGCTAATTTGCTGGGCAGAGACTTATTAGTGAAACTGGGAGCATCAGTGTTGTGTGGTACTGATGGGTTAACAATACCTTTTCCAGATGGTTCCTCTTTGGCATGTGGACAAATGCTTCAGCATGGACAATATTTTTACAGCCAGTTGCAGAGGCATATGTTGACATCTACTGGAGACTGCTGACCGAACCTCCAAGCAGCATCTTCTCGGTGTGTCAGCTGTGGAAACCCTGGATTCAAAGTCTCTGCCCCTGCACCTCTCCACCTGACCCACCCCATGTCACTCTGTTCTACAACCGTTGTCACACTGAATGGTACCAGATTTGTTTAATAAAACAGTAGAAGGTAGGACATGGTTTATTTCATCCAAAAATGTTTATGTGGCTCTTGAGGGTGTGGCTGCAACAGTTGATTTAACACCTGACCAAGCAGAATGGTATTTAATGTCAGATGAAGCTGTTCCTCACAATTCTCTTTCTTTGCATCCTGAGTATCAAGCTAAGGAATTGAGAGGAGTGGTAAAGCACTCTCTGGCAGCTGGGGACTGGCAGGACACCTCAGACACCAACTTAATTTTGGTTACAAAGTTCTCAAAACAGGTTCCAGAGAAACCAACCGAGGGACCTCAGCCAACCACGTCCGAAGCTGAGTGGATCCTGCTGAAGTTGATCAAACGGAAGTGGTCAGAGCCCAGGTGGACGGGTCCATTCCAGGTCACAGAGAGAACCACTCATGCGGTGAGGGTCAAGGGCAAAGGAGACACGTGGTATCTTTGGAGCCAATGTGCAGCAGCAGAGGCACCACAGAGATCGCTGCCAGAGGTCCAGCAGAACCTGAGGGACAACACCAGCACACCAGAAGATCTTTCTCACCCAATTCAAGGGGCAGAATAATCCCCTAAGGTGAGAAAGCGTTCATTTACACCTAAAGATTAGTCTACACCTTAGGTGCACCGTTAAATCAGTGGTCCCACCAAATAGGGGCAGAATAATCCACTGGTGAGACCACTTAGCTCCAGGTCAGTCTACACCTGTGAGTGAAGACCAGGACATCACACAGAAGAGGCGGATGTGACTGAGTTTTTCTCTCTTTCACTGGTGGTCGTAGCTGCTCTCCCACCGAGAACTGAACTGAACACTCTGAACTTTAAAAAAAAAGAAAATTATAATAAAAAGGTCTTTTGTGTTTCACCATATTGTTAATCCTCATCTTCCTTTGCAGGTACTTTTGAAACGAATGGGAGGTGAAAATCTAGGACCCAGGCCCCTTAAGGGTTGGGTCATGGTAGGTATAGGTGTTTTAGCATTCTTCATTGTTACATTGATTTTCGGATTGTTCTTTGAACTGCCTTTCCAAGCATGCTCCAGTCATCCAGACAATAAAGTATCAAAACGCAGCGCTCCACCCATTGCCAACAAAACCAGGGCTGGCCCTTTTACCCCTCTACGGAGAAATGGCACATACACTTGTTTTAACTTCACTTCCAAAACCCCGCAGGTAAATGTAGGACAAATTTCTCGCGATTGGTGCAACTCCACTGTGTCAGGCTCAGTGATAGGTCCTTGGGCAAGATCAGGACTTTATTATTATTGTGGAGGACACCGCCTTCTGACTAGGATTCAAAATAATACTATTGGAGTGTGTGCCTTGGTTAGGTTGCAGGCACCTCTCCTCTTGTTAGGAAAAGACCTTAAGTATCTTCCTTCAACACACGCCCAAAGCACAGCTTTAACTAGGAGAAGGCGTAGACATATCATAAAACGAATGAACTAATGAATATAAATTAGCGGATCAAGTCTCAGCAGGCTTTGAAAACATCCCCATTATAACAGCTTTGTTCCATGTTACTCCCAATAAAAACGTAGACCGCATCAACTACATCCATTACAATGTTTTACGTCTAGCTAACTTAACAAGGGATGCAGTAGAAGGCCTGTCTGAACAATTGGCACCAACCTCCCTCATGGCTGTGCAAAACCGAATGGCATTAGATATGTTGTTAGCAGAAAAAGTTAATCTGTTCGATGTTTGGGGATATGTGTTGCACTTTTATTCCCAACAACACTGCACCTGATGGTTCCGTCTCAAAAGCTTTAGAAGGATTAAAAACACTTTCAACCACTATGCATGAGCACTCAGGAATAGACAAGCCGTTAGAAGACTGGATGATGGGCATGTTTGGACACTGGAAAGGGTTGATTATGTCATTGTTTATTTCCATTGCTGTTTTTGTAGCTATTATCGTTACCTGTGGATGCTAACGAGGAGGAGGACAAAGATTAACCTGTAAGTCTAAATTACAGGGCGTCTGATATGTATTACTGTCTAGGGTGCGAAAACATTTTAGGGTGCTAATTATTTACTGTCTAGGGAACAGAAGGACGGTAAAATATTATATTGGCAAAATTTGAAAGACTATGGAATAAAGCACGGATCGACACCCTCCAGTTAGAGGGGTCACGACTCCCTGTCAAGATTTAGAAGGTTGTAAGCATCCTTGGGACTACAAAGGCCTGACAAGCAATACTCCCTGGGCACATGGCGTGGCATTGGAGGCAGGGTCAAAAAGCATTATGACAAACATTTCCTTCTGCTCCACAGGTTGTAATGATTGTTAAAATCTTTTATTTAGCATCTCCAAGTAGTGGTGAAGTCACATAGGTGACTTCAAAAGGGGGAAATTGTGGAGATATATTATGTGTGTGCATTAATTATTATTATGTTCATAGCCGGTGTGTTATAAAATGTATAACCTGTGTGTGAGTATAAGACATTGTGGCTTGCAGAAGTGTTGTTGCACAAACTTGGCCTTGAGTGTGAAGTAGAGAAATAATGAAGAATGGTGGGAAAATAATGTGGGAGGATTAACTAGCCAAGTACTCCCTTCTCATATCAGCAGACTCCCTTCTCCAGGTGCAGGACAATAGCTGTCCAAATATGGTAAGCCGGAAGAGTCTGTATGAAATCATATGTATGAAAAAAACTGTAAACAGGGGCTGTTCATTTTCTTGTGTGTTTCAATAAAAGCAATGGCCCCAGGGAGAAGCTCCGAAGTCGTCTCGGTGTGTGTTGTGTTACCACATGCGAGAGCTTCCCTGGTCCAGGTATTGGAATAACATACAGCTGTCTCCGTGTCATTTATAATAATGTCTTGTGAATTCTTTCAGCTTAGGTGAATAAACGAACACGCAGAACACCCCTTGGGAGGGTGCTTCAACACTGGCAAGATGTAAGCATGCTGGAGGCTGTCACAGAAGGCCTGAAGTCTGTATCTGAATTTACAGACATCTTGTCAAGTGAGCGTGACGTCACCATCTTGTTGTGGAATTTTCTTATCAAACTGGGTAGAAGTTGACTCATTACAAGAGAAAATCCGGACTTTGTCTTTATAAGTTTTATTCAAAGGCATTCAGCGTTTGAAGACCCTGTCACTGAGGTTAGTCAGTGAAACAGAGCCCCGATCAACATTTACACACAGTATGTATACCAGAACATGACAGTGTTATCTCAACTTCAAATAGTCTGTGTTTTACGACCCCAGACCCTTCTCGAGTTCAGAGGTGACAAAGTTATCTGGGAACCCATCTGTCCTTCCCAACACATCATCCTAACTGTGGGTTTTAACCATTAAACTTCTGATAATGGCTTTTACAGCTTACTCCCTAACACAGATGTTCACTGGAGTGAGGTAAACCAAAGGTCACACACTTTGGAACACTTAATAAAAGAATTTCCATCACAATCTCATCGCTGCTGCCTCTGCTTCACTTGATTAAAGATACTCTCAAGAAAAAAGAGACCGATGCCAAACTGACTGCAGCCATTAAACAAACGATCCTGGAGCTACTTGACAGTAGATATGACAACGACAAGATCATCCAGTTAATGCGCACAGCTGCCCTCCTTGACCCGCGGTACAAAGCTACTCACGTGGGCAGTATTGACCTGGACTACATCAGAACCCAGCTGGAGGATGAGACGGTGCTGTTCTGGAAGCAGACTACTTCCGGACCACCTGTGACTGTGCGGGACTCTACGGATGACGACGATGCACCTCCTTTCTGCCAGTTCCAGCCAAGCAAAAAGAAGAAAACACTTGGCAGTCTCCTTGGCACAATAAGACCTGCTCCTGTTGCAACTCCTGAGCAGCGAGCGCAGGCGGAAATGGTGAATTACCTCCAAGAAGAGGTAGTTGATGGAGAAACCAACGCTCTTGAATGGTGGAAAAGGAACGAAAGCCACTTACCCTTAATGGCAAAAATTGCACAGAAATATTTGTGCATTCCTGCGACCAGCACGCCATTGGAGCGCATTTTCAGTAAAGCAGGGAATGTTGTAACCCGGTACCGCAGTCTGCTAAAGCCAGATAAAGTTAACATGCTTGTTTTTTTGTCAAATAATTTGTAAAAGTAGGTCATATATTTATTTTCATTTGTTTATCATACGCAGGCTGCAATGTTCTATTGTTTAATGTAACATTCACATTTTCTAAGAAATTCTACCGTTTAACTAAACTTTTTTGTTTGTACACATTATTTATTAAAGCCAGTTTATTTCACACTGTAACTCTCGATTTGCCTGTCATGGTTTATTCGTTTTGTGACTATATGTGATAATACAGCACTATCGGCACCACTTGTGGTGCACAGAGTATAGCGCAAGAAGATGACGAGCGGAGATACGAAGAGGAGCCGCGTTGGCGCTTACTCTGAGAAAAGTGAAAGGAAAAAAGAGAAAGACGCATTTTATTCCATCTATTGCACAGATCACGGGGATGATGATTAAAACATTTTAAATTACAGAGAAGCGCGCATATAAATTTGATTTTACATCCCCAGCATGGCATTAAATTAATTAATAAAGATCGCCCTTTGAAAAAATAAATCATATTCCAACCCTTCAATCGCCAATAGATGATCCAATCGATAATCACGCCATCCCTACTGTGGTCTGCTCACTTCTTTCCAGAACCAACACACTCATGTACAAGTAAGCCTGGAACTCGTACCTTTTACATTAAGAACCATCTGCCTGATAGTAACCGCTCTGTTTTCCCTGGTGAGCCAATCCCTGAAGCCCACTGGCCATGGAATCCTGACACTGCCCAAAAACACAATTTCAATAACCTCTTTTAAACCTTTCCTGTCTCTCTGATGTGCTGCTCTAGAGTCCCCTGGTTCAGAACCCATCATGACAGAAGAATCTGACCAATCAGACTCTGCAGCATACTATCAGAGGGTGCTCTCTCAACAGGACATCTTACTGGATCATTATAACTCACACCTTAAGTCTCTGAAACAGAACCAAGCCTCCACAAACCTGGCCTTGGTGGAGATCTCCTGAAACATCCAGAACCACCTCTCCTTGGGGACACCCAACCAGCTCACAACTCCTCCTCTGGTCACCTGTCCTAACCCGGTTACCAGTCAACCAGTCTATCGGAGCGCATCACCTCCTACACCTGAACCTTTTTCAGGGGACTTGGGGCCAAAACATTAATAGATGAGACAACCATACAGTACTTCACCCTAACCAATTATCTAGCTCTCGTCAGAAAGACCTTCTCCCTTAAACACAGTGATGAAACCCTTGCTCAGAAGATTTGGCATCACCGGCAGCACCAGCGCTCTGTAGCTAAGGTGACCATAGCGTTTCAAACTCTGGCTGGAAAATCAGGATGGAATGAACCAACTCTGAAAGGTGCTTTCAGAAATGCACTTAATGAGAATAAAAGACGAATTACCAAGCCGAGAGGAGCCCGAGACCCTGGATGATCTAGTGAACTTGTCAATTTGCACTGACAATAGATTGAGGGAGAGACAACGGGAGAAGAGCAGTCAAACCAAAGTGGAATCATTAAGTCACCCATCTGTCATAAAATCTCCTGAAATAAAGATAAGACCTGCTGTTCTCTCTCCTCACATCAAATCCATGCAGCTTGGCTGAACCAGTCTCACTCCAGATGAGAGATCCAGATGCCTCTCATCTGGGAGGTGCCTGTATTGTGGAGAGGTGGGACACTTTCGACAACACTGCCCGGTTCGAACAAAAGACAAAGCCTGTCAGTAAAAACGTGGGAACTCACGGGCCCATTCCCTCTTCTTAACCATCCCCGATTATATCTAAACTCACTCCTATGTGTTGAACAACACCAAGTTCCTGTCCTGGCTCTTGTTGATTCAGACGCTGAGCAGAATCTCATCAGTCTGGAATTAGTTAAGGAACTAAATATCCCAACGACTGATCTGACCAACCCATTAAAAGTATCTGCCGTGGATGGCAGCCCTCTAAAAATGGTCCAATTGGAACCCCATCCTCTCCGTTTCATTGCTTCCAGTAATCATCCAGAATAAAAAACATATTTATTTGTTTTCCCTATAAAAGAGGCTCAGGTAGTTTTAGGCCACCTATGGTTACAACTCCATAACCCTCATTTAGATTGGGTCGACTCACGCATTGAGTCTTGGAGTGAGCAGTGTCACATGTCTTGCCTTTACTCTGCCATCGCCTCCAGCTCTGCTCAGCCTAACTCCTCTGAGTTCCAGTCCGGTCTGTCCTTTGTTCCTCCCCTGTATTGTGACCTTAAGATAGTTTTTAGTAATGACCTTGCTATGTCCCTGCCACCACATCGTCCCTATGATTGTGGCATTGATCTACTCCCTGGTGCTCCACTATCTGGTCATCTTTATAACATCTTAGGAGCTGAACAAGAGACTATGGAGAATTATATTAATGAAATGACTCTCTTAAAGCAGGCATTATTTTACAGTCCTCCACTCCTGTTGGGGCAGGTGTTTTGTTTATTAAGAAGAAGGATAATTCCCTGCGACCCTGTATTGATTACCGAGGACTTAACCAAATTACTATTAAAAACAAATATCCATTACCTCTCTTGACCCCCGTCCTTGAAACTGTGCGAGACGCCACTATATTCACAAAGCTAGATTTCAGAAACGCTTACCACTTGGTCCGAATCAAAGAAGATGATGAATGGAAAACAGCATTTAAAACCCTGTTGGGGCATTTTGAAGATTTGGTCATGCCTTTCTGTCTGACCAACGCACCTGCAGTGCTACAGTCCCTGGTCAATGATGTATTGAGAGATTTAATCATTGTGTTTGTGTACTTGGATGATATTCTCTTTTTTTCCAAAGATCTGGAGTCCCATACCATCCAGGTCAGAAAGGTCCTGCAGAGACTGCTGGTGAATCAACTATTTGTCAAAGCCGAAAAAGGAGTTTCACGTGCCCACAATATCATTTCTGGGTTTTATTCTCAAGAGGGGACAGGTGAAGGCGGATCCTAGTAAGGTTCAGGCAGTGGTGGACTCGCCCAGACCCGATACCAGAAGGGAGCTCCAAATGTTCCTAGTATTTGCAAATTTCTACAGAAGGTTCATTAGAAATTTCCGTCATCTAGCCTCACCTTTAATGGCGCTCACATCCACCAAGAGTCCTTTTCAGTAGACTCCAGATGCAGAAGGCTTTTCAGAACCTGAAGGAGAGGTTTTCCTCAGCCTCCATTCTATTACACCCTGACCTAAAGCTGCAGTTTGTTCTGGAGGTGGATGCCTCCAATACTAGGGTCGGTGCTGTTCTCTCTCAGAGAGCCACTGTCGATGACAAACTTCACCCCTGCGCATTTTTCTCCAAGCCCTTCACGCCACCCGAAAGAAATTATGATGTGGGGGACCGCGAACTGCTAGCCATTAAATTGGCACTAGAGGAATAGCGTCACTGGCTGGAGAGCACATTTCTTCCAATAATCATTTGGACTGACCATAAAAATCTGGCCTACTTACAGTCAGCCAAACGTCTTAACTCCTGACAAGCCCATTAGTTTTTCAGCAGATTCAATTTCACCATAACTTACGGCCCTGGTTCTAAGAACACTAAAACAGATTCCCTTTCACGATTGATCTCCCCTAATGACAATGATCCAGAGCCTGAAACAATTGTCCCACAATCCTGTGTCATTGGTTCCATCACCTGGGAAATTGAAGAGTGCGTCCAAAGAGCCCAAGCTGACGAACCACATCCTGGAGGAGGACCTCCTAATCACATCTACGTTCCATCGGCCATTCAGACCCAAGTCATCCATTGAAAATGCAGAATAAAATGTGTGTATTTTAGGCCCAATCAGCGAAAGCTCTGCAAAGGCCTGTTGTATTTGTAGGATTTATTATTATTATTCTAAGTCTTTAAGTAGCTGTTTGAGGTCACATGTTTGACTCTAATTTTCTCATACGTCATCTGATGTGCACCAAATTCAATATAATCAATCTTAATCTATGGAGGGAAGTTTGTCTTCTTGTTATTCAATCAAACATAAAATAATAAAAATAATAATAATTGTGATTAAAACTGCAATTAAATGTTTTATTTTTTAAAGTAAAGTTTTGTTTACCAAACGAGTTTTTTTTTTTTTTTTTATTCAAATAACTTATTTTCAATTTATCAAGTTATTTGCAAGTTTCAAGTTATGATTTTATTTCCGGATGTCAGGAATCTTTGGTTAAAACTAAAAAACAAAGCATAAAACACCACTATATACACTATATTTATATACACCCAGTGAAGACAGAATAAAGTAGAAAAAAAACACTCAAAAAGATTTTCACGGTCGCTCTCTCTTCCACTCCTTCACTCACACTCCTTCCACACGAAGAAGATGATGATGATGATTGATTCAGGCCACTTTGCTGACAGTGCTTTTTAAAACCCTTGATCTCTGGTTATATACTTATATCTGGTTATATACTTCCAGGATCCTGTCCTGAGCGATTTCCAGGTTTACCTGCTCCAGCTCCAGGTTTTGAGGTAGGCTGCCTTATTATAGTGTTTTTGTAGGATTTAATCTTTAATTTCTGCTTAAAAACTAGTTATGAATGTAAATTAAACCTGCTTTGCCAACAGTTTACAATTAAGTTTAAATTTTTTTTTAAAACAAGTCTTTTTCTTCTGCCTTTAAAATGTAACACAGAAAGTTAATTAAGAAGTTCATTTTGTATTCATTTCATGGCGGTTTTACCTAACCTAACCTTAAACTATACTAGTTCATTGTATTGTTGAACTTCTGGATTTTTTAATTTTGATTCATATATTTTTGTGAGCATTACTTGTAAAATATGTAACTTGAATAAAAAAGGTGCCATACCAGCATTTGTTTAAAGGTTGCCTAAATTGTTCAACTAAGGATTTTAATTCAATGCAGCATACGCCTTCCAGCTCAGCAAATGTTGTCATTATTCATTTCCTGCATTACCCTCTCTAGAGCTATGTGCTGTAACACCTTCTTCGTATCCAAAGCCTCTTTTGTCTCCAGGGCATGCACCTACTATGTCTTCTTCAAAGCATCAGCAACATCATCCTCTCCAGAGTATATATGCACAGTGTATGTGTGAATGTTAATAAAGTGCAAAAATGTCTTACAGAACATGATGGATAAAGAATTGTTTCCTTCTACATCACTAAAACTATCAGTTTACATCATAACATTTAGCTGGAGGGACTAATCCATTTTACAGTCTGTAAATATTTAAATAATTCAGTATGACGTTGCTTGTAATTTTGTTCCCTTTTTATTCATGGTTATTTATTATTGTTTCTATTATTTATTTATCCTTTCTAATATTACATTTCTAGAGGAGCACCTTTTATCTGTCCTGCCATTGAAACTATTTAATTTCGTCCTATGGGGGATTATAAAATTAATCTTATCTATGTGCCTGTGACCCGTCCCCCTGGATGGGTTGTACTGGAATTCTAATTTCCCCTCGGGGATCAATTAAGTATCTTTGAATTGAATTGAATAATTGTGTGATTGTTATAAAAGTTTATGTGTTCATTTTTTTTGACTGTTTAGTGGGTGGATCCCTGTGCAATCGAGCTAATTGAGATTTATTAATTTACTGTTATTCATTATTCAGAGAATATCTCTGTTTTTTCTCTGTCTTTCCACCATCTTCTCTGCTTAAGACACTCTTAGGCTCACTAAAAGTCCTCCTCGTTACTCATTTGTTCACATTAAGAGCTCTATTAGGCCTAATGTGCTTTGTGAATAATTTTTATCTTACCAAGGAAAACTTCTAAGAAAAATATTTTCTTTGAATTATGTCATTAGGAACTACTTTTAGTCTTAGGATCCTTTGTGAATATGGGCCCCGGTGGTTATCTCCTACAGTAAATGAACGAAAAGTGGGGTACCATCCTAGAGACACACAGAACAAACACCCATGCATGCACAAACTCATACCCGGGGGTGAAAGTGAGCCGGTACGGTCCGGTACTGCGTACCACTAAAAGATTCTGCGCCGGTACAGCTGTCTGCTATGAAGCTATCATCCAGAACCAGTTATGGCTGCAAAAATTCACGAGCACACAAAGAATATCAGATCCACTACCAATAGGCAGTCTAAAACATAAATATAGCTTTTTTCCCCCTCATTCCAAATTGTTTCTGAACTGTTCTGCTATGATGGAGCCTCAATGTTCTTTGCTTCTCTCCCCTCGGAGTAGAGGCTGACATTTTTTCGGGAGTCCCACGGGTCACGGGATTCCCACGGGAATCCCGCGGGATGGGAGACAGCATTAGTAAAGATCACGCGATTGGGACGGTACAGGATAAAACATGAACGGGAGCAGATGGGAGCGGGAGTTAACTAATAGGAGGGAAAATAAACTAGGATCAATTGTCTTTGGAAATGTAAAACTGAGACTTTGTTATAAACTTTAAGAAAAAAAAACTTCAATCGACGCCGCCATTGTGTAGTTTTTTTCCAAGAAGCATATACTATAATGCGAGTCAAACGAACTACACGACCCACAAGCCAACAGTGCTTCTGCTCGATGTTTTCCACCTGCGTTCAGGATGGAGGGAGCAAACGCAGGTGGAGAACTGGACGTGGTAAAATTGGATTTGTAACGTAAAGTCAGAAATAAGGACTTATCTATTAAACTCATAGAGCTGACAGGAAAGTCGCAAATATTACCGAACTTCAGGAGAGTTGAATGTAGCGGTGTTAACACGCAGTCTGCTGCTTGTAAAACGTGTTTAGTTGTAATCAAGTTCACCAGTGATTAAGGGACACTTGTAAGGCAATTCTGGATTAAATCAGCCCTGCATCTCTTCATTCATCAAACCACCATGTGTCAAGTCTCATCTGACCAACAAAATTGCTGCATGTGCACTAAAGATTTAAGAGGTAAGGTACGGAAGCCCACGAGGGGACATGGGGAAATTTATTTCTTCTGCGTCCCCACAAAATACTTTTGCGTTCGGCATTTTGGAACAGCACAGATGACCAGCACAGATGACAAACTGCTCATAAAACAAACAGTGATATGTGATTGATATGGTTTATTTGTCACGTGCAGGTTGACACGCAGTAAACAATGCGATTAAATGCTTAGGATAAGAAGAACCGTTCAAATCACGATAAAAACAAAAACACGGCGTAGAAAAAAAAGTACACAACATGCAGCAGTAATAAGCAATCAAAGTGTCACAGATGTGGTTTCGTGCAGTACTATTGTTCAGTAGTTTGTTTGACAGCTTGTGGATAAAAACTGTCTTTTAGTCTGATTTGAAGATAATTTTATTTAAGGCTGATTTCAAAATAAAACTCAATAAATTTCAAAACGGGTGTAGTGTTTGTTTCATTTTTGCAGTTATCTGGTTTGGAAATTATCCCACAAAGTATTGCGAAATAACGCAAAGACTATTGCGTGGGGAAACAAAAAAGAAAAAAATCCCCCCATGTCCCCTCGCGGGCTCCGTATAGAAAGGCTTCATCAAGGGAAGATATTAAATTGCTGCATATGCACTAAAGATTTAAAGTATTTTTGAATTGAATTGAGTTGAATCTGCATTGTGGGGTATGGTATGGTAACAGTTTTTAAGGATAACATAACTTGATAAGGGCCACCAAATATTTCTGTTTTCTATACATTCATAAAGTTTCATTATCCATCTTTATTTTAACTTCACAGAAAGAAATCATAAAAAAAGATTTGTTATTATGTTACTGCATCCTTGGAGTTGACTTTAGATTACTTTTACTCTGCTCATTATAACTTACACATTTTTGTTTTTAATATGTAAAAGCTAAATTTAAATTTTTGTTAGTTTTTACATTTTAGTCATCTGTTCCACTCACATCCCTGGAAATCCGATATTCAAAACTTCTTGTAAACTCTGCACAAAAACGGTACAAAAAGCACCTTTCTCTTTGCAGCACCCCCTCATGTCTCATATCATAACAAACTAGAGACTCTCACCTTTCTAACAAGGCATAACTTGTCTTTCTAGCACCTTCTTTGGTGATGTAATTTGCTTGCTCATTACAGTCTGCAGTTTGCTTACCGCTGGCTGCTAGCTTGCGCGCTACTCTGTTACCTTCCAGTTATGTTTCCAACCGTACATTTTGATGATACACAGGGTAAATGTCATAACCAAAGGCTATCTCATATGCAGAATGACTCTTACAATGGAAATAAGCACTTTTTTGACCGGATTCCCTTTTATTTCCTTTTTATGAGGTGAAAAACACATTCGGGAAAGTTTTGGCACCCTTTGCCATTTCCACCTGGCACATTGCCCTCTTAATCTTTTGTGGAACATATATGCTTCAACTTATGCAGTCGAAATTTTCTGTTGTTATAGTGAAGATGTGGATGAATGAAAGTTGTAGAATTTGAGAAATTCTACAATTTTTCTAAGAATGATGTCACTAGGAGCTACTTTAAGTCTTAGTATTCTTTGTGAATACGAGCCCTGGACTCTTGCAGATTGTTTGAGAGAGAGTTTTTAAATTTTCCTCATTCGGTTAGCAAGTCACCTTTGTTGGATCTTTAGCAGAATCTGTTAATGTGTACACATATGCATGGAGTTTAAACAAAAATTCAACATGGAAGACTCACCATCACCTCCAGCTTCGTCTAATTACTCCTCCATGCGGCTCTGCTCCACCAATCAGCATCAAGTCCGCATTTCTTCCCAGCCAATCATCCTTCAAGGCTCCGCTTTAAAAGATCTTCATCCATGGAACCCTCTGTTCTTCAGCTGAACTTTGACCCTCCTTCACCCCATCTCCAACATTTGGCTTTCAAACTCCTTCCAAATCTCCTCAGGCCTCCAGTCCACCATCACGATCGGATCCCGGGAGGAAGACACCTTTAATTCTAACCCTAAGATGTTCATTCAAGCGCATGTCATCCTCAGCATTCACGTCTTCAACTGGGGTCCAAGCCCCAAAGAAATAAACATTCACTAATAAACTTTTCTAATTGTATCCCTGTCTTCTCTTTGTGAGTCTATCCAGGTTTAAATTTTAATATATGTGTTCACCACTCATCTATTTCATCCATATATTTTTGTTCGGATTTGTAAAGCTTATACACCATATTTCCAGGATGAAAATATTCTCTGTTTTTACTACAGTTCCTCCCTGGATCCTGCCTTCGTCTAACTGCATTAAAACTGCAAGTCAGATCAAGTGTTCCTGTGAAACTATTGGAAACCCTTCCATGATACTCTGGCTTTTGGATGGGCAACCTGTTACCCAATCTTCTCACAGGACAGCGCAACGGAGGCGCATATCCTGTTTATAAAAGTTACAAACAGGACCGGTGAAAATGGGCAGCCCTGCTGGAGTCCAACATGCACCGGGAACAAGTCCGTCTTTGTGCCGGCAATGTGGACCAAACTCCTGCTCCGCTTGTACAGAGACCGGATGGCCCTAATAAAGGGCCCCCGACTCCATTATATTTATAATCAATATTCATAAATCTAACACTGACATGTGGGAGAATTTAGGCTGCGACACTCATCAGCTTTCATTGAGCACGTTCCTCAAACCAAACAAGTTTCATACTACAACATTGTAGTATGAAAGCTCCAGTACAACTTGAAGATAAAACTTGACAATGTATGACATGTATGGCAATAACTTTAAAACCTTGTAGGCTCTCTCAAACTGTAGGCACTATGTGGTTAATAGTCAGTCTATATTTACATCACTGTAACACATCAGTCACAGCTCCCTGCCTTGAAACCTTTGCATGGAATCTTTTACATTTTTTTACCTGTGTCATGTCCGCAGAGTAGAGCTCAGAATAACTGTCTGAGTGCCAAGAAAAAGCCCCAACAGATTGACTTTCACAAGTGGAGCATTACAGCTAACGCTTTAAAGCTCTGCTTGATATTTATAAAAATAAACTTTATTAGAAACTGCTTTGGGATTATTTAAGTTGTTACGGACACGGAGACAGAAATGAAAAGGAAAAAAAATGAAGCACAAAAGGAAAAGGGGAAAAGGGGAGAGAAGGATAGAATGGAGGGAAAAAAAAGGATGCTTGCTTCTACACCTGCAGAAACATTCATATTATCAGCTTTTTTACCAAAAAGTGCACAGAACTTATCAATGAAAGATGAATTTAGTGGTAAATGTGGCTCAATATAGAACACTTGTGTATCTGTTAGCACCTGAATCTAATCTTTGCATGGAAAGTTAACAAATGACAGATGGTAGATGCAGCAGAGATCACAAAGAGGAAATAAGTTGGGGCTGTTCAGAGCTATTTAAAAGGACATGTTATTTTTTGTACGTCTCCGTTTTTAAGTTAGTCCCTCCTTTTTTAGGCAGTTCTTGATACTTATGGTACTATGGTAAACACACTTTAAAGCAACACCTCAACTGAGCATTTGAACCCATACAGGGTTTATTAGTGCACAGAAACAAGATATAAAGGAGTAAAAGAAAAAGATTTGTGGAAGTTCTGTTTAGAGGTGAACTTTTTCAACTTATGAATAATGAAAATTTTAATGTATTTTTGGAGATTGTTAAATACAAATCTGTAACAAAGGTGGCATATGTAGATGATGTAGATATAAAGAAAACTGCAGTTAAATTATTGCATAAAATGTTTGTAGTATTTGTGTTTTTGTTTATCTGTGCTAACCTCATATTTTATTTTCCAACATATGAAATAAAAGATGTAAGAGGATGTATTTTTCACTTGTTTATTTTTACATTAGATGACAATCTATCATATGTGATATGATAGACCCTTTACAGATTATGTAGATGCTCTGTAAAATCTTAATAAATTTGTTTAAATTAATAGACTTTTGCTGTTAACAGCTGATTTGTCCACCAAATTACTTTATAGGGATACTACAATATAATATGTGTTAAAAGAATTTACATCTCTACAAAAATACATATATTTGATCTAACCATAATTCATATTAATCTTTAACTATTAAGGTAGTATTCAGATTACAGAAACTTTTTCATCGGCTGTTTCTAGAGCTTGTTCAACATTCATCCATCAACGATGCCTAGACTTCTGATTTTTCTTCTCATCGCCTCTTTACTGCAAGGTGACTTTCTACTGATATCAGATTTGCTTAAATATTTTTAACTGTGAACAGGCATGGGTATATTTGAAGATTTCCCGATTGCAATGCCTGTAAAACAATCCCAAATGGTTGTTTTTACAGGCATGTTATATATAAAAAATACATTTAAAAAAAAATTATTTAAAGGATGTTCATGTTTAGTCTGACACACAAGACTGTAGTGAAATCCTTAATTAATCTAACTAATGCTTCACACTATATTCTTGAACTGGACTGGCAGACTGGGGTGGTGGTCCCCCTTCATAAGAAGGGGGACCGGAGGGTGTGTTCCAACTACAGGGGGATCACACTCCTCAGCCTCCCTGGTAAGGCCTACGCCAGGGTATTGGAGAGGAGAGTCCGACCGATAGTCGAACCTCGGCTTCAGGAGGAGCAGTGTGGTTTTCGTCCCGGCCGTGGAACACTGGACCAGCTCTATACCCTCTACAGGGTGCTCGAGGGTTCATGGGAGTTTGCCCAACCGGTTCACATGTGTTTTGTGGACCTGGAGAAGGCATTCGACTGTGTCCCTCGTGATGCCCTGTGGGGGGTACTCCAGGAGTATGGAATCGGGGGCCCTTTACTAGAGGCCATCCGGTCCCTGTACGAGCGGAGCAGGAGTTTGGTCCACATTGCCGGCACTAAGTCGGACCTGTTCCCGGTGCATGTTGGACTCCGGCAGGGCTGCCCTTTGTCACCGGTCCTGTTCATAACTTTTATGGACAGGATTTCTAGACGCAGCCAAGGGCCGGAGGGGGTCGGGTTTGGGGACCAGTGGATTTTGTCTCTTCTTTTTGCAGATGACGTGGTCCTGCTGGCCCCCTCTAGCCAAGACCTACAGCATGCGCTGTGGCGGTTTGCAGCCGAGTGTGAAGCGGCTGGGATGAGGATCAGCTCCTCCAAGTCCGAGGCCATGGTACTCAACCGGAAAAGGGTGGCTTGTCCTCTTCAGGTTGGAGGGGAGTTCCTGCCTCAAGTGGAAGAGTTTAAGTATCTCGGGGTCTTGTTCACGAGTGAGGGAAGAATGGAGCGGGAGATCGACAGATGGATCGGTGCGGCTGCCACAGTAATGGGGGCGCTGTGCCGGTCCGTTGTGGTGAAGAGAGAGCTGAGCCGAAAAGCAAAGCTCTCAATTTACTGGTCGGTGTACGTTCCTACCCTCACTTATGGCCATGAACTTTGGGTCATGACCGAAAGAACGAGATCCCGGATACAAGCGGCTGAAATGAGGTTCCTCCGTAGGGTGGCCGGGCACTCCCTTAGAGATAGGGTGAGGAGCTCGGCCATCCGGGAGGGGCTCGGAGTAGAGCCGCTGCTCCTCCACATCAAGAGGAGCCAGTTGAGGTGGCTCGGGCATCTATACCGGATGCCTCCTGGACGCCTTCCTTGGGAGGTGTTCCAGGCACGTCCCACCGGGAGGAGGCCCAGGGGACGGCCTAAGACACGCTGGAGGGACTATGTCTCTCGGCTGGCCTGGGAACGCCTTGGGCTCCTCCTGGAGGAACTGGAGGAGGTGTCTGGAGAGAGGGACGTCTGGGCGTCTCTGTTGAGTCTTCTGCCCCCGCGACCCGGTCCCGGATAAAGCGGAAGACGACGAGTACGAGTACTATATTCTTGAAAACATTACAAGCTTGTTTATTTCATTAGTGTTGCTATTTTTATGTCCTTTACTTAGACTTGTTAGCCATATGAACTAAAATGATAAGTACATTTTTGCATAGCTTATGTTTTTACACAATTTACTCCAACAACATCCTCATTTAATTAACAAATTGCTAACCAGTAAACATTGACAAGTATTTACAATCAGGACCCCGTGTGTGACGGCATTTTAAATTAAAATATGACCAGCAGAGTATCTTCAGTCAGTCAGTCATTTTCTACCGCTTATTCCATAGTGGGCCACAGAGGAGCTGGTGCCTATCTCCAGCAGTCAATGGGCGAGAGGCAGAGTACACCCTGGACAGTTCGCCAGTCCATCGCAGGGCAACACACAAACAACCATGCACACACTCATTCATACACCTAAGGACAATTTAGAGTGACCAATTAACCTAACAGGCATGTCTTTGGACTGTGGGAGGAAGCCGGAGTACCCGGTGAGAACCCACGCATGCACGGGGAGAACATGCAAACTCCATGCAGAAAGACCCCAGGCTGGGAATTGAACCCAGGACCTTGTTGCTGCAAGGCAACAGTGCTACCAACTGCGCCACCGTGCAAGAGTATCTTGTCAGTACAATATCCTTAGCAGATATGAAATCTTTTTTTTATTTTGTGTTTACTACGTTGCTGCATTCTCTGATTTTAAAGTCTGTTTTGTTTTTCAGGCACCAAATGTAATGAGTTTGTGATTAATTTGCCTGCGAGCGTAAAAGTTATGAAAGGATCCTGTGTGACTGTCCCCTGCTCCTTTGACATAGAGGACAAATATGAACCCAACTTAAATGACAGTTGTGGAGCTAAATGGGTTTTCTCTACAGAAACGGATCCAGAACTAACTGAGACAAATCCAATAACAGGAGACTTAACAAAGAAAAACTGCACCACAACATTCAGCAATATGCAGCCTAATCACAGCAAAGCTTATAACTTTAGACTGGAGTGTGAAAATCCTCTAAAATGGACTTTTAAACAAGCAAAAGTTACTATTGAGGTCACAGGTAGGTTGTATTGGCCACATACAGAACTTTGATGGATAAATTATGTTAAGGCTGCTCACTTTACATTTATCGCATTTTACTGATCATGATATAAAGCCAAAAAATGATCAAATTATTATTAATGAACAGTAACTCTGAACATTCCTCCCAGATAATTTTCCCTCACCAACTCTGACTCCGTCCACACTGGAGGTGAAGGAGGGGGACTCAGTGAGTCTGACGTGCTCTGCTCCAGCACCCTGTCTCCCTCATCCTCCAAATCTGACATGGACACCCACACTGGGTGACACGCAGGAGACGCTGCAGGAGAATCAGAACAAAACTCTAATAAAGACCTCTGTTTTGAACTTCACTGCTTCTCACCTCCATCATGGACAGAATATTTCTTGCACTGCTGTCTACAAGGAACAAGATCCTAATGCATTTCAAATAAGTTTAATTTTAGATGTTTTACGTAAGTTCATTTGTCTTCTCATAAGACTTTAAAATTCCTTAAATAGCTAAATGTAATTGTTTCTTATGAATTCAATAAATTTGAACCTTATTTAAGCTGGACTTAGCTTTATTCTCATAAGTTACACAATGAAAATGTTTAGGTCACATAGGTGATGCTCTTCAGAAGCTATGTTCTAATCACGTCCTGTTTATTTAATCATGTGTGACATGATCATCCCGTTAAAGGAAAGTACTGTAAATCAATCAAACTGTTGAAAAGATTAACTCTTTAAATTTGATGACACATGGATCTGGAAATAAAGTGCAAATTCAATAAATGTTTAAAACAGAAAAGATGTTTGAGGCTTTGGTTGGACACAGAAATCTAACGAAGCAGCTGTGGCTTTATAACATATTTGTTTATTTAATTTTTTTGTTTATTTGTTTGTTTAGCCACCAATATATAAAAATCAGCAGTTTACCATTGTTTCTTTAATGAGTCCACATGATTTGCCTTTGTTTTCTTAGCTACCCTTAAAAACAGCAACGTTTCAGTCAGTCTCTCTTGTCCAGTTCTAGAGAACAGGGATTTTATTCTGAGCAGTAATGCCAACCCAGCAATGCAGAATTACACCTTATACAGAGTTGATGGAGGACAGGAAACAGAATGACTTTAAGCATTAAATAAGCATTAAATTATTATACATTTTTTTCTGCTGCTGAATGAGACACAAATGATGCCCCAGCATTGTAACAATGCTGGCTGTCATTGGGTATTTATATTAGGTAGACAAAATGGTGATTGGGTAATAGACAACCAAGCGGCAGATGAATGAAATAAACTTGTCTCCCTCACCACAAAGAAAACCTGTTGGATACAGTATCTTGCAACAATATGAATAACCATGCGTTTTTTGGTTTAGTCATCTGTCCTTCCTACAAGTCCGAAAGAAGGAACATGTTAAAAATAAGTAAATATTTTACATAGGTCATCATGAATGATTATTACACTAAACAATTGGAAATATCACTTGAACAACACAAATGCAATACAGTGAATTGGAAAAGACATGAAGGACTTTAGCTGATATTCGTAATTTATGTAAGAAATTAGTTCTGCTGGAGGAACAGTATAAAGTTTAGACAGAAAATTAAAAAAGATAAAAAAAAGTTTTGTATAATATATTTAGAATATTTTAAAACCAGAAAAGTGTATAAACCTCTGGATTACTAGAGCAGATCTATGAATTTAACCACTCAAACCTCTGTTCTGTCTTCTCCTTTGACAGTCTCCTAAAAACATATGGATCATTAAAACATTGTTAGAGAAATCCAGAACAAAATGATCTTTGCGAGCCCAGATGCATCAAGTCATGAGCGTTTTCTTAAATACATTAAAATGGTTTCTCTCTGTTTTTAATTATTACTTTTACAAAAAAACATCGAGGCACGTGACGTTGCCCGGTACGGCGGAGCCGGGGTCCCACCCTGGAGCCAGGCCTGGGGTCGGGACTCGTCGGAGAGCGCCTGGTGGCCGGGTTGCTCCTCGCGGGACCCGGCCGGGGCAAGCCCGAACGAGAGACGCGAGGCCATCCCCCAGTGGGCCCACCACCTGCAGGGGGAACCGTGAGGGACCGGTGCAAAGAGGATTGGGTGGCGGACGAAGGTGGAGACCTCAGCGGCCCGATCCCCGGATGCTTAGGCTGGCTCTAGGGACGTGGAATGTCACCTCGCTGGGGAGGAAGGAGCCTGAGCTTGTGCGGGAGGTCGAGAGATATCGACTAGAAATAGTCGGGCTCGCCTCCATGCACAGCGTGGGCTCTGGAACCCATCTCTCTTCTACTCTGGAGTGGCCCACGGGGAGAGGCGGCGGGCTGGTGTGGGTTTGCTTGTTGCCCCCCAGCTCAGCCGTCTCGTGTTGGGGTTTACCCCAGTGGATGAGAGGGTTGTATCCCTGCACCTTCGGGTTGGGGAGAGATCTCTGACTATCATTTCAGCCTACGGGCCGAGTGGTAGTGCAGAGTACCCTGCCTTCTTGGCGTCCCTGTCGGGGGTGCTGGATAGTGCCCCTCCCGGGGACTCCATTATTCTGCTGGGGGACTTCAACGCCCAAGTGGGAAACGACAGTGACACCTGGAGAGGCGTGATCGGGAGGAATGGCCTCCCCGATCTGAATCCGAGTGGTGTTTTGTTATTGGACTTCTGTGCTAGTCACAGATTGTCCATAATGAACACCATGTTCAAACATAAGGGTGTCCATCAGTGCACTTGGCACCAGGACACCCTAGGCAGGAGGTCGATGATCGACTTTGTTGTCGTATCATCAGACCTTCGGCCGCATGTTTTGGACACTCGGGTGAAGAGAGGGGCTGAGCTGTCCACTGATCATCACCTGGTGGTGAGTTGGATCCGCTGGAGGAGGAGAAAGCCAGACAGACTTGGCAGGCCCAAGCGCATAGTGAGGGTCTGCTGGGAACGCCTGGCGGAGCCCTCGGCCAGGGATGTATTCAACTCCCACCTCTGGGAGAGCTTCGACCAGATCCCAGGGGATGTTGGAGACATAGAGTCCGAGTGGACCATGTTCTCTGCATCTATTGTCGATGCTGCTGCCCATAGCTGCGGCCGTAAGGTCTGCGGTGCCTGTCGTGGCGGCAATCCCAGAACCCGGTGGTGGACACCGGCAGTAAGGGATGCTGTTAAGCTGAAGAAGGAGTCCTATCGGCTGTGGTTGGCTTGTGGGACTCCTGAGGCGGCTGACGGGTACCGTGAGGCCAAGCGTGCTGCGGCCCGGGCTGTGGCAGAGGCAAAAACTCGGGCCTGGGAAGAGTTCGGTGAGGCCATGGAGAAGGACTACCGGTTGGCCTTGAAGCGATTCTGGCAAACCGTCCGGCGCCTCAGGAGGGGGAAGCAGTGCTTTGCCAACACTGTTTATAGTGGGGGCAGGAGACTGCTGACCTCGACTGAGGACATTATCGGGCGGTGGAAGGAGTACTTCGAGGATCTCCTCAATCCTGCCATCACGCATTCCGTGGTGGAAACAGAGGCTGGGGACTCGGGGTTGGACTCTTTCATCACCCAGGCTGAAGTCACCGAGGTGATTAAAAAGCTCCGTGGTGGCAAGGCTTCGGGGGTGGATGAGATCCGCCCTGAGTACCTCAAGTGTCTGGATGTTATAGGGCTGTCATGATTGACACGCCTCTTCAACATTGCGTGGCGGTCGGGGACAGTGCCTCTGGACTGGGGTGGTGGTCCCCCTTTATAAGAAGGGGGACCGGAGGGTGTGTTCCAACTACAGGGGGATCACACTCCTCAGCCTCCCTGGTAAGGCCTACGCCAGGGTATTGGAGAGGAGAGTCCGACCGATAGTCGAACCTCGGCTTCAGGAGGAACAGTGTGGTTTTCGTCCCAGCCGTGGAACACTGGACCAGCTCTATACCCTCTACAGGGTGCTCGAGGGTTCATGGGAGTTTGCCCAACCGGTTCACATGTGTTTTGTGGACCTGGAAAAGGCATTCAACTGTGTCCCTCGTGATGCCCTGTGGGGGGTGCTCCAGGAGTATGGAATCGGGGGCCCTTTATTAGGGGCCATCCGGTTCCTGTACGAGCGGAGCAGGAGTTTGGTCCGCATTGCCGGCACTAAATCGGACCTGTTCCCAGTGCATGTTGGACTCCGGCAGGGCTGCCCTTTGTCGCCGGTCCTGTTCATAACTTTTATGGACAGGATTTCTAGACGCAGCAAAGGGCCGGAGGGGGTCTGGTTTGGGGACCAGTGGATTTTGTCTCTTCTTTTTGCGGATGACGTGGTCCTGCTGGCCCCCTCTAGCCAAGACCTACAGCAAGTCCGAGGCCATGGTACTCGACCGGAAAAGGGTGGCTTGTCCTCTTCAGGTTGGAGGGGAGTTCCTGCCTCAAGTGGAGGAGTTTAAGTATCTCGGGGTCTTGTTCACGAGTGAGGGAAGAATGGAGCGGGAGATCGACAGACGGATTGGTGCGGCTGCCACAGTAATGGGGGCGCTGTGCCGGTCCATTGTGGTGAAGAGAGAGCTGAGCCAAAAAGCAAAGCTCTCAATTTACTGGTCGGTCTACGTTCCTACCCTCACCTATGGCCATAAACTTTGGGTCATGACCGAAAGAACGAGATCACGGATACAAGCGGCTGAAATGAGCTTCCTCCGTAGGGTGGCTGGGCACTCCCTTAGAGATAGGGTGAGGAGCTCGGCCATCCGGGAGGAGCTCGGAGTAGAGCCGCTGCTCCTCCACATCGAGAGGAGCCAGTTGAGGTGGCTCGGGCATCTATACCGGATGCCTCCTGGACGCCTTCCTCGGGAGGTGTTCCAGGCATGTCCCACCGGGAGGAGGCCCAGGGGACGGCCCAGGACACGCTGGAGGGACTATGTCTCTCGGCTGGCCTGGGAACGCCTTGGGCTCCCCCTGGAGGAGCTGGAGGAGGTGTCTGGAGAGAGGGACGTCTGCTGAGTCTGCTGCCCCCGCGACCCGGTCCTGGATAAGCGGAAGACGACGAACGAACGAACGAACTTTTACAAAAAACATTTTTATTTATTCTGCAAACTTTAAGCATATTAACATTTACATTTTTTTTCAATCCAGTTCCTTTACGGATCCTGCTCTCATCTAAATGCACTAAAACTGCAAGTCAGGTCAACTGTTCCTGTGAAACTGTGGGAAACCCATTTCCAATGATACACTGGCATTTGAATGGGCAATATGTCAATCAATCTAGCCAGGTGGTTATCAATGAGCATCTAAATCGCTCACATCTGAGAAGCATTATTGCATTGAATGAACCACAGGAAAGAGCTCTGTCCACCCTGCAGTGCTTCAGCTTCATCTCTTTGGGGTCAGCCAGTAAACAGTTTTGTGTCAGCTGCCTTGAGAGTCCAATAGAAAATCAAGGTCTGTCCTTTGTGTCTGTAGATTTGTGAACCAAATTCATGCTTCAGCAAACCAAGTCTTATAATTTTGATCTCCCATTTGTCTTGTAGGTCAATTCCCAAAACCTATCTTCATCATCACAGTTACTGCTTTTCTACTCATTGTATGTTCCTTGCTGTTTGTTGTCGGGTAGGTGAAGCAGCTCAGAACAAAATTTCAAAAGCGTTTTAATGTCTTATTTTTCAGTCTGGATATTTGGGTGGTTTTAAACAGAACATTACTCATAACGCGCCGTCCGCGCTTATGCATTTTAACCCTTTTATTAACCCTGGTATTTTAAAAGTATGTGTCGATTCTGGTGCTAAGCTATCCGCTCCTTTTTTAGCTTAACGGCTAACCGGTAGAGAACATGTGGTTGCTACTAGAGACTATTCAACAGAAAGGTTGTTGGTTTTCAAGCTAGTGAATAATAGTCCCTGAACATCATTTACTAGATTTGATAACTAAGTAAACACCATTAAGTCCCATTTCTCCAGAAAGATTTGGCTCTTTTCCAAAATACTCCCTTAATAATATTTCTTCAAATATTATTTTAATAAGTAAAGGCAACTAATGAGACACCGTTGAGAAATGGTCATCCAGAAGGTTGGTTTTATTCAGCAGATCATTATTTAAAACATTATTTTATTAAAATAATATTTTATTTGATCTTGCATTGTGAAGGGTTTTCTAAACGTTGCTGATTATTGCCTAAGTTAGTTCCAAGACTAACTTCACTTCACTTCCAGATTCTTCAAGATAATCCTTGGTTCTATTTGTGTAGTGGCGTCACAAGAAGTCCGCAGTTATCCCGTTTCCTGGCTGTGCCGAAAGAAGGTTAATGCACTTTAAGTTCCAGAATAGTTCGCACCGGAGTTTAATGTTGAAATCCATGGCTGTGGGTCCCAACACATGTATTCACTAAATTAGAAATTGACCGAATATTTTACAGTCATCTATGTTTGCTTAAATGCTATCTGCAGACTTCTTGCTTATCCACTTAAATAACCGGCCCTGGAAGATAAGTTGTGCAGTTTTTGACAGACTTCTATTTTAAAGTAAAATTAATAGAAATTGTGCCTTTTCCCAATTCTTCTGTGCAAGGTTCTTTGCAATGGCACCTCTGATACAGATGGGTAAAAAGCTGTAAAGAAAATACCACTGCAGTGCTATAATTTCCCAAAGAAAACGTTTGATAAATCTAATAATAAAATGTTGTCCAGGTGAACACCGAGGTATTTATACTCCTCCACCACCTCCACTTCTTCTCCCATGATGGAAATAGTTTGACTTATTCCTGTTTCTCTTAAAATCTACAATCATCTCCTTTGTTTTAGTCACATTCAAGATGAGATGATTGTTTCCACACCATGCCACAAAGCGGTCCACCACCTTCCTGTACTCAGCTTCTTGTCCATCTGATCCACCCCACAACTGCAGAATCATCCGAGTATTTCTGCAGATGACAGGAGTCTGTCTTGTACTGGA
Organism: Girardinichthys multiradiatus; assembly: GCF_021462225.1. Taxonomy (NCBI): domain Eukaryota; kingdom Metazoa; phylum Chordata; class Actinopteri; order Cyprinodontiformes; family Goodeidae; genus Girardinichthys; species Girardinichthys multiradiatus. Next base: position 34,214,572 of record NC_061796.1, read on the forward strand.
CGTCTGAGGTGTACAGAGTGAAAAGGAATGGTGAGAGTACAGTCCCCTGTGGTGCTCCTGTGCTGCTGACTACTGTGGAAATATAAATGCCTTATCATTAGTAGCTAAAGCTAAGATATATTTGGGATTTGCTGCTTATAGATTGATTATTATTAGGAGTTTTTAGTTATGCTTTTGAGAGTTAGAAAAATCCTTAAACAGTAGCTTCTAGTGTGGTAACATAATGAGTGTTTATTATTCAAGGTTAAAGCTTGCAGGTGTTTTCTGTCTGTATCATGAGAAGCTGGCAGTGTATTAGGGAGGCATGGTACTCCTCTCCCTGAAGATTCCTGAAGACATGTGGGAAACAATTCTTTAATTAAATGATGAAATGTATCTCTGTTTCTTTGATACTGTTGCTGGGGAGACATCCACAGACAGAATGATTGTGTATGTGTACTGCACAGCAGCGTGGGGTATAAAATGTAATGTAACGCAGCCCCCAGTGAAACAATACACAGACGTTTCCAGGTACCCTTGTAAGTGTGATGTCTCCCTCTCTGAATTCAGACTGGTTTTAATAAACTTGTGGAAACGTACAACTGATCTCTGACTGAGGATTGTCCTTTGGGGTGCCAAACAAAAAGAGTCGATGAGAGGTGAGGAGTAATGTAAGAGTTAACTGACGGCCAGTAAAGTTTTCCTACCTCGACACTACCTGGTTAGACACACAGTCTCACAAACTGTGGTCTGTTTGTCATGTAGTCTTTGATCCAGGAGATTGTTGAGGCCTCCACCTGAGTCTTCTGGAGTTTCTGACAAAGCAAATCAGGTTGGATTGTATTAAATGCACTGAAGAAATCAAAGAACATGATCCTCACATTGCTACTAGCTTTGTCCAGATGACAGTGGGTTTGTTGACACAGGTGTATGATGGCATCTCCAACTCCACAGCGATAAGCAAACTGAAGGGGGTCCTGATGGTTTAGTGTTTGCTTACTCAGGTGGGCCAACAGGATTCTCTCTAGGACCTTCATGATGTGGGATGTCAGGGCAACAGGTCTATAGTCATTGAGAACTGATGGGTGAGTTTTCTTTGGTACCAGAACAAGACAGAAGGTCTTCCACAACACTGGAACCTTCTTCTGGGCCAGGCTAAGGTTGAAGAGGTGCTGCAGAATCCCACAGAGCTGCTCTGCACAGCCCTTCAGGACTCTAGAGCTGACATGATCTGGACCTGCAGCCTTATTCCGATTCAGTCTCCAGTTGCATCTTCACTTGACTTCTTGAGACACACAGGTGGAAGAGGGTGTCAAAGGAAGCATCAGCATCTTCTGATATGGTTGAAGGCAAACATATAGAAGGAGAAGGGTCTAGGGCTGAGGTGGAAGATAAAAAATGTGAGGTGTTACTGGACAGCTGTGGGTCCTGTGGGTCAAAGGAGGGTGGAATGTCTGTTTGGCTGTGAGCAGGAGAGGAAGATGTTGAGCTTGTTTCTAAACTGAACCTATTGAAGAATGTGTTCAGTTCATTGGCTCTGTCCAGACCTCCATCGGTCTGATCATCCTTCTGCTTGAAGCCTGTGATCGTCTTCATCCCTGACCACACATCTCTGATATTGTTTTGCTGGAGCTTGCTCTCCAGCTTCTTCTTGTACACCTCCTTGCTGTCTCTTATCTTGACTTTAAGTTGCTTCTGTAAACTCCTCAATAATTCTCTGTCTCCCTCTCTGAAGGCTCTTTTTTTCTTGTTAAGCAGGTCCTTCAGGTCACTGGTGATCCAAGGTTTGTTATTGGGGAAGCATCTCACGGTTCTGGTGGGGATGATGTTATCCACACAGAAGTTTATATAGTCGGTTACACACTCAGTCATGGCATTGATGTCCTCTCCATGTGGCTGGCACAGTGCGTCCCAGTCTGTGGCCTCAAAGCAACCTTGCGGAGCTTCTTCAGCTTCCTGTGACCATTTTCTCACAGTCCTCTTTATTACAGGTTGTCTCTGAACAAGGGGCTTATATTTTGAGCAGAGAAAAACAAGATTGTGATCTGATTTGCCTAGAGGAGGTCTTGCTGTAGAGATGTATGAGTCCTTGACATTTGCAAAAAACAAATCCAATGTTTTGTTTTCTCTGGTAGAGCAGCTGACAAATTGTTGAAACGTTGGAAGTGTAGCAGAGAGTGAAGCATGGTTAAAATCTCCAGAAATTGCTCTTTAAATCTCTGTCTGCTCGTATGGTTAAAAAGCCCGGCAAAGAGATGCTGGAGTCGGGGATATGATCCTGCAGCCATGTCTCAGTAAAACACATAATACTGCATGCCCGGTACTCTGGCTGGGTCCTTTGTAGGGCTTGGAGTTCATCCAACTTGTTTCCCAACGATCTCGCATTGCCCATCATAATCGACGGAAGAGATGGTTTGAACTTCCTCCTTCTCTCTCTTCTCTTAGCTCCTGCTCTGCATCCACGGTGTCTCCTTTTCAACTCATCAGGGATTTAGGGTTGCAGTTGAAGTATTATTTGAGTTTTTGAGATATTAATCAGCTGCTCCCGGTTGTAAGAAACAACCCCGTTGCATGGCAATGCATCATAACAAATGTCCAAAAGTAGAAAAGTAGTAGGAAAAATCCTCCAAGCTGCACAGCATCTGACACCGGAGAGGACAGTCGTCCAAAAAAAAAAAAAAAATCAACTGTATCCACCACAAGAGGAATAGTTCCCAAAAAAGAATAAATCAGAATCAAAAGTAACAGAGCTACTCCAACCTGCTGCCACCTTGAGTGGCGCAAGTCTAGAATAAAAAAAGTTTAAGTTAAAACCTGCCAATGATGTGAATATGAATGAAGAATAAAGCCGGACAGAATAACTAATCGATCTCAAATCAGTTTGTCTTATACGGATTGAGTGGAGAAAATAACATTTGAAAAAGCTGATGGTTATATCTTCACACTACTAAAGCCTTGCCTTATATGTGACTCTTCAGTCGCACTAAGCTTTGTGCGGAGATCGAACCTTGAGGAACTCTGAAAGCTGTATAAACCAAAGTCCAAACTGGTTTGCTGTGTGTGCCATTGATAAGTGGACCCTTAAATTAGACACTCTCTTGTCCAGTTCTTTAGATTTAGACTGAGAAAACTGACTGTCCAAGCGGTCCTACAACTATAAATATCTCCAACTTTTGCTGGAGTAAAACTACAAAATATAAACAGGAAACTCTTCTTTAAACTAATGAGAGAGCAGCAAACTTCGAGTGAGATGAATGGAGCGCTGGAGAGAATCCATGGATGATATGAATGAATCGGAGAAGATTGAGGGATGACTGGAGTAGAAGACGTCGAAGCTTGAGGTGCGGGAGGATCGGTTTGAGAGACGAAAATCAGATGAGAAGCTGCATGTAGAAGACAGGCAGGAATGTGCAGCGGGAGCCAGGGTGGAGGAGATCAACCTCGGCGACGCTTGGCAGGAGGATTTTAGGGCGCTTCTGGACAAGGTAGGAGAGCATCTTGCTGCGGCAGGAGCGCAGAGAGTTGAGCGAGGTGGAATAAATCCAGATCGGAGTCAGGAGACTTGCAGCACGGTCTGGACTGGGAATAACCGAGAATGGACGCCGAAGCGAGAGGCCAGACGAATGGTTCTGCGAGCAAGTAAGGAGGAAGGTGGGGGAAGATCCGTTGCGAACAACGCGAGGAGCGGCCAGATTGTCAGACTCCCAATCCCAGGCCAGCATAACGAAAAAAGTCCTGTCCCATCCCACTCCTGGTAAATTGACTCCCACTCCCATCCCGCTCCCATTCAGAACGACTCCCACTCCTGTGCCACTCCCATTTTTGTTTTCTTCATTTAGTCTTTTGGCAACTTCTTTGTTTGAAGGACCAGTTAGGTCCCTGTTTTTAGTTGTAGTAAAGGCCAGTTAAAGTAAAAAGAATAATAATGAAGAAATAATAAAATATCAAACAAGGAAACAGACCATGCCTATCTTAGTTGAATAAACAAAATGTACCTAGTTGTATTTTACTTATTTATTAAGTGATCGTTTCCTTTGAACAATGACATTACTTTTTTGTTTCAAGTTGCTGGAACGAAAGAAAAATGCACCTAGTAAGAGAACTGTTCTTGTTGAACAAAAGGACAAAAAGGCATTTCCTTCATAATTTAGAAACTGTACCTCAATGGTTCACAGCCCTGGTCCTCAGGGACCCCTTCCCTGCAGGTTTTAGATGTTTGTCTGCTCCAGAACACCTGATTCAAATTCTGACATGACCTCCTATACAGGCATCAAGAATGGAGGGTCAAACTGGACAAAATTAATACAATAAAATCATCACTAAATAAATAAATGTTGTGAATGTCCCATAAGTGAAGTAAATGTAACATGAAAGAAATGTAACATTAAATGTGCCATTAAATTAAAAGTACCATTTATTTATTTAATACATCATTAGAAACAATAAATGTACCATTATATCATGAAATGGACTATTATGCAATTAAATGTGCCACTGAATAATTAAGTATAATTTAAAAGAAGACATGAAGTAATTAGTGGTACACTTAATATTTAATGATGTATTAAATAAATTGTACATTTAATGGTACATAAATTGTTTTCTATTTCACAACATATTTATTTAATATCTTCCCTTGATGAAGCCTTTCTACGAGGTCCGCGAGGGGACATGGGGGGATTTTTTTCTTTTTTGTTTCCCCACGCAATAGTCTTTGCGTTATTTCGCAATACTTTGTGGGATAATTTCCAAACCAGATAACTGCAAAAATGAAACAAACACTACACCCGTTTTGAGATTTATTGAGTTTTATTTTGAAATCAGCCTTAAATAAAATTATCTTCAAATCAGACTAAAAGACAGTTTTTATCCACAAGCTGTCAAACAAACTACTGAACAATAGTACTGCACGAAACCACTTCTGTGACACTTTGATTGCTTATTACTGTTGCATGTTGTGTACTTTTTTTTCTACGCCGTGTTTTTGTTTTTATCGTGATTTGAACGGTTCTTCTTATCCTAAGCATTTAATCGCATTGTTTACTGCGTGTTAACCTGCATGTGACAAATAAACCATATCAATCACATATCACTGTTTGTTTTATGAGCAGTTTGTCATCTGTGCTGGTCATCTGTGCTGTTCCAAAATGCCGAACGCAAAAGTATTTTGTGGGGACGCAGAAGAAATAAATTTCCCCATGTCCCCTCGTGGGCTTCCGTACCTTACCTCTTAAATCTTTAGTGCACATGCAGCAATTTTGTTGGTCAGATGAGACTTGACACATGGTGGTTTGATGAATGAAGAGATGCAGGACTGATTTAATCCAGAATTGCCTTACAAGTGTCCCTTAATCACTGGTGAACTTGATTACAACTAAACACGTTTTACAAGCAGCAGACTGCGTGTTAACACCGCTACATTCAACTCTCCTGAAATTCGGTAATATTTGCGACTTTCCTGTCAGCTCTATGAGTTTAATAGATAAGTCCTTATTTCTGACTTTACGTTACAAATCCAATTTTACCACGTCCAGTTCTCCACCTGCGTTTGCTCCCTCCATCCTGAACGCAGGTGGAAAACATCGAGCAGAAGCACTGTTGGCTTGTGGGTCGTGTAGTTTGTTTGACTCGCATTATAGTATAGGCTTCTTGGAAAAAAACTACACAATGGCGGCGTCAATTCAAGTTTTTTTTTCTTAAAGTTTATAACAAAGTCTCAGTTTTACATTTCCAAAGACAATTGATCCTAGTTTATTTTCCCTCCTATTAGTTAACTCCCGCTTCCGTTCATTTTTTATCCTGTACCGTCCCAATCACGTGATCTTTACTGATGCTGTCTCTCGTCCCGCGGGATTCCCGTGGGACTCCCGAAAAAATGTCAGCCTCTACTTCACACTGAAGGCATCAAAACTATGAATTAACACATGTGGAATTATATACTGAACAATTTTCCCGTGGGAATCCCAAAAAAATGTCAGCCTCTAATGCAGACTTCACGCTGATTGGTGGAGCAGAGCCACATGGAGGAGTAATTTGACGAAACTGGAGATGATGGTGAGTCTTCCATGTTGAATTTTCGTTTAAACTTCTTATCAATCTATAAACACACAAAGCCACAAGACAGAAGGCCCTCTGTAAAATTCCAGAGGGCATACCTATCACCAAACTGATACAGCCATTTATCTGCCCAGCAACAGGTCAGAATGAATTTTAATAGGATGAAAACTTGCTGCTTTAAAAAAACGCAAAAAATTCCAGCGCAGTTGGTTATTTTATTTAGAAAATCCAATCCTACTTTATTTATACAGCACTTTAAACAACTAGCACAGGACCAAAGTCCTGTACAGTACAGTAAGTTAAGAACAAAAAAAGCAAACAAACAATAAAACACACAATAGATCATTAAGGAGGCCTATGTTAAAAAAAAAATAAAACAGCATAAAAAACACAAATGCCAGGGTAAAAAGATTGGTTTTCAGACGTGATTTAAAAACAGACAGAGAAGACCCCTCTCTGTAAAATGGGATAAGGCAACTGTCAGTTTTAAAAGCACAAGAACAACACAGTCGCCACGATATGTAATTTAAAAAAGGCTGATTCGGTGCTGTGTAAAGATTTCAAAACACTTTTGTTTTTCATAAAGGCTATTAGTTGGCCATCAGATTCAATAGTCATAAGTCTGACTTTGCACATACAGCAACAACCATCATGAAGCTAAAACAAAGCTGATGAGATTTTAAGCAGTTCAAAAGTGTTAGGCTAATGTGTTTACCCTAATCTTTGATATAATGCAATGATGAATCTACTCGTAATGTAACATATTCCAATTTAGCTGCAGTTAACTGTGAGCAGACAAAGTTTGAAGAAAGTGTTCTCCTGATTCATAAACTTCTTGCTTTGCTTTCAACGTCATGAGGTTTAATGAGAAGTGTTACAGTTCCTCAGCTTTACTTTTACAGACAGGTTCTCTGGGGAGTACAGTGCACAGAAGGTCATGTGGCCCAGAAAAACAGGAATATGCTACAACCAATACAGGCTGCCTTTCACTGTGAACCTCATTGGATGAAAAACACTTAGAAATAATGTTTGCAAAACATTTGAGCATCCCTAGTTTGGTGCATTTCTGTCCTAATAGTGGGTCAAGATATATTTTTGAAGTACTTTATATGTAGTTTTTTATGCACATCTACACTGTGACTATCTCTATAAAAAACTGATGTGCAGAAATAGTGGGCTTTTTTAAATCATGAATGAAAACATGATTATTTACTCCAACTTTTCCAAAAGCAGGCTTACTGGGGGTTTTCCATCAGTTCTTAACTATTAACTTGTCATATATATATGCATTTTACTGCATCTTTCTTCATATATTAAGCCTTAGTTTTTGATGTATTTATTTTGATTTATTTCTGGTTTTGTGAGTGTATGTCCTGTTTTTTGTTTTCTTTCTTTAAAGCATTTTGAATTGGCCTATGCTGCAATGAAAAGGAAATTCCGGTGTCTTGTAAAACTTAAGGTTTAATTAAAAATTGTCTAATTTATATACTGTATATCTATTTCTAAATGAATAAAACTATATTTTTATATATGACATTTACACAATGCCTCAAACATTGACCATGACAACAAATTGTTGATTGCTTTGTTTTGCAAACCGTAAAGCAAGAGGGTCTCACTTTTAGACTGTCTTGTTCTTCAGGTTGACCGCTTTAAATGCGGTTTTTATTTTGTTTGAGACTAAATGCAAGTGAGGGAAAGTACAGGCGGTTAAAGCTGTGGTGAGAAATGGTGGTATTAAAAGCAGCAGTAGACCAGCGGGTCATCACAGAGATGCATTCATGCAGCAGCTCATGTGACAAGGTAAGCGCTCTACTACATATTAACAGTGAATAAAATTGTGGTATAAAACCTGTGAGATTAATGTTTGACTTCAGAAACTACCTCCTCTAACATGATATTTAGCATCTGCTCAGTTTTGGTCTGCTCAGCTTTCTGGTACCATGAAAAAAAAAAAAAACAGCTAGGCAGAAAACATTGTGATCTACCCAGTCATCATATTTCTGCATTTATTGTGTTTTAGTATCCTGAGGATTAAATGAAAAGCAACCACTGTCTTCATGGGACCTACTTCTCTGCTTGGACTGCTTTGCATCATCAGTGGTATTGATTAAACTTCTACCATATTTTAAAGAAACATTCCATGTTCTACATAGTTTTTTTTTTTTTTTGCAAACATAACAGATTCATTTACACCAGAACTTGTAACCAATTTGGGAATTTACTTACCCAAATATATACTTGATATTTTCTAGTAGTATGTGACATTATCAATTAAGGTGTTATATTATTGTAAGATAATAGTATTAAAAGATCCCGGGATGTGTTTACATTTGGAATATATTGTGTTTAAAAAGATGTGTTTTTTAAAATAAGAAGCACACAAAAAACTCTTTAGAGGCACTCTATTGAGTAGCTCAAATTTATTAAAAATAAAAGCTAACATGAACATATTAATTGTGTTTTTATGTAATTTACTTATTGCAAATGGTTGTAAATGCAGCAGAAAAGCTTTTTCTGGTTACAATTTATGTTAGGCATACAGCTTTATTAAACCTTTCCTAATTCATGACCAAAACTAAATTGCATCCATTTTCCATGTCAGTTCTCCACATGATCAGATGTTGGATTATCAGTGTGCCGACAACAGTTACTGCAGTCGAAGGTAGCTGTGCTGTGGTGCCGTGCCACACGCAACCTCATGCTCGTGTGATATGGTACAAGTACCACAATATACAATATCCTGTGGTGTGTGATGGACTTCGACCTTATCAAGTGGAACCCCCGTTCAGAGGACGGACCTATGTGGTTGGTAAAGCTGCAGAGGGAAACTGCACCTTGAAGATCACAGAAGTGAAGATGGCTGACAACAACCTGCAAATTTATGTTTGGATCAACCCTGACTCTACAGCAACTCAGAAATTTTATGATCAAATTGTTACCATTTCTGTTGGTATGTAAATGTTTATATATTTAAACCTTATTTTACAAATCTGGGTGGTGATTAGCAATTTATAAATGAAGATGTTACCCCATACCTTAAAAAATGCAACAAGTAATTTCAGAAATAATGATTTGAATGCACATTTTTACATTTCCTAACCTGTTTTGGCATACAGGGGTTGGACAATGAAACTGAAACAACTGGTTTTAGACCACAATAATTTATTAGTATGGTGTAGGGCCTCCTTGCGGCCAATACAGCATCAATTCGTCTTGGGAATGACATATACAAGTCCTGCACAGTGCTCAGAGGGATTTTAAGCCATTCTTCTTGCAGGATAGTGGCCAAGTCAATACGTGATACTGGTGGAGGAAAACTTTTTCTGACTCGCTCCTCCATAACACCCCAAAGTGGCTCAATAATATTTAGATCTGGTGACTGTGCAGGCCATGAGAGATGTTCAACTTCACTTTCATGTTCATCAAACCAATTTTCCACCACTCTTGCTGTGTGTATTGGTGCATTGTCATCCTGATACACGGCACCACCTTCAGGATACAATGTTTGAACCATTGGATGCACATGGTCCTCAAGAATGGTTCGGTAGTCCTTGGCAGTGATGCGCCCATCTAGCACAAGTATTGGGCCAAGGGAATGCCATGATATGGCAACCCAAACCATCACTGATCCACCCCCATGCTTCACTCTGGGCATGCAACAGTCTGGGTGGTACGCTTCTTTGGGGCTTCTCCACACCGTAACTCTCCCGGATGTGGGGAAAACAGTAAAGGTGGACTCATCAGAGAACAATACATGTTTCATATTGTCCACAGCCCAAGATTTGCGCTCCTTGCACCATTGAAACCGACGTTTGGCATTGGCATGAGTGACCAAAGGTTTGGCTATAGCAGCCCGGCCGTGTATATTGACCCTGTGGAGCTCCCGACGGACAGTTCTGGTGGAAACAGGAGAGTTGAGGTGCACATTTAATTCTGCCGTGATTTGGGCAGCCGTGGTTTAATGTTTTTTGGATACAATCCGGGTTAGCACCAGAACATCCCTTTCAGACAGCTTCCTCTTGCGTCCACAGTTAATCCTGTTGGATGTGGTTCTTCCTTCTTGGTGGTATGCTGACATTACCCTGGATACCGTGGCTCTTGATACATCACAAAGACCTGCTGTCTTGGTCACAGATGCGCCAGCAAGACGTGCACCAACAATTTGTCCTCTTTTGAACTCTGGTATGTCACCCATAATGTTGTGTGCATTTCAATATTTTGAGCAAAACTGTGCTCTTACCCTGCTAATTGAACCTTCACACTCTGCTCTTACTGGTGCAATGTGCAATCAATGAAGACTGGCTACCAGGCTGGTCCAGTTTAGCCATGAAACCTCCCACACTAAAATGACAGGTGTTTCAGTTTCATTGTCCAACCCCTGTACGTGCACATTAATATACAAATACCAAATTACTTTCTTTACCTCAGACATGACATGAGACTAATGAGACTGTGCCATCAGTTTTACAATATTTCCTTGTAGCTCACAATTGTTATATTCATTTCTGTTTCCGAAATTGAGAAAAATGCCTTTAAGCATAACAAGATAGTTATGGTCTTTTTTCCCTTGAAGCTAAGACTCTTCATACCACTTGTTTTAACATAGTTTTGTAGCAATATGTATTTTGAACCTTGGAACCATCACAGCATCTAATGGATGCTATTTTTCGTAGTCTGTTATTGGTAAAGCAAGAACACTGATCCTAAAACAAGCGAGACCTGCTGTATTTGGTTCAATTGCAAGCTCCTGCAGTAATCTTCAATGCGCTCTTTGAATAATTTTGGCATGCCATCCACTACCGGGACAGCGGTGGCGGTGGTGGTAGGATTCGTCCTGTAGCCAGTGGGTTGCCGGTTTGAACCCCTGCTCTGTCCGTCTCAGTCGTTGTGTCCTTGGGCAAGACACTTCACCTGCTTGGCCAGCTAATGGTGGTCAGAGAGCTCTGTGGTGTCAATTGTGTGGCAGCCTCACTTGTGTCAGTCTGCCCCAGGGTAGCTGTGGCTACATTGTAGCTCACCACTGTCAGTGTGTGAATGAGTGTATGAATGGGTGGATGACTGATTGTACTGCAAAGCACATTGTGGTATCGGACTTGATAAAGCGCTATAAAAGTGCAGGCCATTTACCACTAAAGGAAAGGTTCACCGCGGTTCTATGTTTTTATCTCCGTTTGTGGATGATGGATCTCAGTGCTATTTACTGGAGTTCCTTAGATATGGCTTTGTTACCCGTTACAGACTGAACAATGTCAACGACTTTGTTTCTCTGTTCTTGAATGCCTTAGCTCGGAGCAGGATGTGTTGCTATTTCAGATCGTTTAGCCTATCTCATGTTGTGAGGCAGGATCTATTCATATGGTTGCTTGAATTAACAGACCAGGCAAAATTGCGCCAAAAATGGGGTTACTGATATTCTCACTTAGAGCCAGGTTGCATTGGATAGTTTTGTTTTTCATTATTAACTGAACAGAATAATATTTTTTTGTATTTATTCTGGTTATCTTTGATAATAAAATCTTTTAGTCATATTTTTCCCTTAAGCACTGCAACACAAATCTGTAGTTTATTCTAACTGTACCTAAAATAAACAATAACCTTATTGGCTTCAATCCAACTTTAGCTCAAAATGTTATTTTTTTACATTCTTAATTACACTCTCATTTTGATTTCTAGAGAAAAAATTCCCCATGATCTTCGTTCAGAGTGAAATCTTGGAAGGGAGTATTTTCGAGGTCAACTGCAGCATAGAGCACTCCTGCCCATATTTCTCTCCATTGTTTAGTTGGTCCAGAAGCCAGGTTCTAAATAATATGACTTCACTAACTTTCTCTGCAAAAAGAGGAGTGCTATGGATATACAGAGAGACACTGCAGGGAACCGCTACAAAAGATATGCATAAAACCCAGATAACATGTTCTGCTGAGTTAGGATCTTTGACCACAACAAGTCCAGAAATAACCCTCAATGTTTTAGGTAAGTGAAAGTCAATTTGTCTGTTCAAATAAACTAATTGACAAACATTTGTTTACTCAAGAATTTTTTCATTGAGTTTTTTTTATTTTTTATCTACAGCTATACCTGCCACTGTAAAGATAGAAATGGAAACTGACACTGTGATAGAAGGAGGCAGTATCATTGCAGTGTGTGCTGCTAACAGTAACCCCAAACCCCACAAATACTCGTGGATCAGAAAACACATGGGAAATTACAGCAAAATAAGTTCAACTTGGAGAAGAATGTCCTTTAAAAACATCACCAGACATACTTCGCTGTCCTGCATGGCTCACAATGACATTGGAGTGGGACAGTCAGACTGGATGGATCTCATTGTTCATTGTAAGAATATAGATTTGTTTACATAATTATTAGCGAATAAAATTGTCACCAAATTTCACAGCAGCAACTTCTTTCCCCATGTAAAGAAAAACTTGTTATCAGCTAGTGAACAAATGTTGGCAATGCAGTATGGCCTACTTATATTCATTCTTAGCAGCCACTTGATCTACTATACAATTATGGCTTAAGATGTCAACTTTGTATTCGTATGTATGTTGAAATATTTGGGTTGTGATTAAATATCCAGCCCACAATGACGAGACTATATTATGTATTTTGTTCAAGAGAGTTTTCACAATATATTTTGTAAAGTTATGAAATAGAGTCTAAACAAGAACAACTTCCTCTCATACAGCAGCCTCAGACATACAGTTAAAACCAGATGTTAACATGCAAAGTATAAAAAGACAAATTACCATTTTGTCTGTGTTTGAAATTAAAAGCAGACTAAACTAATTACGTTTTAAGTCAGTTAGGATTAAAAATTGTTTTTGTCTGCTACATGTCAGAATATCAAGAGATATCATTTGACAGTTTTTTTTACTTTGCTCAAATTTAGAGGTGCACATACATTTTCCTAATATTTGGCAGTATTACTTTTAATACTCTGTGACTTGTGTAAAATGTTAAGGTATCCTTTCACAAATGTCTCACAATAGTTTGCTGAAATAGTTTGTTAGTTCCTTGTCAGGAGAAATGGGCCAAAATTCTTTGTGCACATTTACAGCTCCATCCACCCATTTTCTATGACACTGAGATCGGTGCTTTCTGGTGGCTAATCTGAAATTTTAGCTGTGTTGTGCTTAATTGACATTGTGATCAATTTTGTTCCAAGATAGGCAATGACCCTAGTCATAGCAAATAGATAGTGCTTCTGAAGACAGGCAATAGCAACAAAATATTGTGTTATTTTAATATTTAATGCAGCAAAATCTCATTACACCTGTGACAAATACTATTGCACATTCAGTAAAAGGTTAAATTGATTGCGCAATTTACTAAGATACAGTCACAATTATGCTAGTCTGTACATGAACAATGAAATGTAAATGTTAATTTCTTTAGAAATGTACAGTTTTTGTATTTCCTGAGATGGTATGTACTAAAAAGATCTTGTTTTGCATTAAATGTCAATAATTTATTCCATCTTTCTAGATGCTCCAACCATACTGCCCGAGTCCTCATGCAGCCTGATAGAGGACCTTTTGGGGTGCTTTTGCCATGCGGAGGCCTTCCCTAATGCCTCAATATCCTGGGATTTTGCTGAAAATTACTCTCTTCCTTCATCTTTTACCACCATCTACACTATTAGGCAAAATGTAGTTTCAGGGGAAATGAAGCTACCAACAACAAACAACACTACTATATGGTGCAAAGCCACAAATGAATTCGGCAGTGACACCAAACTGTTGTATTTCAACAGTACCTCAAATACTTGTAAGTTCAATTCTAGATGATGACTGTTTTTGTCTATGTCCTGTCTGAACTAATGACTTTAAAACAATTTTTCTGCAGCTTCATCGCTTATGTGGTTATTATGGTTGATGATCGTGGGAATTATTTTGCTGTTAGGAGGAACCTTTTTTATTAAGCGAAAACTTACCAGGAACAGGTTGGTTTCCTTTGCTCCTTGTCTTGAATGATGTTTACATTAAAACAACTGTAACCTTATACTTTCATTTTCTTGTTATGAGTAATTTATTTAATTTGCTACAATGATAATATACGTTTGCTTCCTAAAGGTCCCAACATTCTCCAGTAATTGTCCAACTGGGACATCAGTACTTTGTCTCACTGAGGTACAGAAAACTGCTCTAGTTACAATTTCAGCACAATAAAAAATATAATCAAAACTTAACATAAGACAACTACTGGAAAACCTGAAAGAAAAGCTTGTAATGACATTTAGAGTACAAAATGTTATATAATGTATGGCCCCAGCTGTAAATCTTATTTCAGAGGTCACAACAGCAAGCTCGATACCTTAATGCTCCATATCTTCTTTTTTGTTTTTGGGAGGGCAGTGCATTGCCACACACAGGCCTGGCATAGTTATCATAAAGTTTTTAAGTTATTAAATAATTCTGGGTTATGAGCAACTCTTTGGAAAGGACAAACACATAGAACTTTATCAGGAAAAAAACAAACACTTTAAGTTAATATGGACGAAGCCTAAAAATCTTGACATTGTTAAGCTTAGGTAGCAATGAACCGAGTACAAAACAAGGTGACTGTGTGTTAACAACGTATGACAGCAATTTATGTACCTGGTTCCGTACTATCGTTCCTCCTTTGCATTTTATTAGATTTCAAGATCCTGATCCTTCCTCAGACACAAACCAACAGCGACTTGAAATGACCCCTGAGGAAAACAGTTATTCTTGTGTTTATGACAACGACTGTGTGGAAGAGATCAGGGCTTCAATGGGACTTCAGCAGCACATGAACAAACCGGTTTGCAACAAAGAAAGTGAAATAGAGCCAGTAGCAAACCTCAAGTATGAAAAGGTATTTAATCAGCAATTCCCAACACACAACAAAAAAAGGTTTAACCAAACATGTTTTTATCACTTTATATTCAAACTTCATTTTTACAGAACATTTAAAAATATTATTAACAAATGTTCATTTCTACAGAGTGTGTACTGCATGGATGACTAACATGAATGACGGAACGTCTTTGTCGGGAACACATATTATGAGCTAGTAGGTTCCATTACAGTTTCTCTACATTCATAACATTGCCTGAAGCAACCATACCTGACTGTTTCTATGTTAACTTGAACACAGTTTGTTTTACACAAACAGCTATGCAACTTTATGTATATTTAGAGTTCTGCTTAGGGTTCAAAATACCCTATGAGATGTTTAACATAAGGACTGCTATATTTATTTCCAGTTGCATGCAAAAGGAAATTAAAATACAGGTCCTTCTCAAAATATTAGCATATTGTGATAAAGTTCATTATTTTCCATAATGTCATGATGAAAATTTAACATTCATATATTTTAGATTCATTGCACACTAACTGAAATATTTCAGGTCTTTTATTGTCTTAATACGGATGATTTTGGCATACAGCTCATGAAAACCCAAAATTCCTATCTCACAAAATTAGCATATTTCATCCGACCAATAAAAGAAAAGTGTTTTTAATACAAAAAACGTCAACCTTCAAATAATCATGTACAGTTATGCACTCAATACTTGGTCGGGAATCCTTTTGCAGAAATGACTGCTTCAATGCGGCGTGGCATGGAGGCAATCAGCCTGTGGCACTGAGGTCTTATGGAGGCATGGATGCTTCGATAGCGGCCTTTAGCTCATCCGGAGTGTTGGGTCTTGAGTCTCTCAACGTTCTCTTCACAATATCCCACAGATTCTCTATGGGGTTCAGGTCAGGGGAGTTGGCAGGCCAATTGAGCACAGTGATACCATGGTCAGTAAACCATTTACCAGTGGTTTTGACACTGTGAGCAGGTGCCAGGTCGTGCTGAAAAATGAAATCTTCATCTCCAAAAAGATTTTCAGCAGATGGAAGCATGAAGTGCTCCAAAATCTCCTGATAGCTAGCTGCATTGACCCTGCCCTTGATAAAACACAGTGGACCAACACCAGCAGCTGACACGGCACCCCAGACCATCACTGACTGTGGGTACTTGACACTGGACTTCTGGCATTTTGGCATTTCCTTCTCCCCAGTCTTCCTCCAGACTCTGGCACCTTGATTTCCGAATGACTTGCAGAATTTGCTTTCATCCGAAAAAAGTACTGTGGACCACTGAGCAACAGTCCAGTGCTGCTTCTCTGTAGCCCAGGTCTGGGGAATGCGACACCTGTAGCCCATTTCTTGCACACGCCTGTGCACGGTGGCTCTGGATGTTTCTACTCCAGACTCAGTCCACTGCTTCCGCAGGTCCCCCAAGGTCTGGAATCGGCCCTTCTCCACAATCTTCCTCAGGGTCCGGTCACCTCTTCTCGTTGTGCAGCGTTTTCTGCCACACTTTTTCCTTCCCACAGACTTCCCACTGAGGTGCCTTGATACAGCACTCTGGGAACAGCCTATTCGTTCAGAAATTTCTTTCTGTGTCTTACCCTCTTGCTTGAGGGTGTCAATAGTGGCCTTCTGGACAGCAGTCAGGTCGGCAGTCTTACCCATGATTGGGGTTTTGAGTGATGAACCAGGCTGGGAGTTTTAAAGGCCTCAGGAATCTTTTGCAGGTGTTTAGAGTTAACTCGTTGATTCAGATGATTAGGTTCATAGCTTGTTTAGAGACCCTTTTAATGATATGCTAATTTTGTGAGATAGGAATTTTGGGTTTTCATGAGCTGTATGCCAAAATCCTCCGTATTAAGACAATAAAAGACCTGAAATATTTCAGTTAGTGGGCAATGAATCTAAAATATATGAATGTTAAATTTTCATCATGACATTATGGAAAATAGTGAACTTCATCACAATATGCTAATATTTTGAGAAGGACCTGTATGAGCTGTCACAAAGCAGTCTGTTGTAAAAACAGCATGAAGATTCTGGTGCTTTAGGAAAATAAATTATGTAAAATAATCACCTGAGGATGTGCTCTGAGGTTCATACAGGACTAGCTATCACAACATTCAGTCTGAAGAAATTCTACTCAAATGTTTTTGTTCAAAGTTTACTTTGAACACAAGATATGCTACTATTAAAGTCAACATAAATAACAGTTTTGCATCTTAGTTAATATTAACTGGAGATTGGCTGCCTACTGTTTAGTTTCGGGTTACTAAAGCTGTGTGTCACAGGATGTTTTAGTGTGACGTCTGTAGGTCTTTCTCGGTTGTGTCATTTTATATCAGATCATCTTTGAATACCGGAAGAAATAACACATAGCTATACTTGACCAAGTCACTAACCAGAGACTTAAGATTTTTTAAGCTATTACATGCTATTGGGTAAGTACACTTTGTTTCTCTTTCTCAAATACTACATAGCAATTCTTCTGTTGTAATTTAAGATATGTGGTTTGGACTTAAGCTACAATTTAAGGTCGTTTGTATTGGTACTGAAAAGTGAGTGGAGTCTTAAAAAGCCTCTTGTAAGCCAGACTAATAAAACTCCTGAGCATTCAACTGGGGATTTCTGCTTTGTTTTTGATTAAACATTGATTATTTTAATTTGGAATTTTTCAGAATATAACACCAAGTAATAGACAGTTAAAACGGAAGAAGATGACGTAATTCAGAGCTTTGATCTCTTTTTTATGTTTAGGAATCAGAAATTACTGCATGCATGAAAGTGGCTACTGTCTGTCTCCACTACTGCAGTCATTTTCACTGATATTTGTTTCCTTTTGCTGTAGGTCCAGAATGGCAACTGTGGTGAGAAGTGAGATAATTCTCTCATTTTATATAATTTCCTTCCTTATTGGCCTTCCTGCCAATTTAGTGGCTCTTTATGCCTTTAGTGTCAAGATCCACAGCAAGCCACTCCCAACAGACATCCTGTTACTAAATCTGACTGTGTCTGACCTGCTCTTCTTGATCATCCTTCCTCTCAAGATGCATGAGGCAGCATCAGGCATGAAGTGGAATCTGCCCAGCCTCTTGTGCTCCATCACCTCCTTTACCTTTTTCTCTACAATATACACCAGCTCCTTGCTGCTGATGGCAATCAGTATGGTCCGCTACGTTGGAGTGGCCTTTCCATTGACCTATCAAAAACTTCAGAAAACTTTGTACCCGATCATTATCAGTGCTGTTATTTGGCTGATCTCAGCAGCACACTGCAGCATCACTTTCATCGTCCAGCACCATCCATCCCTGCCCAGCTCAAACTCGTCTATATGCTATGAGAACTTTACAGAGAAGCAACTGAAGATCCTCCTCCCAGTGCGTTTGGAGTTTTTCTTTTTGCTCTGCCTTGTACCTCTTCTAATTTCCATTTTCTGCTACCTGCGCTTGATTTGGATTCTGTATAGCCGTCCCAAGATATCCTGGATGCAGAAAAGGAAGGCTATTGGCATGGCCTCGGGGACTCTTGCCGTGTTCCTCATTTGTGTTTTACCATACAATTTCTCTCATTTAATGGGTTTCTTCCAGGGTCAAAGCCCTGAATGGAGGTACTATACTTTGCTTCTTAGCACATTAAACACTTGTATTGATCCCATCATATTTTATTTTTCTTCCTCAATCTTCCACTGTACCAGGAAAAAATCAATTTTCAGAATGCATAGTGTTAAAATTGTAAAGATGGAAATGCAGGGCACCAATTCGAACTGATACAGAATTTTGATATTAACTTATTACAGTGATGCTGTTATATTCCTTTATTTTGTTGTTTTAAAGTGAGTTGTGCACTGGTTTATTATTAGTTTTGTATCAAGGTATGTTTGTTATGAATCAACATCAAACGTCAGATGACATTTTCATAAGAAAACCGCAAGTCATACTGCGTAGGCTATTAAACCTCAGGATATTATTAGTCACCAGGAAGCTGTAAATGTTTTTTGGCATTGACATCTTAGTTCCTCTGCTTTAAAGCAGTCTATCCACTCTGCAATGTACGTGTAGGTAAGAGCAAGCATGAACTGTAAAAATAAATTCACTTATCATTTCCACAAAGAGATCAACATAATATGTACGGAAAGAGACCAAATTCAAAATCTATATGAAACAATAAAACTATTATTGAAACTGAAAAATATGTATTTTTGTACTTGGTTGGGTGTAAAGTTAGATTACTGTATGAATAGTTTGAGTTTGCTACTGGATTAAAAATGTATATAAATACCAGAGTATGACAGCTGCAACTATGAGTTTTTTTCTGAATAAACAAGACTGAGAATTGACTGTCTTCAGAATTTTAGGTAACTACATAAATTCCCCCAGTAACATGTAGTATTATCATAAAAGTCTATGTATTTTCTGTGTGTGAAACAACCTCCAAAGAATTCACCACTGTTGTTGCTCAGTCGAGTATGAAAAACAAAGAGAAATGTTAGTCACTAAAACATTCGCCCAGTAAGTTTACTGTCGGATCTTACTTGAGAACTTGGCAGGGCTGCAGTATGTTATCATGATGGACTGATAACACATTCCAGTAGACTCAGGTGAACATAATAAGACTAGAAGGACAATATGAAGCTGAATCTGTTTTCTATGTAGTTATTGAACGTATATGTTTCGGTGTAAATTGAGCCACATGGCTGCATTAATAAACGTTTTCTTAAATGGCCTTTTGAAAAAACCTGCACATTAAAAAACACAAGAATAAACAAAAATATTTAAACTATGATCTTGAAGTTGGTGGTTTTTGTTTGGTTTGACTTCATATATTCCATGTCTCATGTAGCTCTGACTAAAACGCATGAAAACAGAAAAATTTCAAAAGATAGAGGAGAAATTACCTGTTTGGTGAGACACTTTTAGGCATTATTGCCAAAGGATATGACAACTAAAGCTGTGTTGGGTATAGCAGGATACTCGTAGTAGCCACTAATAACCCTAACTCCTAGTTCACACAGACAACGTCCTCTGTGTGTTTTTCTAGTCAATAATTCACACTGGCTCTCTGGCGCTGCAGCATGATGGAGAGCCCTCCTCCAATGTATTTTTGACAGATGATGGGGCACAAATGCATGAATTTCAATGGGGATAAAATTCACAGATCACAGAGTTATTGTCAGATGCATGGATGCTAAACCCAAAATGCACCCAATGTGTAATGCCGCACAGCAGACACAGACATAACAGAAACAGAACCTAGTCAGTGTGAACTATGGGTAACAGCACACATACACATGGAGCAGAGGAAAGAGCAAAACTGAATTCTGCATGATTACTGTACTAATGAACAGTTGAGACTTATAAACTGAGTGGAAGCAGCTTGGAGGCAGGAGGATTTAGGCAACTTGGGGAGCCTGGATATGGCGAATGACTGAATAAACACAAAGTGGGAAAAATAGGGGCCAGCAAAACATTAACTCAGCACAGAAGTGAGCAGAAATACAAATCACATGAATGTACTAAAATTAAGCTCTTTATTGAAGGAAATTTTCCTTTGGCTCTCCAAACATACAATAAAATACATTCACACAGTCATTCATACAGTCATAATATCAACATCAACAATGCGTACATTCATTTCCATTCCATGGTTAGATCTCATCATTTCATTTGGTTAAGAATGGTTATTGCACTAGGGATGAATGACTTCTTATAAATGTGTTTTTGTTACCATAAGGACCCTGTCCCACTTTCCTAAGCTCAATGGTTCAAATTCAGGGCACTAATTCAAAGCGGATGTGCCTTCCATCCCACCGGCCCTTTCTTCAACAAAACAAAAACACCAACAGAAGACGTCATTTTATTAGTCACCAGGAAGCTGTCTGGAATTAAACAGGTCATTCTTTTTTGAGCTTTTACATGTTATTCCTTGTTTACTGTCCTGTGGACCAGCAGTGTTATCTGATATAATGTTCTAGTGCATGCATAGAATGCAATAAAATGCTTTGTTAATTATCTTGACAGATAATATGTACCTATAAAAAAATTTTAATTAGAAGAAACACAGCGTGAGAGAGTGTATTTTTATTCATGTCAGGAGACTGGCTTGTTACATTCGTAATATGTTAATTTATTTTATCATTGAATTAAAGTTTTTAAAAATACATTGTTTATGTGACTTTTCTATACTAAAAACATGAATAACTAAATGACAGGGAAACGGAAGTACCAGGAAACGTGCTTGATGTCACCCCAGGGGACAGAGTAACGAGAGGAACAGAGCTCCACTTTGCAAACGGGGGGTATAATGTGTTAAGGAAAGAGGTGAACTACAGCCAGAATATTGCCATGATTATTTTCAGAGACAGATTGATTAACAGGATTTAAAAGCTGTTGTCTAGACACATGAGAGGGTGCATGAGCCACAAAACCACTAGAATTGAGCCAAATGAACAACTGAGCAGCCAACCGCCAATCTGATTTCCTCTGGCGTCTTTGTGTTGAGAGAGAGTCTGAAATTATAATTTCAATTGTCCATTCTTATCGGCAGACATGTTAATGTAAACATGCAGCATGTGGCCTACCTGAACAGTAGTGGTATTTACAGAATCCTCCTAAACTCTGTCCTTTATGACTACAAGTCTAACATAATGGGCTGGACCATTGTCTTTTGTTATTTCTTATAATAGGATTGAATGAAGTGATTGTTAAAGAGTTTACTTAAAAACAGTTAGTTTTTTTTTTTCAATTTTGCTCACTTTTATTGTATTGTCTTTTTAAATGAAAACTGAAAACAGACTGGACAATTTCTGCTAATATTAAAGATTTCATTAAGGTAATAGTTTGAATTTGTTTCATTTAAAAATTCAGAATGCTTTGAAATAATCTATAATAAATTCTTATTTATTAATTTTTTAGTATGTCAAACTTTGAATTGTCTTTTATTATTTGGAATGATTGCATTTCTAATGTTTGGATGTGAAAAGTCAGCTATGAGATCCTAAATCTTACATTTTAACAGTATCATTGGCTGTATAACATGACACAATTCTCATGCCACCCCAAGTCTCCATCTGATTGGTTGATCAGTCTCTCGCGCGCACTCCTGGCCTAAAAATATGGGGTGCCGCCAGGGACATAAATCACAATTAACTTCCATATACACATATGAAATTAAACTCTTCAACATACTATACTCAAAACCTTGCACAAACACTATTAAAAAGCTCTCACATAAACTAGTGAAAACATTTACCTCTTATATAACCTACTCAAAAGCTCTTATACAAAGTAGTGAGAACTCTTCATATAAACTAGTGAAAAGCTTTCATGCACACTACTGAAATGTTTTGTAATTATTTCATTGGAAAAGGAGGGCATTACAGTAGAAAAGGAAGTTGCTTAAGTAACAAAGGAGGGACGACTGTGTCCTTCTAGGGCGGCATTTGCAGGCCGATTAGAACGATGCAACAAACGCTGTTCAAATTCGAAAGCTCCTCCAAAGGGAGCCAACAAATGCGACCTACTTTTCCCCAGATTGAATGATGGGTCCAGTGTGTTCTTCGTGGCCCACCCTATCCCATGATTCATTGCGCATCAAAGCAGATTGTTGAAACGGAAAAAGTAATGGCAAAGGAGAGAGAAAAGCTGTGAATAAAGTTGGATATATTACGCTTTCTGTGGAACATAAATAACTTTTACAATGCTGCAGGTGAGAATGTAGTTGTGTTAACCTGAAATATCTGCTCCATTGACCAAGATATCACATGATTGCAAAGGTGCCGGCTCGCCTCACCAGCTGTCAGCTGACCGGGCGACTGAGGCTCGCTATACCGGGGGAGAACGCCTGACTCCCGGCACATCGTTTTCAAACTCCTGCTGGGTTTCCTCAATGAGTGGAAGTTAAACCCGGATATAATTCAGTCAGATGATATTTAACGGTTAATATTTGGTCTTTTTATATATTATTATAATTATCATGTATTATTAAGATAAGATAAGACTGACTTTATTGATGTCACAATGCAGAAATTAACTTGTTACAGCAGCTCTTAGAAACACACAGGTAGGGTGCAGACAGTCATGAAAAAGGTTCAAAGAATAAGCAAGGTAAATGTGCAAAAACAGGTATTAACAATAGAATGAGACAAAAACCACAACCATTAATGTATTATTATTATGCTTTACTGATAAATGTATTTAAACTTTGTTCAGAATGTTAAAATTTTTGTGTTTAAGTTGTCAAAAGTTTCACCAATAAATTTAATGAAATGGTATCTGTTATTATCAATATACTTTATTTACAGTGTTTTATATATTTTTTATATCTATGAACATAAAAAATAATTAAAACATTTTAAATGGCTGATTTATAAAAAAAATAATGAATTGTAAAGATAATAAAACAAGAAAATGTTAAGGAAAACAAGCTTATAAGCCATCAGGAATATGTAAAAGGGGTAAATAAAGACTATGTGCCGTTATTTACAGTGGAGACAGAGGGTTTAATCCTTGGGCTCTGTTTTTACCGCTTCACAGCTCTGTGCTAATTATTTCCATCCTTAATTATAAAGGTGTGCTAAATTATATTAAACATACATTTTAATATCATTATTAAAATGTAAAACTATAAAAATGTATTATTTATTTAGGGTTAGGTTTAGGACGCAACGTCCTACAGTTAATACTGAAACACCTTCCGTTTCCACTGAAATAATTAAAAAACATTTCACTAGTGTGTATGAAAGCTTTTAACTAGTATGTATGAAAGTGTTGGGGTCATCCATTTTGGTCGCACCT
Source organism: Girardinichthys multiradiatus (assembly GCF_021462225.1). Classification (NCBI taxonomy): domain Eukaryota; kingdom Metazoa; phylum Chordata; class Actinopteri; order Cyprinodontiformes; family Goodeidae; genus Girardinichthys; species Girardinichthys multiradiatus. The sequence goes on from NC_061796.1 coordinate 34,238,234, forward strand.
TTTGACATGCGCAGCTCAACAGACGTCGCAGCTCTGACGTCACCAAGAGTGTAAAACCCACAGGAGATGAAGTTTTGTTGCCATTTCCCGCGAGTCTCACAGGACAGCGCAATCTGGAGAGACAAAAGCTCGCAGGTGAACTTTGCTCCACAAGCCCATTCCCGGAAGAGCTTGAAAGCTGGAAATCTGTCTGATACAAGAAGATCAGCAGATTTAATCGTCGATCGAAGACCGCGCCGACACCTGGCGCAGGTGAAAACTCACAGAGGTTCTATTTCCAAGGAGATGAGTTTCCTCCTTGTTATTCAGTCGACTAAGGGTTCTTCATCTTTTCCCCTCCTGGACGGATGAAAAATTACCGGTTTTTTTTTCTTGATTTGATCACGGACGCGTGGTCCCCTCATCTCATTTTTCTTCAAACCTGATCCCTCCTCAACCGGTGGAGAGCAGAAATCAACGTCAAAGTAATTTCGTTCCTTTCATATTAAACCGGATAGGTGCATTTAGAGGTCTGGGCAGGATGAGGCATAGTGAAGGTGATTTAGAATCACCAGTAGTTAATCCAAGGTATTAACTTGTTGCATACAATACTGATTGAAGTGTTTTATGCTGAATGGTGTTTTCATTAGCTGCGCAAGCGCTGCTGAATTGTGCGTGGTTCATGTTTTCTCTGGCTGATCCCAAATCAGCCAGGAGTTAGAAGTTGGACTTTTAAAAGTTTTTCATTCAAAGCAACTGCGGTCTGGGCCTCGCCTGACCACTCTTTGTTCCAGTTTTATTACTGGAGTTTTTCCACTGAGTTCCCACCTCAGAGGTTTATGACCCTTTGTTCGAGATGTGGGGCGATCAGCTGGAAGTAGCTAAAGAGGCGTGGCCCCACCGTTTTACAAGCTGATCGCTGCAATCGAGACATCAACACCCAGGAGGACTTCTTTCCATTTAACCCAAATTGCACATTTTGTCCATAAAACTACTGGTTTGATCTTCATAGACACTAAATGCATATATATTTTTCTTTTATTATTGATAGGTAGTCATTTTTATTCCCTTTGTGTAGAATGAAGCTTGTTAGTTAGGTGAAGGTTTTTGGACCAGAATAATGGTATATCAGGATTATTTGGCTTCAATAAATCTTCATATATATAATTAAGAGAAGCGTTTGTGTTTATTTCGTGCAAGAGGAATTTATCTGTCAAAACAAGGTCGAAGATCCTCCATCTTCGGTGAAGTGGTTGAATAAACAGTGACAGTTAGTGGTTTTGGTTAATAATTTGTAATTATTAAAGAGCTTTGAGCCCATAATCACAACACCAGAGGACATCTCTGATTTCTATTCGTAAGTGATGATTTTTGGTTAAGACATACATTTTTTTATTATTATTTTAAATTATAATTCTTGATAAATATTAATACATCAATAATCATAATCCTTACCTTTTCACTAGTATGTATGAATGCTTTTCAGTAGTGTGTATAAAAGCTTTTCACCAGTTTGTATGAATCAGAATCAGCTTTATTGCCAAGTTCGTACATACAAACAAGGAATTTGACTCCGGTAGCCTTTGCTCTTTGGTTTGTTTTTGCATTACAGAATATACATATTTACAATGTACAATATACACATATATAAATAAATGAAAGCTTTTCACTACTATGTATGAACGCTTTTCACCAGTTTGTATGAAGAGTTCTCAATACTTTGTATAAGAGCTTTTGAGTAGGTTATATAAGAGGTAAATGTTTTCACTAGTTTATGTGAGAGCTTTTTAATAGTGTTTGTGCAAGGTTTTGAGTATAGTATGTTGAAGAGTTTAATTTCATAAGTGTATATGGAAGTTAATTGTGATGTATGTCCCTGGTGGTACCTCATATAAAAATGTATCCTACAGCAAAGGTTGGAGACTCTGACAGACGTTGTAATTGATCTAAAACAAGACATGCCCAACAGAGGCAGAAAGGAATGATCAACCCTTCAAAAGTTGGTTGTGCAGGATGGTTTTTTAATATTTAGTTGCAACATGCGCAACCTATAAGATTTTGCAATAATCACATTAGCTATTTGCCTTTATTGTTTGTTTCCTCTGTCATTTATTTAATCCATAGCAGTATTAAAATAGTGTTTCTCATTTCTCTGTATGTGTATTTGTTTTTTTGTTAGTTTTTGTGGGTTATTGACTAATTCTAACTGGCTTCTAGCACTATCACCATTCAGTACTTCTCACTGCTGGACTTGGTTGTCTGGATTCTGCTACAAAATCCTAAAATATAACTTTATTTTAGTTTATAAACTTTCCAGAGTGCCTTTTTTGTAAATGTTGATTTTCAATAAAACTTTCAGCTGATTTGTGAATTTAACAACGTATCCCAGCTGTTTTAATAATACGTCCACATGATCCCAGGAGAGAGGATTTTTAAACACAATGAACAAAGGGGGAATTTAAAAATCATGATAGCTCTTATACTCTATATAAAATAAAACACAGAAGCAGCTGGATGTCCTCCTCCCAGTCTGTTTGGAGTTTTCTTTTTGTTCTGCCTTGTTCCTCTATCAATTTCCATTTACTGCTACCTGCGCTTGATTTTGATTCGGTACAGCCGTCCTAGAATATCCTGGATGCAGAAGAGGAAGGCTATTGGCATGGCCTTGGGGACCCTTGCTCTGTTCCTTATCTGTGTTGGACCATTCAGCTTCTCCTCTTTACTGGGTTACCTCCAGTATCAGAGCCCAGTATTGAGGTACTACACTTTGCTTCTTAGCACACTGAACACCTGTACTGATCCTATCATATTCTATTTTTGTTCCTCTGTCTTTTACTTCAAAAGCAAAAAATCCATTGACATAAAGTGTTGGAGTTAACCTCTTCAATTCAAAGAGCTCTCAGTCCAGCTAAAAAAAAACACATTTAGAGCCTCAGATGTTACATTTTCTTTTGTTTTAGAAATATCTGCTACAGGAAATTTGTTGTAATTGTTTTTTAAGAACCACGCATTGTTTGTTTTGTTAGGTTTTAAAATAATAAAATATTTTTGCAAACCTTTGCAGACAAAGGATTGATACATTTTCCTCTATGATATGTTATTTATGGAAAAGTAAAAAAAAAAAAAAAGCACATAGCTTCTAACTCAATGATAAGAACAACAGATCTAAAAATGATTACTAGTACTTTTAGTGTCATTATGCTTTGGAAATTTAAAGCCATTATTCAATGAAAAACAGCTAAAACTTGCATTTGTTCTCAGCCAAAGTTATTAAGAGCCAATGTGAAAGGTCCGAAGAGCCACTTGTGGCCCTGGAGTCACAAGTTGCAGACCCCTGTGCTGATTGATTTGTTGTAATATTAATGATATTCTTTTAATAAACATTTTTATTAAAAGAATAAAATGACCATTTTCATGTGACATTTTTATATCCTATGACAAAGCAGAAAGTACCTTAATTTTAAAATTATTGTATGATGATTTATTTAAACATAAATCTGGAATCTCTCATACTTCTCTGGGGGCAAAGTGACGCATTAAGAAAGGTCATATGCATTAAACCAGTTAACTAAGTTAACTTAGTTTGGATGTTACCTGGCAACTGTTAGGCAAATAGATATATATGTTGTCCTATATTATATTGTAACTAAATAATTTGACCAGTACAATGTAATGGTTATATAAATATGGTGTAGAATGTGGATACCACCCACAGGTACTTTAAACAAAACTTTTGTGAGTCTTATTAAATGTATGAATAGCATTTACTCAATCAGACCACTAAAATGTATTCTTATGGACATTACGTTCACAGGTACTGACAGATAACACCCTGCAGATAGACATAAAATACGCTCACTCACCTTTTCATAATTTACTTGAACGCCAGGTACAGAAAATGAAAAGTGATCTAATTTCTTTTTATGAACACAGGGATAAATATAGTAAATTCCAAGCACATCAGGTCAGCATAAATCTATTAAACAGTATGTGTCTGTAATAATAATGAACTGAACTTCATACACATTGATAATCAGAAAATTGTTCTACCTTGATCTACAGACATCCCAGGTCCAGTGTCCAAGTAGAGCCCCAGAAGCCTTAGAGCATGTTTTTGGCAGACGAAACCTCTCTTGGAGCAGAAACCCAACTATCAATCAAGCCAAGTGGTATAGTGGTGTGGAACCATACACACGGAGAGACAATGTGGCTTCATGAAAGCCACACAGCCCACGTGTGACCCAATCTAAATCTCGGTTTCATCATTTTTTTATTAAAACTTCGAACTGTGTCATCCAAGCTCCATCATTATTTTGCTACTCTCACTTTTTTCGATTCTATACAAAATCCTTAAATACTACTTTATTTCAGATTTAAAATTTCCGAAGAGATTGTTTGTTTTCCGTTTAATTTAAAATTCAAGATTTCTTTATCTGAATTTTGCAAAATACATTTTTAGAGCAGTTTTAATAGTCAGTCTACATAATCCAATGAAGGAGGATGAACTAAAAGACACCAATAGAAAAGGGAAAGTGAAATATAATGATGGGTGTCAGCACTGAGGCCTTGAATGCACTGGAACATCTTATGACATTAAATGTATGACAGTAAATTAATCAAAGAGTAGCTTCTGACATTTACCTGCATACTCAAATATGTATATTGTGCATTCTACCCAAACTATTGTTGACCTGTTTCAACAAAACACAACATATTTCAGGTAAATTTGCAAACTCCCAGATTTTATTAGTCTTCAAAAAGGTATTATTATATCAGTGTTTTGTTTTTTGCTTTGACATGTAATTTTCTGTTTGCTTTAACGTGGGCCTGCCACTCTTCTGCTCTCATGCATTCTGTAGGCACACATGTAGAATATACCTGTAAGACAACAACAAACATGAGCTATAAAAGGCAGAATAATAACAATTACAATGCACATGCAGGTCTAGATAAGAATTAGATTACATCCACAATAGGAGTAAAATAGTATGCACAGAAATATCCATATCTGTGCTTTTAACATTTAGGTGAGGTGGGAGTGGTCTGGATTCAGGCCTTCACTAGGAGCACCTGGGCCCAGTGTTCTAAGTCTATTAAAACAAAGTGGTTCCAGACATCCTTGGCTGCGTGCCAGACAGCAGGCAGAAATAAGTTTTGGGTTTGGTGTTGTTTAGTTCGGTTTAGTTTAGTATACTTTTGATTTGGTTGGATATGTTATTTTTATTCATTCATTTATTTATCACTTATAAACAAGCACACCCTACATGTCTGATTTACCATTGCTCACATATTTTAATATTTGGTTCATATATTTTGGTTTAATCTTGTTTACAGTGAAGAGTTTCTTAAGTCAGTTGCAAACTGTCTCCAGGTGTTGCACACCTCAGTTTATAAAAACACGATGGGACCAGACATCCACGACTTCTCTAGCTCCCCCAGTTAGCAGGCAGAGCTTGGCTTTGGTTTGGTTTAGTTTATTTTTGGTTTGATTTTATTATATGTATTTATACTAGTAAACACTTGCACATTCATGCTTTCATAAATATGAACCCTACACAACTGATTTATGGATCCTTACGTACCATTCTTAAACTTTGGTTATTCAGTTTAGGTTGATCTAAGTTAATTAAATTAATTAATTGGCATGTCTATTTGTCATCAACTTACAATTCAGGTTGTGACAAAAATGAAGGTTCATCTAACATATCTGAAGTCAGGTGCTCACTGAAAACACCTGGGCCTAGTGTTCTCAGTCTGCATCTGACTACACACCATCCCCACCTTGCCAGAAAGACAGGACATTAAAGACATTGACATGATTCGTCACAGTAACCAAATCAGAAAATTCTGAATGAACTGCAAATAATGAATAAAAACGATAATGCCATTGCCTATTTGGAATATTGAATGAGTTTTTGAAAGCTGCACATTTTGCTTATACAAATATGTACAATAGTTTAACAAAAATCAGCAACTTGAAAGTGTTAACCAACCTGCAAAGAAGTTCATGAGTAGTGCCACCCAGCCCAGTATGTAGGACCAAGAGAAACGCCAGTCACCAAAACGCTTGCCCAGGAAGTTCACTGTTACTCCCGTGTAAATGGCCATTGCAAGCAGAACAAAGAGAGCTGGTGTGAAGACAGAGAGTGATTCATCATAACTTGCTTGTCCTTTAAACAAATGGTCTCTAAAAAAAAAGGGGTGGGGGTGTGCATATTTGGTGATGCATTATTGTGTCTATGACTTACTTGAAACAAAGAACATGATCCCTGCGGCAAATGAGCGGTTGAACCTCTCGAAAGCAGAGAAGTGAGCAAAGGAGAGTATTCCTGCGATGATGCCAGCAAAGCAGGTCATGGTGGACAGGATCATGAAAGCTCGAGTGGCATTCCAGTAGGCTAAAGAGGAGAGGACAAACAGGAAGAATCCAGATAAACTATAAACAAAAAGGAACCAAATTAGGGCGCTGCAGTGACACAGGTGTAAAATGCGTGACCCATATTCAGAGTCTTCAGTCATCGACTCAGCTATTGCTGGTTCGACTCATGGCCCAGGCGACCTTTGCTGTATGTCTTCGCACTCTCTCCAACCCTTTCCTTTTAGCTTACTGTCAAAGAATTTAGAAAAATAAAGACCACTACTGCCGCAAAACAAAAACATAAGAAAACAAAAATTAGACTCACTGGAGTTTGTTTCCTAAGCCTTGCAGTTTAAATTTTCTTTGATTTTTATTTTCTATAATTGTTTCTTTTGACTGAAGTCCGATCTTGTAAGATGTTTTAGTGCGTAGCAAAATTAAAAATTTTTGAATGACTGCTACAGGTCCTTCTCAAAATATTAGCATATTGTGATAAAGTTCATTATTTTCCATAATGTCATGATGAAAATTTAACATTCATATATTTTAGATTCATTGCACACTAACTGAAATATTTCAGGTCTTTTATTGTCTTAATACGGATGATTTTGGCATACAGCTCATGAAAACCCAAAATTCCTATCTCACAAAATTAGCATATTTCATCCGACCAATAAAAGAAAAGTGTTTTTAATACAAAAAATGTCAACCTTCAAATAATCATGTACAGTTATACACTCAATACTTGGTCGGGAATCCTTTTGCAGAAATGACTGCTTCAATGCGGCGTGGCATGGAGGCAATCAGCCTGTGGCAATGCTGAGGTCTTATGGAGGCCCAGGATGCTTCGATAGCGGCCTTTAGCTCATCCAGAGTGTTGGGTCTTGAGTCTCTCAACGTTCTCTTCACAATATCCCACAGATTCTCTATGGGGTTCAGGTCAGGAGAGTTGGCAGGCCAATTGAGCACAGTGATACCATGGTCAGTAAACCATTTACCAGTGGTTTTGGCACTGTGAGCAGGTGCCAGGTCGTGCCGAAAAATGAAATCTTCATCTCCATAAAGCTTTTCAGCAGATGGAAGCATGAAGTGCTCCAAAATCTCCTGATAACTAGCTGCATTGACCCTGCCCTTGATAAAACACAGTGGACCAACACCAGCAGCTGACACGGCACCCCAGACCATCACTGACTGTGGGTACTTGACACTGCACTTCTGGCATTTTGGCATTTCCTTCTCCCCAGTCTTCCTCCAGACTCTGGCACCTTGATTTCCGAATGACATGCAGAATTTGCTTTCATCCGAAAAAAGTACTTTGGACCACTGAGCAACAGTCCAGTGCTGCTTCTCTGTAGCCCAGGTCAGGCGCTTTTGCTGCTGTTTCTGGTTCAAAAGTGGCTTGACCTGGGGAATGCGGCACCTGTAGCCCATTTCCTGCACACGCCTGTGCACGGTGGCTCTGGATGTTCCTACTCCAGACTCAGTCCACTGCTTCCGCAGGTCCCCCAAGGTCTGGAATCGGCCCTTCTCCACAATCTTCCTCAGGGTCCGGTCACCTCTTCTCGTTGTGCAGCGTTTTCTGCCACACCTTTTCCTTCCCACAGACTTCCCACTGAGGTGCCTTGATACAGCACTCTGGGAACAGCCTATTCGTTCAGAAATTTCTTTCTGTGTCTTACCCTCTTGCTTGAGGGTGTCAATAGTGGCCTTCTGGACAGCAGTCAGGTCGGCAGTCTTACCCATGATTGGGGTTTTGAGTGATGAACCAGGCTGGGAGTTTTAAAGGCCTCAGGAATCTTTTGCAGGTGTTTAGAGTTAACTCGTTGATTCAGATGATTAGGTTCATAGCTCGTTTAGAGACCCTTTTAATGACATGCTAATTTTGTGAGATAGGAATTTTGGGTTTTCATGAGCTGTATGCCAAAATCATCCGTATTAAGACAATAAAAGACCTGAAATATTTCAGTTAGTGTGCAATGAATCTAAAATATATGAATGTTAAATTTTCATCATGACATTATGGAAAATAATGAACTTTATCACAATATGCTAATATTTTGAGAAGGACCTGTATATGTTTTTTTGTTTTTTTTTATGGAAATCAAAACTAGGGTTCTGAATGATTAATTAGTTGTGTGTATTTTCTGTTTTGTGTAGGAAGTAGTTCTATAAATTATCACTTCTGTCTACCTGGAAACAACTGCAGTAACTTGGATGAAGCACAGCTTAGCTTTGAGCAGACATGAGACGGACTGGATGAGGCTTTTCTTTTGTCATTGTTCTCTTCTGTAAGGTTATATTTTCATTACAAACTTAACTTTATGTTCATCAGAAGATAGTTGTTAAATTTATGATATCACACGATAAGAGAAAGGACATAGAATACAAGCATTTTAGGCAATGCAATTAGAACTGTTAACTCACCAATGCTGTCGGTCTGCATGTAGCATTTACCAGACATGCAGTACCTCCATAGACCCTGATGGGCAAAGCTGCCCGACAGGCGGTACTGCATCCAGTAGTCTGTTGCTGTGGAGACCACGAGCAAGATGTTCCCCACAATGGCACAAAACAGGCCACCTCCCATGAAGCTGTACATCATGAGTGACAGTAAGATGCCGGCAAAGGCTTTATACACTGTAAGAAAATGGCACAATTAGGGAAGTAAACTGTAAAAGTTAGCAAATATGTGGATTCAAGTCAGACGAATCACAAATGTAATGATTGTAGAATCAAGTTTTGAAATCATAATGGACTTGGACCTTGACTTGTCACTTCACTGGGGCTTGAATCTTTGAAGCTGAAATCAGATAATATCTCACACTAAACTAAGAATGTTGTTTTAAACAACAGTCACTTCTTTATTTCTGGAACAAACTGTTATCTTTGATTAGTTTTGAATCAGTTTACACTAGCTACTAAGAGTGGCACGAAATCTTCTAGCACCGGATTTTACAATATTAAGACATCACAGTGGGTCTTATGTGAGGTTTTTCAATTGTTGTCAGCATGTCTTCACCTGGTACTTTCACAGACGCTTCTTCTGGCCATTACATTTTACACTTCATGAGAAATTCAGGTGCAGAACTACTAGGAAGCCCTTGCCAGTAGAGCAGAGGAAATCATGTGATTCCCATGCATTAAATATATAGACTAGTCAAGCCCAGACTAAATTTTATTTACCTGATTACAAATTCTTTAAGACTAAATTTGGAAAACGTTTACTCTACTGATGTGAGCAAAACAGGTTCTTCTTTTTCCCTTAAATATTGCTATAAACTTATGACACCTCGCTCTTGTTAACTCAACTACCAGAAGATCCCAGATCTAGAACAAGCGAGGTAGTTACAGAAGAAAAGTAAAAAGATGTGTAATGCTGTTAATGATATGTTTGTTAACACAAATAGTCAAAAGTCCTGTATGCAAAACATAAAACAAAACACCGAGGAGGAACATCATCTACTTTCCATCTGACATTTGCAGTTACACAAACAATTACAAGTAATGGGTAAAGACTAGAACTAACAGCAGTAATTACCATTATAAATATTTATGAGTGGTTTTCCTGAGATAAAGAAGAAATTGTTTTATTAGAGAAAACAAAATTTTAATTACAAAACTACATGGAAATATGTGTGAAGAGGTGTCTCTATAAGTACCAAATTGCAGGCTAATGTTAGCTTAACAGCTAATTAAATATTCTTGATTGTGAATTAAATTATTTGGGCTGGGAAGCAATTTTAGATATATGATGTTAATAGTTTGAAAAAACAATATCAACAATTAGTGAAAACTAACTTCACCGTTATTCAGTACAAACTGATGCCTTAACTTGCATTACCAGTTTGCTTGCTCGTCTTAACTTTGGACTTGATTTGTAACATGCATGTCCTCAGTTTGGATTTGACTGAAATGGCTGAACTTGAGGCTTGAGTTTCAAAACAATGATTCGTTCACCCTTCTGACTATAGGTAACCTAATAACTTTCTGTAACAAAACTGGTTGAATGCACTTAATGTTTATTTTTATAGAAATGCATTGTTTCAGGAAGCATTCTCTCTTCTGCAAAACTGGATACATTAGCCTCAAGTTTTATTTTTGCCTTAAGAGAAATGGTAAAGAGTATGAGCTTGCAACATGTTTTTTTCCTGGGTCAATCTTCTTTGGACGTAACTCTTTGTGGCAGCAGTGTTGAATAAATTCCCCTTCATCTCCTCTAACATTAAGTCAGCCTCCTCTAACAGCCTGGCAGCCTGCTTCATTGTCTTTAAGTTTATAGCTGAATACGGTTTTATTTGTATTAACATTTACAAGAATTATACTTAAAATATTCAAGAAGGTGCATGTAGTCGTGAATTGTTTCGAGCAGTCTGGTTTTAAAAAAGGCACCACGTCTGTCATGACTCATATGAGATGCTGGGTTTCACAAACCTAATAAACCAACCACAAAATGTAAAACCCACATGAGAAATTAGCCCATGAACCTAACAGTCAGCACACAAAATGCTTTTAATACTGAGAAAGGAAGTTACAGTTTAAGAAAGTCAATCGAAGATGGTTTGCAAATATAAAAATTGACCATTTAAGGTTGACATTTTTTACTATATTATATAGTCTTCTTATTCTCTCAGCATGTTTAATTGAGATATGTAATCACAAGAAAAAACCAAGAACACATAGTACAAAACTAGCATACGGTAGGCAAAGATTTTGAGCTAAAACCCTGAAACCTTGTGATGAAAAACTACTGAAGGCCTCCAGGGCCCATTAGTAAGACATGCACCTGTTGGCTTGCATGTAATTGCATTTTACCCATATAAACACCTAACACCAACTTGAATCAGACTTTGTAAAAATAAATAAATGACCACTCCACATCAACCTACCTGAATTCCTCAGGATAAATGAACCCTCTTAAGTATCTGCCCTTCCTTAGGGAGAGAATGCGAGAGTGCAAGCCAGGAGTGAGCAAATCGTCAAAGAGGAAGCTCTAGCTGAATTCCAAAAGGTTACCCCCTGAACTTTCTGTTGATGGAGGCAAAATCCTTTAAAACAATCAGCTCAGAACAAATGCACTTGAGCTGGTGGGCCGCAAGCCACGTGACACATTCACACATGGGAGTCGTTTGGGGGATCAGGGGATGAGGGGAGGGGTAATGGTGTAGCGGGAAAGAGGAGGCTCTGGGATACGAGGCCACTGCTCTACAGTCCTTGTCTGTTGTTGTATCAGTCATTCTGGAACTGTGGATGTGCAAATGCTTGCACTACTGCTGTGGTCAATGGAATATGCTGAAACGCACAGTTTCTTTTAGCGTAGCTGGGGTGTGGTCACAAGGACACATGCACGCTTACAACAGACACACGACCAAGGTGCTGATTAAAATACTGTACATACTACATGCAAAAAGCATTACATCATGTTGACACTTTGTGTAATTATGCTGTAAATATGCTGCACCGATAGTAAGTAGGCGGGATAATGATTAACCATACGGTTTTTGTTTTACTGCCTTGGCAGAAATAACCTTACGCAGAGCTGTCTAAAACAGCTAATATGAAATCAGGGGATTAAGACTTTAGACACATCACCATCATATTATCAACAAGCGGAAGATGATTAGCTTAGAAAATTTCATTATTTTTTTAAGTCAAACTTATTTTTTAATGCAGTGACCTTTTGGTTCTAATTGCTAAAGGTTCTGTAACTCTGAGCTTCCAGTTGGAATTGTAAGGTGGCAATACGTGCACAAGAGGTCAACATGTGGAGGTTTATGTCTGCAGAACTAAAATTTATTAAAAAAAATGAACCAGTTTCATAATCAAAATCATCTTTCTAGTCTTTACTGATTGCCCATGTTTTTATGTAATTATATGGTTGTATTTTATTAGTTTCTTTGCTTTGCATTGTTGAATCTTAATGAGTGTTTTTACTCAGTTTTGCATTGGCATTTACAACTTATGCAGTATTATTTTTATTGCAACTAAAATCCTAACTAGGGATGGGAAATGGAGTTCAGACGAAAATTCAGAATGAAAGACTCACCTTCACTGCCTCCATCTTCCAATGACTCTTCTGTGCATCTCCCGGCCTTCCAATCAGCATCCTGTCCGCCTGATTCTCCATCCAATCACTTTCCGACGCCTTGCTTTTAAAGGACCTTCAGCCATGTTCATCTTTGCTTGTCAGCTGAGCTCATCCCTCCTCCACCCCACCTCCACCATCTTCCTTCCCATCTACTCCTGGCTTCCTCGCTCCCTGGCCGCCAATCCACCACCAGTGTCGGATCAGGGGGGAGACATCTCTAAATCTAAACCTTACAAATGATCATCTTAGCTCATGCCATTCTCAGCATTCATGTCTTCCTCCCAGGTCCGAGCGCCAAAGAAATAACCATGTAATTTTCTTAGAAATGTTTAAGTTTAACAACAAATGTGTCTTTATCTCATTATCTAGTAATCAATATATGTTCGATCCAGCTAAATACATTTATATGTACTTATATAGTTTATTTTTAATTAAGGGGTACGTTTGTTCTCTTTTATCAGTAAGACGGTTTGTCGCTACAAACATCTTAAAAATGTAAAAAACAAAAATAAAAAATTATCTGCATTTAAACACATTGCTATATGATGTATGGTATCTTAAAAAGTTTTGACACTCAGCTTTTCACATTTTTCATGCATTGTCATAAATAAAGCTTACAACTGTTTCCTCGTTTTCTTAATCACCACTGCTTATCTTGGTCACTTTTTGTCTTAGAGCAGCGATAACAGGATTCTGTAATGTCTGACACAGTGTCATGCTATTGGTGGGCGTTTGTAGCTTTTAGCGTTGATCATATATGCACCTTTCCTTCACAGATCAGTTCACTTTAGTCAAACCTAGACTCATAATCTTCTGGGAAAGTCAGAGTAGTCAGTCTTCTCTTACCCATCTCCAACAAGGAGGCCAACCCATCAATGATTTCCACAGGAAGATAGTGTTCTGTCAGTCAAATTGCCTCATTTGACAGCTATATTTCAAAAAGGTATTGTTGACTTTATTCATGACCAATGATAAACTGAGTAAATTTCCTAAAATGGTAAAGACGCCAATTGGTTTTTCATTTTCTTTCATGTACGCATAATGTTCTCTCCAACCACTCCAAGGAACTGGGGCCCCATATATGAAGCGTGTGTACAGCCTCAGCTTCAAAAACAGCAGTCAATTCAGCCCTCACAGGGTTTTGTAGATCACGCTAACAATGCATTACGGTGGTGGCCCGAGGTGGGCATTTCAATTAAAAGCAGCATGCTTTACGTATATCGGCTGGAGTAGGTTGATGTCATTCTTGCGGCTCTGTGTTCTAATTTTATTTTTTTTAGGTCTGACTGTGAAAAAGGAAATATATTATTTTAACTGGTTTATATGGTTGCTGGTGTGTTCATCATTTTAGTGCCCATTTATTTTTCATTAGATTTAATCAATAATTATTTTTTTTTCTACTTTTTGTTTTCAGTAACTGATTTGTGACTTCAGGATGATACGTCCAGATGTTGCTCACCAAAGTTCACCAACAACTGATGTGGAATTTCAAAATTAAAGCCCTTCAAAGTCTCTAGCTTAGTCACTTTTTACTAAGTTGCTGTCAATATTGCAAACAAAACCATCTGTTATCAATGATTACTATAGAACTCCTCTGTATTTTCTATAGTTAAACTCTTGTAACTGACTTGCAGAGCTAATGTTCATTAGTTTTTGAAACTAAGCATGGCAGATATTGTATATTTGAGCTGTTTTTAGGCTTGGCAACAGAAAAACCAAATACACTGCTCAAAAAAATAAAGGGAACACTCAAATAACACATCCTAGATCTGAATGAATGAAATATTCTCATTGAATACTTTGTTCTGTACAAAGTTGAATGTGCTGACAACAAAATCACACAAAAATCATAAATGGAAATCAAATTTAGGCCTGGATTTGGAGTCACACACAAAATTAAGGGGAAAAACACACTACAGGCTGATATAACTTTGATGTAATGTCCTTAAAACAAGTCAAAATGAGGCTCAGTATTGTGTGTGGCCTCCACGTGTCTGTATGTCCTCCCTACAACGCCTGGTCATCCTCCTGATGAGACGGCAGATGGTCTCCTGAGGGATCTCCTCCCAGACCTGGACTAAAGCATCCACCAACTCCTGGACAGTCTGTGGTGCAACGTGACGTTGGTGGATGGAGCGAGACATGATGTCCCAGATGGGCTCAATCAGATTCAGGTCTGGGGAACGGGCGGGCCAGTCCATAGCTTCAATGTCTTCATCTTGCAGGAACTGCTGACACACTCCAGCCACATGAGGTCTAGCATTGTCCTGCATTAAGAGGAACCCAGGACCAACCGCACCAGCATATGGTCTCACAAGGGGTCTGGGGATCTCATCTTGGTACCTAATGGCAGTCAGGCTACCTCTGGCGAGCACATGGAGGGCCATGCGCCAAGAAATGCCACCCCACACCATTACTGACCCACTGCCAAACCGGTCATGCTGAAGGATGTTGCAGGCAGCAGATCGCTCTCCACGGTGTCTCCAGACTCTGTCATGTCTGTCACATGTGCTCAGTGTGAACCTGCTTTCATCTGTGAAGAGCACAGGGCACCAGTGACGAATTTGCCAATCCTGGTGTTCTTTGGCAAATGCCAAGCGTCCTGCATGGTGTTGGGCTGTGAGCACAACCCCCATTTGTGGACGTCAGGCCCTCATACCATCCTCATGGAGTCTGTTTCTAACCGTTTGTGCAGACACATGCACATTTGTGACCTGCTGGAGGTCATTTTGCAGGGCTCTGGCAGTGCTCCTCCTGTTCCTCCTTGCACAAAGGCGGATGTAGCGGTCCTGCTGCTGGGTTGTTGCCCTCCTACGGCCTCCACGTCTTCTGGTGTACTGGCCTGTCTCCTGGTAGCGCCTCCAGGCTCTGGACACTACACTGACAGACACAGCAAACCTTCTTGCCACAGCTCGCACTGATGTGCCATCCTGGATGAGCTGCACTACCTGAGCCACTTGTGTGGGTTGTAGTCTGCCTCATGCTACCACGAGTGTGAAAGCACCACCAACATTCAAAAGTGACCAAAACATCAGCCAGAAAGCGTAGATACTGAGAAGTGGCCTTATATGCAAAGATTAGCAGATTAATCAACTTCAGCAAAAAATTCAACAAATGGTCTGATTTCCTGTTTATCCCTAAATTGCTCTTCAAGCACAAACAACTTCCAATTGGCTTTACATTTATTACAAATTATTTCAGTGAATACTTAGTTTGAAATAAGAACAAAACTGTTTGAATTTTAGTTCCTACATCCTAATAAACATTCAATGCAACAGCTTCCGTGGCTTTTAAATGTAATTTTTTTCTCCACTATCCAAACACTACAAGGGGTTAAAAAATAAAATAAAAGAATCTGAGGAAAATAATGTTTACTGCAAAGCTTAATGAATATTTTCAAGAAAACATTGGTCTAGTTTGTTTAAACAGCTGTCTGTTTTGGAAGGAAAGCCAGTGAAGGTGGAACTACTAACTTTCCATCTTTCATTTTTATCTTTACTTCATAAATTGTACTTTGGGTTGTTGGAATACTTGAACATTTACTGAACTGTATGGAAAGAGGGACTTTAATGGGAACACCTCTGACGCTGACAAGTTTTTTTTTTGGCAAAATTAGCTTTGATTGCAGACCTTGGGTTTAATAAACAGGTGGTGTACATTTCGCCCCTTCACCCTATTGTACTTTTTTTTTTGCTTTGCACCCTTCCTTTATTGGGCTGAAAATGTAGCAATCTTTCATGGGAGAATTAACATGTCCATGCATTGATTTGTACCTACTTTGACAGACTGCAAAAAGAATTTGTTTTATAATCTACTTCTAGTGCATTAATTGTTCAAAATGTTTATTGCAATAAATAAAAAAAAACTCATGGTGTAAAAAATATTGTTATGAACTGGTAAACTGACTCAGGGCCACTAATAACATGGGGTTCACAAATGTGCTGCATTTTATCTACTATGGAAAATCTTAATGGAATTAGTAACTAAACATCAAAAGAATTCAATGAAAAATATGCAATATACCTGAAGAGTGGAACTATTAAAAAAACAGATCTATTTGCTTTAAGTAACTAAGTCCCCACTGCAAGCTCATTACAGGGCACGCTCATGCATCTAAGGGAAATTAAGAGTCACCAATGAACCCAACATGCATGTCTTTATAGGAGGATAGGCAAGTTGGACAGCCTGAAAAACTCCCGGCATACATGGGCAGAAAAAAACTTTTCACTAAAAAGGGCCAAAGCCCTGCCCAGCAAACTATTTTTTCTAGGTTTATATTGAGCAGTCAAAAAAAAAAAAAAACATTTAAAACAATATGTAATTGTACAGCAACAACAAAAGCTGCACGATTTTAGGCATACGGGTCCTTCTCAAAATATTAGCATATTGTGATAAAGTTCATTATTTTCCATAATGTTATGATGAAAATTTAACATTCATATATTTTAGATTCATTGCACACTAACTGAAATATTTCAAGTCTTTTATTGTCTTAATACGGATGATTTTGGCATACAGCTCATGAAAACCCAAAATTTCTATCTCACAAAATTAGCATATCATTAAAAGGGTCTCTAAACGAGCTATGAACCTAATCATCTGAATCAACGAGTTAACTCTAAACACCTGCAAAAGATTCCTGAGGCCTTTAAAACTCCCAGCCTGGTTCATCACTCAAAACCCCAATCATGGGTAAGACTGCCGACCTGACTGCTGTCCAGAAGGCCACTATTGACACCCTCAAGCAAGAGGGTAAGACACACAAAGAAATTTCTGAACGAATAGGCTGTTCCCAGAGTGCTGTATCAAGGCACCTCAGTGGGAAGTCTGTGGGAAGGAAAAAGTGTGGCAGAAAACGCTGCACAACGAGAAGAGGTGACCGGACCCTGAGGAAGATTGTGGAGAAGGGCTGATTCCAGACCTTGGGGGACCTGCGGAAGCAGTGGACTGAGTCTGGAGTAGAAACATCCAGAGCCACCGTGCACAGGCGTGTGCAGGAAATGAGCTACAGGTGCCGCATTCCCCAGGTCAAGCCACTTTTGAACCAGAAACAGCGGCAGAAGCGCCTGACCTGGGCTACAGAGAAGCAGCACTGGACTGTTGCTCAGTGGTCCAAAGTACTTTTTTTGGATGAAAGCAAATTCTGCATGTCATTCGGAAATCAAGGTGCCAGAGTCTGGAGGAAGACTGGGGAGAAGGAAATGCCAAAATGCCAGAAGTCCAGTGTCAAGTACCCACAGTCAGTGATGGTCTGGGTGCCGTGTCAGCTGCTGGTGTTGGTCCACTGTGTTTTATCAAGGGCAGGGTCAATGCAGCTAGCTATCAGGAGATTTTGGAGCACTTCATGCTTCCATCTGCTGAAAAGCTTTATGGAGATGAAGATTTCATTTTTCAGCACGACCTGGCACCTGCTCACAGTGCCAAAACCACTGGTAAATGGTTTACTGACCATGGTATCACTGTGCTCAATTGGCCTGTCAACTCTCTTGACCTGAACCCCTTAGAGAATCTGTGGGATATTGTGAAGAGAACGTTGAGAGACTCAAGACCCAACACTCTGGATGAGCTAAAGGCCGCTATCGAAGCATCCCGGGCCTCCATAAGACCTCAGCAGTGCCACAGGCTGATTGCCTCCATGCCACGCTGCATTGAAGCAGTCATTTCTGCCAAAGGATTCCCGACCAAGTATTGAGTGCATAACTGTACATGATTATTTGAAGGTTGACGTTTTTTGTATTAAAAACACTTTTATTTTATTGGTCGGATGAAATATGCTAATTTTGTGAGATAGGAATTTTGGGTTTTCATGAGCTGTATGCCAAAATCATCCGTATTAAGACAATAAAAGACCTGAAATATTTCAGTTAGTGTGCAATGAATCTAAAATATATGAATGTTAAATTTTCATCATGACATTATAGAAAATAATGAACTTTATCACAATATGCTAATATTTTGAGAAGGACCTGTACATGCAATAATATTGTCAAATGTGTTGATAACGATATGACTTATAAGTAAACAGAAAGTGTTAATGTCATTGTCCCCAGACAATGAGTAGTCTACCCAACTCCTGGCCACCTCTTATCAGCTCTTTACCTTCTAAAACTTTTTATTCTCCATTAAACAACAAGTTTCACCAAATATATTACAGGAATAGACAGGTGACCATATAGTTATAAATAATTAGCCAGCACATACTCCAGTATTGAAGTTCTTAGCTACATACTGCACACAGTGATACTGCAATAAGGATAAATGTGAGACATATTCTTCAGCCCTAACAAAAACCCACATACAAAAATACACCAGGTGCCCAGCTGCAATGAGTGAAATTACAACTTAAAAGAAAAGCATTTTCCTCCTGGATCATTTAGTATAATTTAAAGGCACCTTTTAGGTCATTCATTTTCCCCATAGAGAAAGAAAAAAAGAAACCAACATTACAGTAAAAGGAGTAAAATCAAGAAAACATACAGTAGAAACCAAAATTATTCATACCAGTAATTTCTTAATTTTATCAACACATATCTTGTATGAATAAATATGAATGAACTGAGCTGTTGTCTTTATCTTGGATAACTGTTTTGTTAAGTTTGAGAAAGTTAAAGGAGAACCACTAGGATCTGAGTTTGTGTAGACATTCAGAGTCCTGCAGAACATGAACATTTTTGTTAATAAGTCACTTCACAAATATTTAGCCAGTTTCCTTTAAAGCCATGCCTTTCACTGACATTTATGATCAATCAACAGATAAAAAATACATTTTATAAACTGTTTTAGTTTATAAAGAATTCCAAATATTCATATACAGTTAGCCCAATTGCAAAGCCGTATTACATGTAAAATTAGACAAACATAAATGTTTCAGCAAAATATAAAAACATTAAGTGTTTTATAAAATATACACATCAAACCGCAAGTTTAGACTGTTGTTGCAACTCTGACTGTGGGAGGTGGGACAAACGTAGGAAGAATCTCAGACCTTTCAGGGGGAGTCTGGAATAAAGAATACAATGTAAACAAAGTTTATGTGAATCTGATTAGCAGCTTTCCATATGTACTTATTTTGTATTAGAAAAATTACCTTCTGCAATCTGTTGTAGTCAGGGGGAGACCTAAGTCCTCCGTTCAAAATGTTGCGTGGAGTTGCATTAGGCTGGATGTTTTTAACCTAAAAAAACGAGAGATATCAATATAGTGCCAAAAGTATTTGGTCACACCAAAAACTGCTGTTATAATCACTTTTGTGGCTGCAGGTGTATACAGTTTGGTGTGGAAAAACTTGACTGGCCCGCACAGAGTCCTGACCTCAACCTTAATAGAAACCTTTGAGATAAAGTAGGGCGGAGGCTGCAGTGAAATATATGCACTTAATTTGAAATCTGTATGATTCAATTGAACCTTCTTTGACTTAGTAAAGATCCTTGAGACGACATATTGTGAATTAGCGCTACATAAAAAAAAACAATTGAATTGAATTCTGGTTTGCTTATCCAGCTATGTACATACTGCTAAACCTTGTGGAAGATGTTTACAGAATAGTTAAAATTGCTCTTGCTGCGGCACTGGCGGTGTAGGGGTTAGCACGTGACCACATATACAGACTATAGTCCTTGAAGCGCCCGTCCCGGGTTCGAGTCCCGGACCCCGCGACCTTTGCCGATTGTCTCCCCCTCTCTTTGCCCCTCCTTCCTGTCTGCCTACTATCAAAATAAAGGCCTCTAGTGCCAAAAAAGTTCTTAAAAAAAAAAAAAAAAAGAAAAGTTGCTCTTGCTGGCAACAGTGGGTCCATCAACAAACTGGACCTTACAGATTAGGAACAGGATGTCATCAAAGCTCATGTACATGTCAAAGTAGACAACTCTTTTGGCAATACAGTATATTAGAACAGTTTTAATAACGTCAATGTGCAACATGACCTGTTAAAACATACATTTAAGCTAGATAGGTAATGTCTGCAATCTGCTGGAAGCTGCAGTTTCTTCTAATTCAAGGGTTCAAAAAGTAGTCAAAAATTCTTAAAACACCAAGGTGTTGTCAGAGTTTAACACAATCACCATTTTAAGTTATGACTGGTCAGTTTATGTGCCTTGTATTAGTAGGGCAGTTTCCCCAGTAGAGTTGCTGGTTTCTCTAGTTGCCCCTTACCCATTGGGCTCTAGTGAATCAATACCTGCCAGAAGTGCTGTGAAGACTAGTGAGGAGATTAGTTAGGGGGAATCGTGTATTGATAGTGAAGAAGCTTGGCGACTATCTGCATATGTCAATTAACTAATGTTAAATTGCTTACTTTGAACTAAATTAGAAGATTTAATTTTTTTTTTAAAAGGACACTATTGTATGTATTAAAGAAGCATCTACACTTTTTTTGATCACAACACATCAGTCATTACAATATTGAGTATTTGCCAACATACAAATATTAAATAACATACAACACACTTACATAAACTGCCAAATCAGCTGTTTATGTAGGCATAAAATAAAATCAATCAAACCTTGTCAACTGTTCTGGATACTGGATATCTTGTCTGATGATCTAGACAGAAAAAAAAAAACAAAAGGATATATGACCATGTGTTTCAAAGCATAATTAAAAATTAATTGTTACTCTTCTGTGCTCTGTATGTTGTGTTACAGAACACAATTTTGCAGAATGACAAACTTTGTAACACCATAGTTCTCACAGCACTAATACGAAAAATATTTACATTTCAAGACTTTTTCTGTCAAGAAATCATACTTTTGACTTTTTCCAAGTAAAACAATTTTCATTCATAATAATCCAAAATAAATAAAACAAAACCTCTATACAATGTTGTTCAACTGATGGAGGGGGGGGGGGGGTTAAAATTACGTATTGCCTTTACTAGGAAAACTTGCTGTAGCACACAAACCTTGCAATCTGTTTGCATTTGGAAGTAACAGTAGAATATTGATAAAAAATTATGTTAATATGGTTACTAACTTCACCTACTTTTTTTCTTACGGAGGTAGAATATAAGGAAAATGAGGCCAATTAGTAGGATCAGGACAAGAATGCTACATGGGATTGCAGCTGCAATGCCAGCGATAGCAGGCCCGCTGAGCCCTTCGCCTGAAGTAAACACAGACAGCCATCAGTAGTTAAAATATTACAAACTTATTTGAAGCAAAGTTGAATCTTTAACAAACCAACAGATTGCCATACCTGGGCCAATTGTGTGAACCTCAGATGGGTCTCCGTCAGTTAGTCGAGCTTTGGGAATAATTCGAAACCTGTAGGTCGAGTCAGGATCAAGTAAAAAGACATCGGCACTCCTAGCAGATCCAGTTTTCTGCTGAATGATGCGGTATTCATTTGAGCTTCCTGTAGTCATGGCATTTTTACCATTGTTGCTCAGAAGATCGGGTCCTTTCATTTGGATGTCAAAACCTTTGATAAAAGAAAAACTGTTATATTTTGTGGCATCAGAGCGTTTAGCAGTAATCTATGAAGCTAACGTAATTCGGTGGTAATATACACAAAAAAACATTTGCTTTTTCCAGCAGTTCTGTTAAATGTTTTCCCAAAAATACAGCCTTGCTCAGCTGAAAGCTTTAATATGTTTACACCTCTATATTCTGTGATGTGTGTCTATGTTTAACGTTTAGTCGGCATTCTTCCTGAGCACTTCTGCTGAGGTGTACAAATTCAAAACAGGAACGTTGAGAAGTTGTGTTTTCCTAAGAGATTTTTATGTGAAGGAAAGTGAGACTCTTTAGTAACTGCTTGCCTCGAGTTCTTTCTGCTTTACCTGTAACGATAGATGTTGGTGGGACCTCCCAGGTCAATGTAATGATGGTTCCTTCTTTATTAGGGAACAAACTGGAATCTGAGATAGACGGTCCTGGAGAGGGATTTGGACAGAGAGTGAAGGGTAGTTGATGACATGTAAAGACTGGAGAGCTTTATTTAAAAGGGAAACAGCACTCTTAGGCATTACTTAGCTCACAAACTGAGGGCCCATTGTGTTTTTTTTTCCTAGTAATGCAAGTTGTACTGCAAAATATTTTCTTTTTTTTAATAAAAAATAAAATTGGTACTAACAGTTTTTGATGTCCAATAAAACCTTTTAGGGTATTGATGGCACCCATTGAGGGCCAAAACTGCCAGCTCTTGGACCACAAAGACGTGTTTGGTTTGGTTTTTTGTTCAAGAGTTAAAACCACATTAAGTAGTGAATTTTTCCTTGCATTTTAATGAAACAAAGTAGTCGATTTCTGTGGAAGAAGGGCTCTGTGAATCATTGTAGATCTAAATGGATTTTATACATTGCTTTATTAAAAGAAAAGTTTGGGAGTGGCAGATATTCTACAAAACATTTTTTTATTTAAGCTAACCAACAATAACTCATTTTAAAAAGGCTTGTTATGTTGTGCCAAGTTTAATGAACGAGAGTATCTAAGTCTGCTTTTTACAGTCCCCATTATTCAAGGATATACTTTGTGTATTAACTGACATTTGTGTAAAAAAAAAAAAAAACCTTAACTTCTCAGTGAAATTCTTTCCCTAAAAATATAAATATCCATGTGCTTCATCTGTGTTTGGGGCCCACACTTGTACCACTCTAAAAATGTGGTCAAGAACCACAAAGTATTATTAAAAGGGGCACAAATGGCCCCAGACCACACTTTGGACACCACTGTTTTAGGGATTGACGATTAATTTGTGTAACATATCCCCCAGACCAGTAGTATTAATATTATTATAATAAAGCAAAATACAAACGCTCCCTGTTTGCTGCTTTACCTTGCAGATTAACTTGCTTTTTTTTGCTCCCCAGTGGATTGTGACATGTACAGGTGAAGTTTGGTGTAAGTAGGAAAGTGGTGATGTTGTAACTGCGAATCTTCAGCTGTGTCGTGTTACTGCTTATCTGGTATGTTGACCCATTGATGACACCCTCATCTCCTCTGGACCATGAAACCACAGCCTGTGGGGATGCCTCACTGACACATTGGATGGTAACTGCAATTTTTCCATCAGGGTCAACTATGGTTTTCACAGCAGGAAGGAAATTTATAGGACTACCTGTGGAGCAAGTACATTCTTGGGTTGTTCTTGAGGTGAAAGCAAATTTTTGATTGAAAGACTTGTTCATTTATCTTCAATAAAACACAGGAGGCATAACAATGAAATATTACTTGCGGTAATATTGCAGGTGTTTTGTTCAATTGGGTGCTCTGCTATGCAGATGACTGGTCTCTTATCAAAGTTAGTGGAGGCAGGAACCACGAAGCTGAAGATTCCTGCTACACTGCTTGTATTGCTTAGTGTTGGGAAAGACAGCCGGGCCTGTGGGGTTCCTCCGGCCCACACGCACAGATACTGCAGGTGAGCATTGTTCACAGACATCACAGAGCACACTGGATTGCCCAACGGCCTCTCTGTTACCAGAAAAATACGTAAAACGTTACAAGACTTAATCACACAGGAGGATATGTTTTTAATGTGCACTTAGAACCAGTAACATGAATATCAGCTTTTTTATAAAAGCTTCAAGCATTGACACTACTTAGGTTTCAATTAAAGAAAATGTACACATATGCATAAAATTAAAAGAGCTTTTCACATACCATAGACATTCAAAGTGACATTCTTCTCACGCTTTTCCTCAGTCAACCCATTGAGGACTGAGCATGTATAAACGCCTCCTTGGCTGGTCTGCACATTTGTCAGATTTAGAACTCCTTGGTGAAAATCTGAAAGAATCTGACCCATATAGACCCACTCAGCAGTCGGCTTTGGGAAACCTTCAGCTTGGCAGGAGAAAACCAGAGAGTCCCCTACTTTATAGAAAGGCTGAGCTGGCAGTGCTTCGACTATGGGCTCATCAGGTCCGTCTACAACAAAACAAATTTACCAAAACATAGAGGAATGCACACACAGCTTTCATAAGACATTTACAGTGGAAGATTATTATTCTTACAGAGAACAGTCACATTCATATGAGTCGTCACGCTGCTGAAGGGGTTCATCAGTAACACAGAGTATGATCCCTTGTCAGTCCGAGAAGGTTCAAGTATTACAAGGCTGCGTCCCTTTATCAAATAGCGCGTGCTGTTTTTCAGTTTTCCTCCATTGAAGTACCAGATCTCTTGCTCAACAACACCTTGAAGCATGCTATATTGTAACGTGAACCGCTCAGCTCCCTCTTGGGCAAAATCAGGCTGTGTGCTCAGAGTCACATTCTGGATACTTTCTGTAAATAAAATGTGAATGACAGAATAAACTTTGCCAAATGTATGAATATATTTGGTCAGAATTCTTATGTTTATGTTTAGTTCACCCCATCTCCACATTCCGTAGCACTCACCAAATATCTTCAGCGTGAACGTCACCAATGCTTGTCCCAGTCCAGACTTAGTCAGTTCAACAGTATAGTTGCCAGTAAAGTGCTTTGGCACACCTTTAAAGGTAAGAGATCCATTGTTTTCAATTCTGAGCACATCCCTGCTGCTGTTGGCTATGTCTGGAGGAGAATTGGAGTTTAAAGTCCATGTCCCCACAGGCAGATTTCCCTTAAACCAGGTAAGCACTGGATCAGGGGCACCACGGAAGGACACAGCCAGAGTCACGTTGCTGCCAGCTAAAGCATTCACCAGAGCAGGTCCAATAGGAAACACCGCTAGCTGGCAGTTCGCACCTGCCAGGATGAATTCAAGAGATAAGTTTAAAGATTAAACATTAATTTTGCCCTTTAAAAGGCTATGAAAATGTTTCACAAATATTAAATCTTGAAAAAACCTCAATTGAAAATAATTTAGAGCAATATTTTCTCTTGACTCACCTTGAAATGTTAAGATAAATAAAACTGAACTTAATTTCTGAAACCCTTCCAACCACTTCATCTCAGATGAGCAGAAGAATTCAAGAGCTCCTAAACAAAGCAGGGACCGTTCATGGTTCTATTAGATCCAGCATTAGAAGAAACGTCCTTGACGTCAGTGTCTTGCTCATGTGCTCCCGAGCGCTCGAGCTGCGCCTCGTAAGGAGCTCACCTGTGCGGAGTCAAAGCCTTGATTGTTCAGTGGAGGCCACGCCCCTCTTTGCAAAAACAGAAGGAGCCTTATTTCAGTAGGATAAAAGGTGGATAGTTTACGCCACAATTTCATTGTAATTTGTAGGGTATAAATCTGGTTCTCTCTGGCTGGTGCCATCACCATATACAGCATAGTCGTCTTCAAGTTATCCTGCATTCTGTAATGAGATGTTGACTAAACAGCCTGTGGTCTTAGGTATTTATTGATGCTAAAAACAAACATTTTCAGCTGAATGGAAGACACTCTGACCATCTATTCATTCACATTGTCAAGTCCTTATACATAAATGCTGATCCGACTTGAGAAGATCAAGAAGGAAGTAGACATTCAACTCTTTCCATCATCTTTATTAAGTTATTTCAAAGATGAGCAGCAGTAGCAGCAGCATCAGTATGTTGAAAACCTTGCAACAAACAAAGCAAAAAATAATAATAATAATTTTAATTTAATCTTATGAAATATTAATTTGTAAGTGTTTTGGTACCGTACAGGATAATTGGTAAACAGATCATTTTATGCATTTACCGTTACTATTTAAAAAAAACTATTAAATTTCAAATTTTCACCTAATTTACTCTCAGAACTGAAATAAACCTATTCCAACAAAAATCAATCACTCTCAGTTCTCCAGTTAAATGATTAAATCAAATAAAGTACTCTATCATCATTTTACACAACAAAATAATGCTTTAACCCATTTAACCCATATGTAGAAAAGAATTACTGATTGCATGATCCAAACAAACAAAACTAAAAGCAGCATTCAATCAACTCACACCTCAGCAGACTTGTTAAATATACATATGTCTGTGTGCTACAAAACGCCTCTGACCACAAACCCAACAAAATTCTAAACAGTTCTATAGATTTGTTTCATTAAACTGAAATCAAATGAATCAAGGTAGTTCTGCCATTTGACACAACACACATTCAGACTATTTTCAAAAAATATGTTTCTCCTATGT
Organism: Girardinichthys multiradiatus; assembly: GCF_021462225.1. Classification (NCBI taxonomy): domain Eukaryota; kingdom Metazoa; phylum Chordata; class Actinopteri; order Cyprinodontiformes; family Goodeidae; genus Girardinichthys; species Girardinichthys multiradiatus. The sequence continues at coordinate 34,264,689 of NC_061796.1, forward strand.
TCATTTATAATATCATCATTTTTTGTTTGGTTTCTTAGTTTGACCACAATTCAGTTTTTAAAAAATGAGAATATTAAAAACAATCAAGTTAAATAGAATTTTAGCACAGATATGTTATGGCCAATAATTTCAGACCGACTGCTGACTTGACACCCACTACAAGGAGGGTAAGACACAACAGGCTTCAAGAGCCACCACACACAGATGTGTCCATGATATGGGTACAACTGTGGCATTCCCTGTTTTTAGTCACTTCTGATGTGGAAACACCCTTAGAAGTGTCTAACCTGTGCTTAGGAGAAAATGGACTACACTGTTGGTCAGTTTTCCAAAGTCCTCTTTTCAGATCAGTAAAATTTCCATTTAATTTGGAAATTAAGGTTCCAGTGTCAGAAGGAAGTGTGGAGAGGCAAAGAATCTACGTTTGTTAAGTTGGAACAGGTGAGGATTTGGTGAAATGTGTTACTTCTGTGTTGGTCCATGGTTTATTAGAAAGCCCAGTGACAGAACAGCTGTGACAGCTGCTGACAAGTTTTTTGGAGATGCTGATTTTATTCTCCAGCCAGAGCTGCCAACACTACCAAAATACTAACACCTGGTTTAATGACCACCACAACCTCACAAGAACTTCATAAAATGAGGGACACTGCTGTTAAATGAAATCGGGCAACAGACTGATCGTCTCCATGCCGCCTGCAATTATGCAGTAATTTATGCGAAATGATTGAGTCCGTGTGGTGTACAGCACAGAGATGTACTTTTCAGTAGGCCAATATTTTTGTATTAAAAAATCCTTTGTTAGACCTGCGTAATATTAAAAATTTCTAAGAAACTGAATTAGTTTTTTTCATTTGCTGTAAGCCAATATCATCAAAATTGACAGAAATAAACACTCAATGGTGGTTTCACTATTTGAATTTAATTACTGAAATAAACATCCTAGTTCTAATTACTATATTCTAACAGTATATGGATGTATAATTAACCTGTGATTATCTATTGTGTCCCTGGCTTATTCTGTTTCTTTTTGTCTTGTCCATTGCTCTTATTGTTTTTTCCATTTTTTAAATGAAGTATAAACACAACTGACAGGTTGTTTCTGACCTCGTCAGGCTGGTAAACACTTTGACACGTATTTAATAGGGAAACTCCTTCTTTGCTACATTATAACTTTTGCCCTATGCCTACTGACTGTGAAGCAGTAAACTAGTACAGCTTTATAACACCACGTTTCCCCAATAACACAGTAAAACTTAAATGCTTTACTGGTAGTTTTCCAAAGATGCTAAACAAAAAATAAGTGTATTATAGCTTTTAAACTATATCTTGAGGACTATTTAACTGCAGCACAACAATCTTTAGCTCTCTCTAGTGGTATTCATATAAAAATCTTATAAAATCAAAATGAAGTTCACACTGTTTATGATCAAATTTAAGAAGTGTCCCTTATTGAAGCTAAGACATCATTATACATTTTATGTATAACCTTATTCATCTCGATTTTCTTACATGATGTGTAGATGATCAGAGATTTAACATGAACCTTGGTATAAAATGATCATCCTATTTTCTGAGGTGGGGCGTGGTTTAAACACAAAAGAAAAAAATCACAAGTTTGAACATTTTGTTAGACTTCAAACAAAAAACAAACAAACAAACAAAAAACAGACGCCGTTTTGAATATGAAAATGACTGGCTGCTTTATTGTTATGGTGATATTCTGTACAATCAACAGAGAATTGAGGCGCTTACGGTAAAATTCAGTTTTATTACAACATCCCCCTGCATGTACTGAGACACACTGTCCAGTCAGACCCATACCAAGTCAGATACAATGTGTTGCAAAAGTATTCACCCCCCTGTGGCTTTTTACCCATGTTGTTGAATGCCAACCTGTAAATACATTTTTTTAAATCCTATTTTATGTGATGGATCTGTAATCTAAGTTGGTGAAGTGAAATGAGAAAAATATATATTAAAAAAATTAAAATTGGCATGTGGAAATGTAACCCCCCCCTATGCTATTACGCCCCTAAAATGTTCTGGTGTAAACAATTACCTTCAAAACTCACATAATTAGTATGTGTCACATGTTCTATCAGTATAAATACACCTTTTCTTAAAAGCCCCACAAGTTGCAACACCACTAAGCAGGAGGCATCACACCATGAAGACCAAGGAGTTCTGCAAACAAGGTCACGGACAAAGTTAAGTACAAGTGAGAATGGGATCACAAAAAAAAATATCCAAATCTTTGGTGTTCGCTGGAGCACCATCTAATCAATCATCTTCAAATCATGGTACCACAACAAACCTGCCAAGAGAGGCAGCACAGAGACCAAAGGTAACCCTGAAGGAGTCACAGAATTCCACAGCAGAGACAAAGTATCTGTCTATGGGACCACAATAAGCCGTAAACTCATGAGCTGGGCTTTATGAAAGAATAGCCAGAAAAAAAACATTACTTCATGTTGAAAATAAGAAGACTGGTTTTGAGTTTGCCAAAAGGCATGTAGGCGGCTCCCCAAATGTATGGAAAAGGTGCTCTGATCAGATGAGACTAAAATTGAATGTTTCGGCCACCAAGTCAGGCGCCACGTCTGGGGCAAACACAGCACATCCCATCACCCTAAGAACACCATCACCACAGTGAAACATGGTGGTGGCAGCATCACGCTATGGGAATGCAGCAGGGATTGGGAAAATTGGTCCGAGTCATGGGAAAGATGGATGGTGTGAAAAACAGGAATATTCTTGAGCAAAACCTGTCAGTCAGCCTGTGATTTGAGACTAGGACGAAGGTTCATCTTCCAGCTGCACAATGACCCAAAGCATACTGCAAAAGAACAGGGAGGGCTTCCAAAGCGACCTGCAGCTGTAACTGCTGAAGCTGTAACTGTTGTAGACATGTTTTATAAATGAAATGGTGCAAACTCTGAAACTATCCATTTTAATTAGTGGCTATGAGGCAAAAAAACACCAAAAGGGGTAAATACTTTTGCAAGTCACTGTACATATATTGTACAAATTAGCGACAGCAGCGAGAATGATCTTTAAAGACAAAAATTCCACGTCTGGGTCCATATTTACATGTGTGTGGCTACATTACAAGATCAAAAAGCTGAATGTTAAGTTGAATTCAGCTGCATCCTACAGTTCTTACAATTACCAGTCTGAGAAGTACAATGTTTTTTAACCTTAATTTATTGCATAACGTTTATTACCTTAGGGTTGAATGATACATGTTTGATTGCAGCACAGTGTGTCTCAGTTATCATCTTCTCCTGTTAGTACCTAACTGCACATGTTCAGGAGCAACAGTCACAAACAAAAGGACAAGACTGATACATAAACTCGTTCAGTGGATGTGCATATGCAGTACAGTCCTAATTCACCAGAGTCCTGCAATGAGGAAAAGAAAGACAAGAACAGCAATGGAAATTTCACGGATTTTATCTTAATCTGTAAAAAATGAACAGAATGACATTTACCATCCTGTTGGATTGTGTGCTCCTGTCCTTTTGCTCTTTAAGTCTCTAAACCCTTCCTGCATCCTTTAGTTTCGCCACCAGGTCTTCCACTGTCTCCACCTTCATCCCTGCCTGCCTCTGTTGAGGCTCGTCAACCCTCAGCACCTCCAACCGTGATGTAAGGTCCACACCCAAATCTGCAGGCTTCACATTAGCAATCTTCTTCTTCTTTGCTTTCTGAACAAAAGAAATAGAATATTTATTGTATAGATGCAGGTAAGAATTAACTGACACTTAACATTAAGAGATTTCTACACAATATAAACCTCAATGTATTTTATATGAGAGAACAACACAAAGTTGTGCATAATTATGAAGTGGAAGAACAATAACACGTTTTTTTTAACAAACAAAAATTTGGAAAGTGCGGTGTGAGGTTGTATTCAGCCCTCCAGAGAGAATACTTTGTATAACCATGTTTGGCTGTAATTGCAGCTAAAACTCTTTTGGGGTATGTAGCACCCAGCTTTGTACATCGAGACTTTACTTTGTGCTCTTTGTTTGTTGCAAAAAAGCTTAACCTGAGTCAGATTAAATGGAGATCATCCATGATCAGGAATTTATAAATCTTGCCACCAATTCTCATATGGATGCAGGCAGGCGTGTAGTTAGAGTTAGAGTTAGACGGTCTAACTCTGAGGTTTCACAGAATAGCTAGATTTACAGTGAGATTAAATTGAATACAGGGCTTATTACTAATTAGGTGAATTCTGGGAGGAATTGGTTGCTCTGGATTTTATTTTGGGATGTCAGAGTGATGCAGGCTGAATGCAAGGCACAGTTTTCAGATGATTTTTATTTGTAAAACAAAGGTGGATAACCTTTTGATCTTTTACTTCCACATTAAGGGCTATTTTCTGTTGATCTATTACATATAATACTAATAAAATACTGTGAAGTTATCTAGCTGTTCCCAAAATGCCTGACGCAATATTTGCATTGTTTTGGCTTTTGTATTAGTGAACATAACTTCCTGCTACCTACCATGATATTAGGCAGGGTGGCATATCTCGGGGTGTTGAGTCTGAGGTCTGCAGTCAGCACTGCTGGTGTGTTGATCCTAATAGTTTCCAGCCCACCGTCAATTTCTCGGACCACCTTGACATTATCTCCGTCCAGTGACACCTCTGATGCAAAGGTACCCTAAAGAAGGATGAGACAACACATACTCACAGGATCAACACGGTGAAAACAGCCCATGTGGAAACCAGAAAAATCTGCCTTTCACTAAGAAAGTGCTCTGAAGACAGAAGCTGTCAATTGTTGGTTATGGTGCTCCACCTTCTGGCTTATGGGTGGAACTACAAGAGTACATAGTACTTGAACATAACTACCTACTCCTTAGGGCATAAACATGTACACTAACGCAGAGATCTTTCTGAATAATTATAAATTATCTTGCTCAATCTTTGGATGTGTTCACCGTCCAAGCAGTATGGTAACAAGCTGTGATCCAACAAGAAAAAATGCATCATCTATTGGACAACAATGTTACATCCTCGACCTAATCAGCCTTTGACCAGCTGTGTTGATCTGAGCAGGAATGCTGTAGCTTTTACTGACCAGAGCCAGTCTCCGCTGAACCTGATAAGGCACTGAGAACATGCAACCGTCCTGGTTATCAGAACTGCAACAGCATACTTGTATTATTTCAATCTCAAAACTAAAGATGAGAGACAGACTTGTTAAAAATGCATTTCATTTGACACTTACCTGGGGCCAGTCCAGTAAGGCCGCTGTCATCTGACCAGTCTGATTACAGTCATCGTCGATGGCCTACAAAAGATGCAAAGATTATTTAAAGAAGGAACCGGCTATCAAAGTATTTGTGTATGTTAAAAATGCGAATTTAAAAAAAACATTTATAGGATCTCAATTTGATTCTATGACCTGTTTGCCGAGGATGATGAGTTGAGCCTCCTCCTTCTTGGCCAAAGCAGCCATGATTTTAGAAACCTGCAAAGGTCCAAGGCTTTCATAATCTTTCCCACTCACTTCAACGTGAATGCCCCGGTCAGCTCCCATGGCAAGAGCAGTACGAATGGTCTCCTGTGCAAGGGAGACAATTAACCCCTGTTTAAGCACAATTTATCAAAACCATTGAGATTAAGCAATGAGATTCTGCATGCTCAAAAAACAATATATTTACAACTACATATGGGACAGCAGCAAATGTCAAATTAAGTGAGCAAATTGATTTTAGTCAGTGGCTACTTGATAATGCACCTATAACAAGTAATTTTTTATTGTTTACAGTGCTATGCAAATGTATTCATGGCTCTTACACCTTTTTACATCTGCTCAGGTTACAAGAACAATCTTCAATGTATTTAAGGGAGACTTTATATTATAGACAAAAGAAGTGTCATTGTGAATCTTAAGAAAAGTGCAAGGAGGGCATTAACCAAAAAAAAAAAAAAAAAACAGTCAAGGGCTCCATAGTAACCCTGGAGGAGCTGCAGTTATCCACAGTTCAGGTGGGGGAATGTGTCGACATGAGAACTATTGTCCACCAACAGCATATGGAGATGGTTTTCTTCAGCAGTGACAAAGAAGTTGGTCCGACTTGATAGGAAGATGATACAATCCTAAATATACAGCCAGAGCTACAATAAAATGTTAAGAACCTGTGGCAAGACAAATTTGTTTATATATATAGATAGATCTGCAGTACTTTGTGTTTTTAATGTTACCTAAACCCCTCATAAAATACAGTGAAGTAGTAGGGATGTAATATGACAAAGGGTGAAAACTTCAAGATGGAGGAATATTTTTGTAAAGCCCTGTCAATTGACATCTTCACCATTTTTGACATTAGATGATTTTTTTTCAGATAAAGACAAAGCCACACATTTCTGAAACAAGTGCAAAGAATTTCCAAAACAAAAATAAGCTAGCAAATAAACCACCACGAAACTCGCATATTGTTTAGTAAGGCAGGGGTTTAAAATCTAACCACATCTTTCCCACCTGTGATTGCTGTGGCCCACAGCTGACAGCCACAACCTCCTTAACAAGCTTCTTCTCCTTGAGTTTGACCGCCTCCTCCACAGCGATCTCACAGAAGGGGTTCATCGAGTGCTTCACGCCATCCGTCACAACACCACTGTTGTCTGGCTTCACACGAATCTGAAGAGAAACCAAACAGAAGAGAGGGACTGAAGGACTACCAGATTACAGGAGAAATCCACCAAATCTGATCTAGACAGCTCAGGTTTCACCTGCTGGAAGAAAGAGGAGGAACTCACCTTTTGTGACACGAGTTTAGTAGATGCCAGATTTAAGAGCTTTTACATGTTAGAAAGGTTTTTCTTTATGGTCAATAGAGGAAATCATTTGCAATAACAACCAGAAAATGTCATAAGTGTGATTACAATCTTCTTAAGGCTCATGTGTAGCTACAACAGTTTAAGGTGTGATTAGACTAACACATAACAGCAAATAGGAGCTTGGTCCTCCAATGTATTAAGATTAATACTGGTATTTATTTTAGATGGATGTTGCACAAAAAATTTATATCTTGAGTTATGAAGCACTTCTGTATTTTAGGGTCTTTTTTTAAGTTAGAGATATAACTTGTCTTGTAAAGGAGTAAATGAGATACTCTATAATTAGCTAAAACTGTTATTAGTGAGTCAGAGATTTACAAAAATAAGGGTCTGAATTGGTCACAAAAGTTGTGATCAGTTTATCTCTATTGTAAATATGTTTTTATTTTTTATTTTACCAACACTTTTATACAAAATGAACCCAACAGGGGCCATACACGTGACACAATGTGTTCCCTCTTTTTTTGGTTTCTGGTTTATTTTCATAAATTTATTTATTTTTTTCTACCTTGAAAAAGTGTTGGATGGGTGCAAAAACTTGTTATCACTCATGTAAAAACTTTGTGTTGCAAGGCACCTGCACTATGCCTTCCTCCCTGTGTGTGTGAGATCATTGTTATCTCTGTGTGAACCAGCCTCCTTTCCGTCTCACACACATACACCCTGTCTGAACTGTCTGTTGAACTGTGTATATAAATAAAGAGATAGGGTGTCAAAACTTTGTAGTTTCACTGCAAAGTGGGCTACCCTTGTCACAAGTAACTATGACTGTATCGTTCTTACCTCTGAGTTGACTAAATAATACCTAACATTTATTGGTCCTTCGAAGCCGGATTAATTCAATAACCTTATTTCTCTTTGCTTTAACAGTGACTCTGGGATCCGTGGGGGAAGCCTGACGTCGAGCGAAGCACCGCTGCACAGCCTCCTTTAGCCGGAGTGGCTGAAAGTCCCGGTGTGTGTGAATTCACACCTGGCCAGTGGGTTTTTGCCTTCCTCTGCGCGGGGTGACTCTCACAGGGTCCAAAGAGTCACCAAGAAGTCAACTCCGAGGTGAGACAGTTTTAAAATACAGTTCATAGGAAAAGTACTTAACAGTCGTTGGTAGTGCGTCGCCGGTAAGGACGCTGCATTAGGATGGTTTTATTCCACCGTGAAAGGGATAGTGACAAATTTGGTACAATCCCGCCGTGAAGGGGATTAAAGAAAACGACTGAGGATTATTCTCCTGCGAGGGAATAGAGTAAGCGCTATATAAATAAAAGAAGAAAAGTACTTAAAAGTCGTTGGTAGTGCGTCGCCGGTAAGGACGCTGCATTGGGATGGTTTTATTCCACCGTGAAAGGAATAGTGACAAATTAAGGTAGGGCCCCGCCAAGAAGGGGGCCAAATAAAACGACTAAGGGTTATTCCCCTGCGTGGGAATAGAATAAGCGCTATAAAAGTAAAAAGAACGGAGTAAATTGAGCTCATAAAATAACACCAAGTTAACTTAGAAAAATTACAAGGTACCTGAAACTAACTGTGTGACTGTGTTGTGTGTGTATGGAGGACTAAGCATTTTAATAGAATCAGCAGGATTCTGCTAGTCCTGTGTTTTCTTTTGCCCAGATTAAAACTACGTACTGGTGACTTTGGAGATTCAGGTCGGATTTCATTCCAGAAAATTAACACCGCTGCGAATTAGTCGCAGTAGAAGGCCGTGTTAATGTCCTCTCCTTAAAGTCTCATGCCAGTGACCTTTTATCTGGGACATTTATACTATAATTAAACTAACATAAAACATAATGGGGAAGAAACAAAGTAAACTAATTGACTTAGAAGGGGAGGTAAAGTTTATGGAGAACTATGTAAAAGGAGCAGGTATGATCTGTCATAGATGGAATAAAAAATAAAAAACATGGGTTTTTGGGCAAATTAGATACAAAGGATGTCTTAAAATTACAAGGGGATCTAAAATTAGCAATAATGAAAACTAAAAAGAGAAAAATAACAAAGAACAATGGGGAAAGAACAGAGAAAAAGCTCTGATTTAACAGAAATATGTACACGATGGCATAAAAATACGGATTTTCAGGTAACTTAATTATCACTGAAATCCTAAAACTACACGGGGATCTTAAACTGGAGATTATGCATTCAAAAGATTCAAGAGACAATAAAAAACCTTGCCAGGTTATAATTTCAAAGGGGACTTTTCAGTCCCTGAGTGCACACAGTTGATAAACAGATTAAAACAAAAAGATGAATTAAAAAAACAACAATAAGAGCAGCTTTTAACTGACATAGCCATAATACTGATGCTTTAAGAAAAGCACAGAAAAAAAACTTTCAGCTTAACTGAAAACAAATAAAGGGGGGGGCGGACCGCCACCCATCCCAGGTTAGATTATAAAGACTAAGAGATGGTTTTAGAGGACGTGGTAAAAGAAGTTAAAAGAGGAGGTGACAATGTGGACAACATGGAAACTGTCCAACTGGACAACCCAGTGAACAATGACTAGAGAAGAGAGAACAGAATGTTGTTAAAGAAGTAATCTGAGAGTAAAAGATTTTGTAGGCAAGCATTAGTGAGAAACAGGTGCTTTAAAAATCATTCTATGGTGTTATACTACTAACAATATCATGATAAAATGCAAAAGATTCATTTTACAGGGAAATAATTCCATATTTGGCTCAGATTGTGTGCATTCTTGATTTTTCCTCTTTGAGAGAAGTTAAATTTCAGCTCTGTGAAACGACCTTGACAAAGAGATGCAGCTGCCTGAAAACAAAGATAAAACTAAGCCTGTCTCTGCTGAAAGGTCTGAAAAAAAAAAAAAAAATTGTAACTCTACCCTGCATGTGTCAAACTCAAGGTCCGCGGGCCAAAACCGGACCCCAGAAGTTTAGTGATTCTCTAGAAGTAGAGCCTTTTAATATGGTGATTGTGTGCTTGAATGTTATTTTGTCAATCAATAAGCAGTTTTGTCTACATTCTGCCACAATCTGCCTTTTGAAAATGTTTTGAATCTTGCTCTTTATGTATAAAAAAAAAAAGAAAGAAAAGAAAAATTGGCTAAAGTCTGCAGACACAAAATGAACTTGGATTGAAGCTCTAACTATGTTTATTTAATCTGAGATTTTCTCCAAATGCAACAGTATATGTCAGTCTACATGAGATACTAACAACTTCACCTACTGGTATAATATAAAGATCTGATTGAATATGTGAAACAAACAATGATGAAAGTTTTTCAACAGGTGATGCTCATCCAGGAGGAAGACAGTGTTCCTAGGAAATGCAGCTCATTCATTAACAATCAATTTTTCTCCTATAGGTGGAAGTTTTGCTGACTAATCATAGGCTGGATCTATGAAACATTATGTGCACAGAACAAATGACCAAGGTTCTGACTGACTTATGAACCTCACTGACCTGACAATGATAACATGACACCCAACAGATAACACCTTTAAGGTGGACCCACTAAGACCACCTTATTGATTCTTGGTGAATAAAAAAAAAGAATTGAAGCGTTCAAAACAGACCTTGTGGAAACAAAAGGGGTTATGAGGAAACAATGTGCATTTTAAGAATAATAGAAGTCAAATTATGTTCAAATCTTTGCAAATAAAAATTACTCTGACAGAGAAATAAGTAAGTAGTGTGTGAATGTGTGTGAATGGGAATGACTGATTTCATTGTAATGCATCTTTGAGGGACCTTAAAAGCGCTAATAAAGGTCTGATGTTCTGATGATCTTTGCCAAATTTATATCTTAATAAGGTTTCCAGAATCTTTTTTGAAAAATCATATAAAGATGGCAAAGGTTCTACCTGTATTAAAAATACTGATAACCATAGGAAAGTTCATAGATCTGTCTTCAATTTTTCCTAATTCTTTTACAAACAGGTTATTTAAACTTTCATGTGGCCAAATGTCTGTGTTTGACTTTCTGTTTTTGTGAAATAAATGTCTGTTTCATGTTATGTAAAAATTAGAGTCCTCAACATTACCATAATAATATTAGGTCAGTTCTCTATGATAAAACAAAAAGAGTTTAACAGATGTTTAGACTTTTTCCAGTCAGGTTCAAAATGATTGAATTAGACTCAAACTTAACATAAGATGAAATGAACCTTAACAGAATTACTGAACTGGACTGAAATAGATAAAACTTTAGTTAATTGAAACAAACTTTAGTTACTTGAACTAAATACAAAGCTGACTGAAACTGTATGTTGTATCTATAAAACTGGGTAAGATAAACTAAGATTATAAGATATAATATGCCCTTCATTTTTTGTGTTCATCAGTGAGTGAGTTTTAATTTTTTATTTTTAATAAGAACTAAACCAAGCATTATTTATAATAATAGCAACTACCAAAAATAGTGATCTCATTTTTAAATGTAATAAGGACTTACTTTATAAAATATGGTAAAAAAGAATAATAAGAATTTGGAAAAACAGAGGCTTTAAACCTCTGCAGGAACAGCACTGACAGTCAAAAGTGGATCCTAATACAGGAATCTGGAAGCTCATTCTGGAGTGGATAGTCAAAGTCCATCCAAGGACACATTTAGATGAGGCAGAGGGACAAATACAGGGCTTAGCTGAGAGCAACATGCATCCTGCCCTAGCTGCTGTCCCACCTGAACTATGGTCCCAATCATCAACTGATGTAGGGCTTATAAAGGGGTTCCCACCATACAAGGTTAAACTAATATCTGAAAAAAGGCCATTAGTCCGTCAATACCCCTTAAAGCCAGAAGCTGAAGAAGGTACTAAGCCAGTAATACAAGATATGTTGAAGTCAGGAATATTAAGAGAAGCACCTGACGCTACATGCAAGGCATATCACACTGACATCGCTATTATTATCACAGCCAAACATAACTCTAAAAAGATGTGCCCTTTAAATCCAAGTACTCTAATACCTACTGCAGAAGATGGAAAACCACATTCTTATAAAGCAAAAGTTGAAGAAGACACCAAACCCAGACAAGACATTTCTCAAACCCTTATACCAGATTCATGTGTTGTGTTTGTAGATGGCTCAGCATCTAAAGATGAATATGGAAAGAATAGAGTTGGTTATGCAATAACAACCATCGACAGAATAATATAAGCTAAATCTCTACCCAATACATGCTCAGCCCAAACAGCAGAATTATATGCTGTAGTAAGAGCATGTGAATTACATGAGGGACAAATACTTACTATATACACAGACAGCCAATACGTTTTCGGATCAGTACATCACCATGCTAAGATTTGGCAAAATAGAGGTTTTAAAACATCATCAGGGACAGAACTAACTCATTTCAACCTATTAAAGAGAAAATGTCAGATCTGCTATTTATAGACACAGACGTGCTGAAAGACGCCCAACAGTCAGCACCCAAGACAGAAATAAAGGCCTGGCTAAAGAGAGGAGCACAGAAAAAAGATGACATCTATCAGATAGAAGATAAACCAATCCTCCCAAAATATTTATACAACACAGCGGCTACAGTGACACATTGGGAAGACCCACGTGTCAAGGGGGGAATATGTCACATCTGGTAAAGCATTAATGCTACACTATAAATATTTCTGACTATGCAAATCATTTTTGCAGATCATGCATAAGTTGTTGCAAACACGGGGGAAGAAATATTGCCTAGTTGTAATAGATGAACCTAGCGACACATTTCTTCCCCACATATGGTATCCCACAGATTATAAGGTCAGATAATGGAACTCATTTTGTAAATAAATTAATATAACTAAGTTCTAGAGCATTAGGGTTTCAGTTAAAGATTAAGGAAAACAATGGAAGAAACAGGGAGGCCATGGCCCGGATGCCTATCCCTGGTTAAATTATGGATGAGAATAACTCCAAATCAAACTGGTCTTACTCCATTTGCCACCTGCTGTACATCATTGTATAACTCCACCCACTGTGTTCTGAGCCTGAGATCACGTGGCACCAAGTTGCTGATGTGAATTTGTATTCTCAAAGAAATAGTACATGGCAGACCGTTTTCTCTGCCCTCTGACATGAATGAAATAGAGAAAGCACAACAGGAACCTTCATTAGCTGAGTGGATGAATAAAATGTTGCAGACAAAAGAAGAACAAATGTCCAGTGGTCTGCCGATAATCTCTGCTCCTATCCCACAGAATGAGGCCTGGAGACCTGGTCCTGATTAAGACACTCCACCGGAAGGATTGGAGCACTCCTTGGTGGAAAGGGCCGTTTCAAATACTCCTGACAACGCCCACAGCTCTGAAAATAGCAGAGAGGCCTTCCTGGATCCATAAAAGCCACTGTAAGCCAGTTTTGCCGTTACAGGAGCCAAACCAACCGACGGGGTAGCAGAGGAAGTCCGGGTTCAAAGATGGCCCAGCGTCTCAAACCGGTGAAGAAAACAGCTGATCTGCGCCCAATTATAAAATGGCTCTCTGTAACATGTGGACAGGACTGATAAGCCTGAGCTTAATTCTGGTAGCAGGACTCTTTCTCTATCTAAAGCAGGATCCACAGGAGGTGATACCGAACCAGAAGAGATGGACATCAGACTGGACCCATCTCAGAACACTGACGGAAGAACATGACGCACATCCATTCCTACAGAATTTCTGGTATTGTTCATGGTGGCATATGCAACACTGAACCAGGTAGAAATGCACGAAAATGAAGGGGACGATTATGATGACATGTTGTAAATAAATCACATCAAAAGCCTGAATGTACTCATACATTGTATTTCATAAAATAACCTTACAGCAGAAAATCGGAAGAAGTTGTTGCTTAAGTGAAATGAGAAAAAGTACAATGATGACATAAACAGGGCAGATTTTTTAATTCTTTTATTTTTATGATTTCAAGTATTATTCTTTTATTTTTATGATTTCAAGTATTATTCTTTTATTTTTATGATTTCAAGTATCATTCTTTTATTTTTATGATTTCAAGTATCATTCTTTTATTTTTATGATTTCAAGTATCATTATTTTATTTTTATGATTTCAAGTATTAATCAACATTTAACTTTTAATGGTCGCCGAGGGCGGCGGGGCCGTATGAGTATTTCCCACAAAATATAATCTGTTTACCGTCCGTGGGTTTTCGCTCATACAAAGTATTTTTCTTACTCGTTTTTATATTAAATGTTTTTACTTGTGATAAAAGGAGGGACTGTTGGATGGGTGCAAAAACTTGTTATCACTCATGTAAAAACTTTGTGTTGCAAGGCACCTGCACTATGCCTTCCTCCCTGTGTGTGTGAGATCATTGTTATCTCTGTGTGAACCAGCCTCCTTTCCGTCTCACACACATACACCCTGTCTGAACTGTCTGTTGAACTGTGTATATAAATAAAGAGATAGGGTGTCAAAACTTTGTAGTTTCACTGCAAAGTGGGCTACCCTTGTCACAAGTAACTATGACTGTATCGTTCTTACCTCTGAGTTGACTAAATAATACCTAACAAAAAGAAAAGGCCTATACTTCTATAGGTAAAATTCATTTGGAATTACGCATTGCCAAATGAATATTCCTCACCATTGTAGGTATTATCATAATAAAAATTCTTCATAATAATAAATAAACAAACCAACAGGTGTCTGAAGACACTCGTTAGGTTAATTGGTCTCTCTAAGTTGCCCTTAGGTGTGAATGAGTGTGTGCATGGTTGTTTGTCCTGTATGTCTCCGTGTTGTCTGCAATGGATTGCGGACCAGTCCAGGGTGTACCCTGCCTCTTGCCTGTAGACTACTGGATATAGGCACCAGCTCCCCCTGTGACCCACTATAGAATAAGCAGTATAGAAAATGAATGAATGGTTTGTAAATCAACTGATTACAGTCCAGTTACAAATATATTCCGTTATTTGCTACTCTTCATACCATTAAGGTTTGTTCTTTTCATTAGCAATCGACCATAAATACTGCATGTAAATCTCAAACTTTAAGTTCTACGTTTATGTTTGTTTTTACTGTGCCTAATTTTAACCATTTCTATCTACTAGGGTTGCAGGATATTAGGATAACATGTTATAATGTCCGTGAACATCATGATAACAATATGACTTTTGAGGAAGAAACAAATAATTAGACAATGTTGATGTGTTTCTGATTCGGGTTAATAGCCTACGTATACCTCTGACAGCCAGTTAACTAACCAGCTACTGGGAAAAAAAATAACAGTTTTCATCTCAACAAGGTGATATTAAAAAATATATATATATATTGCCTCTGGGCAACATTTTCTGTTTTAGCACTGAAGCAGCTTAGTTTCTAATGGCTTTACTACCTTTACCACCTTACCAAAGCAGCATATTTGTGCACACAAGATTAGCAGGAATAAATCAGTTTTCACTGCATGGTATATGTTCAAACATCACTGTACTGCCAAGTACTTTTAAATTATTTAACAGTATCTAACTGTTGTTTTTTAATACTTTCTGCAAATAATTGAACCAAAGGGCATTTTCCAAACTGATGCTTCTGCCCATATCCAGTACTGGCAGCTGTAACTACACTGGGGACAGCTGAGACAGGAGAGTACCTCCTGTTGCATGAGCTTCATGTAGCTGATGGTGCTTTTTGGTTTGGCTCCTGTGGTCCAACTCCCAGGGAAAAGTCAGTCAGTCATTTTCTACCGCTTATTCCATAGTGGGTCGCGGGGGAGCTGGTGCCTATCTCCAGCAGTCTATGGGTGAGAGGCAGGGTACATCCTGGACAGGTCGCCAGTCCATCACGGGGCAACACACAAACAATCATGCACACACTCATTCATACACCTAAGGGCAATTTAGAGTGACCAATTAACCTAACAGGCATGTCTTTGGACTGTGGGAGGAAGCCGGAGTACCCGGTGAGAACCCACGCATGCACGGGGAGAACATGCAAACTCCATGCAGAAAGACCCGAGGCCGGGAATCGAACCAAGGACCTTCTTGCTGCAAGGCAACAGTGCTACCAACTGCGTCACCGTGCAGCCCTCCCAGGGAACAATAAAGGAAATTAAAATATAAATATATTTTAATAATTATACATACATACAGAACAGGGCAGCTTTAGATGTGCAAAACTTAGAAACTGCTTCCAGGGAAGACCAACAGCCGCCTAGGCACAGGTTACACAACTCAAAAACATGAGCCTAACAGGGAGCATTGCTGCGTCTTTAATCGATGTAAACAGTGCTGTAAATCGTGCATGTTCAGCATGAAATTTGCAGCGGATCAAAGTGAAAACTTGTCAAATACATCAAGAGATACTGGTAGGCTATCATTAGCTTTCAAGGCACAGAGTCAATGAATAAAGCACACACACTACATTAAAAATGAAATAATATCAACTGGGAATGTAAAAAACTGATTTACCTTAACTGCATAGTCGATGACACGCTTTACTCCAACAAGAACACGGCCAGACATTGTGAATAAAACGATTAATAACCAGACTGTCACTGTCACAGTCACCGCAGTGAACCTTCACCCAAGGAGGACAAGTCGGAATTATTTGACAATACGCATTAAAACACCGCCTACCATTTCAGCCAATCATACACAACTGCCGGACAGCTTCCTCAGCGATGATTGGTTTAGATTGGAATTGTGGTGTTGCTAAAGTAATCGAACTAATGTTACTGTTTCAACGTTGGAATGACGAAGACGCGTTATTTTGTTTTTGGTGGGGAATAATCTAACTTTGCTCACAAATAAAAATAAATATTCACAGTTCGTTGTATTTCAAACTGCTGAAACGGTTTAAAGCAGATCATTGTTAGTGCGGTGCTCATTTATCTATGCCCCAAAGAAAACCAAAAGAACAGAGGTTCCGCTTTATGTGGGGCAAAGTTCACGGCTAAGAATGGCGTTTGACTTTACTGTGATGCATTTCAAATTAGACATAATCTTAACTGAAGTACTGATTGTATGATAAGTGTGTATAGTCTGATATTTATCTGCCTTTTAATGTGAAAATGCTTGGAGTGGTTAATCAAACAACTTTGTAAAAATATATATATGCTATCCCAAAGCACTTTCAAATGGGTCACATTCATTTTTTGTGTATATAGAATCCAACAAATAAAAATTAACTTCAGTCAAAATAATTAATTCAAAACAAAAACCAATTACATTCAAATTTAATGACATTCTCTACTATTGAACTCTTATTATAAGACAGTATAATCAAAATCAGTTTATCATACTCGTGTTATACAATATAACTTAGAGGCTGGAGCTTGTGAAGATGTTGAACTGTAATGCAGTTGTAAAATATGACTTTACTTTCAGCATAATTATATTTTGTTGTCATTTATATTCTAAGTAAGTTCATTTTTTATAAATGGATAATTGGATGCAGTTATGATAAGGGTAAAATGAAGGTTAAATGATCATTAAATATATACCATCATGTATTCCATTATATTACATAATTGTTATTTTAATTTTATAGAGCAAGCTTTTCAGTTCAGGAAACAAAATAATGCAGTATTCTTTTTTAACATCATGGTTCTTCTTATTAGTTGCTTTAAAAAAAAAAATCAATCAACTTAACCTATTATATTGAGGAATATGAAAAATAATTACACACTCATACACATCTCAAAAAGTCAGCTTAATCCTGTGGTCAAATCTAGTTTTGTTCATCAACACAATAATAGCATTATAATATTATGATAAGGATTATGATGATTATGATTAATGTCATGGTCTTCATAGTTGTTGTTGATATTATTCTAATATGAACAACGATTATTACTATTGTCTCATTATGCACCTGTTCCCCAATATTTACCAAAGAAAGAAAGAAAGAAAGAAAGAAAGAAAGAAAGAACATTGAAGACCATTGGTTGCACTGGATTTTATTTACGAGTATTAAATTAAAGGGGGCTGAATACTAATGTAAGCTACACTTGAAACAAACCATGTGTCTGTTTCCTTCCACTTCAAAATAATACACTACTTTGGGTTGGTCCATCAAAAAAAAAAAAAAAAAAAAAAAGCAATAAAAGATGTGTAATGTGATAGAATCTCAAAACATTCAAGGGGGGGTGAATACTTTTGCAAGGTCCATATCTATTGTTATTTATTTAATAAACAAAGTGAATAGTTGGAGCTTTGAACCAAATACATTCTGCAATACAGGCAATGTAATTTCTGACCCTAAAAACAGATGTTTTTGATGCACCATGCAGCAATATTAGTACTGCGGTGGCTTGTAGGTGATAGACTTAACTAAAAAGGTGCCCCAAATCAGTTCTGCATAGGGCCCCATTCAATCTAAGTCTAAACATCATGAGTAACCTGTCTAGGAAACTGGCCAATATATGATTGGAGAATAGTGATCAACCATCAATCAGCTGTGCCTCCACAGCTGATTTATACACAGTATACAGAGTGTGTACAATTACAGTGTTAAAAGTGTTTAGTCTTGTTTGCCACAGGATCAGGTCACACATTTTTTATTGTACTAATAAGCAGATATACTTCATTTTCAGATCTAGTCCTTGATGTGTTAATTAAAGTAAGATTCTTAGGTCACATCAGGTCCAGCAGGGCCGAGCTCAATTTGTGGCAGTGGCAGGCAGAATTGGCAGTTCCGGTGGCAGCTGCTGTATCAGTGATCAAATTTGTATATACTGGCGAGCAAATGTTATATTTAAACAGATACTGTTGAAACAGGTTTTTCAGGTCTTTCACCGTCATACAACCCATTGTTGTGCCCTCACAGTAAAGTGAAAATCAAGGTAGCATTTCAAGATGCACTGGATAAAATGGGCAAGTCATTGTAGTTATGTTGCCCCATTTATCATGTAATGCTGAAGTTGATGCACTAACATATGGGAAGTCTGATTAAAACAGAAAATGAGATTAAAATGGCTTTGAATACAACAAAATCAAGTGGTTCATCAAGTTGCTAAAAATACGGGAAAAAATGTATGTATTGACTAATAAAGGCAGTCTTAAATAGGATGTAATGTGGGTATTATTTATTTTCTATTTGATTTTCTATTGTTAACTGCGTGTCTGAAACACTGATACATGAAAACAAAAGCGGAGATTAAAACGCCTTGGCTCAGAGAGCTGCTTTTATCCGCCCGGCGGAGTCACCTCTGCTCGATCTCACGCACAGCAGCAACAGCAGCAGCAGCAGCGGCCTCCATTTTAACTTCGACACCGAGACATACCTCACGTGTCCTGGGCTGTCTCTCTCACATGACCCGAGTGTTTGTTCCCGTGATCAGCACTTCCATCTCCGTCTGTGACACCGAATATCACTTTTTATTTTCACCCTGATGGATATGCTTGAACAGAGTCTGGACACCGCAAGGTAAGCAGGACTCGATCAAAATGGCTAACAGAGACAGGCTAGCAACTATATGCTATTTGGCACAGCTAGTTTGGGACGCTTAGCAAGGCCTGACCCGACAAACTGCTGTCAAAAAAGAGTTTAATGTGAGGACCTTTTAAGCAGATTATATGGCATGTGGTACTCAAGGATACTAGGGGCTCATTATGAGAAAACAATAATTAGGTAATACCTTTTCAGGAGCCAAGATAGCTTAAGCTAACTGTTAAAACACAATATTGTTGTCAGCCGTTGAGGGAAACGCAGCGAGGTTCGGGTTTTCTGTAAAATTACATTGTTGGTTTGCGGGGCTTTCGCGCGAGTTTGGCTTGAGAGAAGTTGAGGGTCATATATTGTTTATTTGATCGTCAAAACATTTTAACCACTTCGTATTTTCTGAAAACTGAGTTGTCTTTGCATTCGATTTGCAGCCAAGAAAAGCAAGAAGAAGAGGTTGTCCAGGCATCTGAGGGTGAGCGTTTGTTTGGTTTGCAGCGATTTGTGCCAAAGATCAAAGCAGTTAAAAGAATAAAAATGGTGTATTTTAGACTTTTAGGCACTCCATTTCCAGCTTCTGCCAGCATCTTCGCAAGGTCTTGTGTTTTTTTGTTCAGAGGGTCGCACACATTTTGCACCAAAACACAGTCATCTCTGGGGCATATAACACATCTGCTTCCTGAACAGGATGATGGCTCACAATCCCAAGCATGTTTATACTTTCAGACAATTGTTTGGACAGACACATGTGGCACCTTCAGGCATCTGGACATTGTAGCCAAGGATAAACCAGACTTGTGGTTGTCCACAGGTCCCTTCCACATATCTTGGCAGATTTGATTTCATTTTTTTTCTACAAGGAGGGACCATTTTTATGATTTGTTGCCTTAAAATACATCCTGCAGTGTGGATGTTCATCTCCACTAATTAACCTATCAGAAGCTTAAGCAGCCACAATATCATCATCTTGGCTGTCTTCAATTGTTAAAAAGGCAGCAATCAGGTAAATGTAAACCTTCAAATTTAACAAGGGTAATTAAAAAATACTGTTAAAAAACCTTGTCTCTTTTTTTTCTGGCATTTGGTAAATAGAAAAAATTTTGGTAAACCTGACTGGACTTAAACAGTCAATGTTTAGTCTCCTTGCTGGGAAGTTAGGAATCAAAGGGGTGATGTCTTTTTTTTTTTTTTTTTTAAGTGCATGTAAATATCTGGATTCAACTGTTTATCACTTGCTCCGAATATAAATAGAGAACCTTTACTACAGCTTAACTAATGTCATAGTTGTTCTTTTTCTTCTTTGTTGTTCTTTTTCCCCTGTAACACGTAACAGGGGAAGAGCAGACGTCTGTAACAATAGCCAGTGTTCAGCAGGCTGCAGCATTTGGAGACCACAACATCCAATATCAGTTCCGCTCAGAGGGTGGCCAAGTAAGTCACTTATAGATCAATAAGTAACACTGCAGTAACCTCCCGCTTTTCAATGCCAGTTTAAGAAAGACTTAAAGGGCTCTTGACAGCATACACGTCTTGGTATTAAGAGCAGAATGTGCATTTATTCAAGACTGGCAAACAGTTTGACTCCAGTAGTTTCACATGTTCATCTCCGGTGACTTGAGGTTGCAGCATATCGCTGAAGATGGCTGAAAGGATTTGATCAGTAGCGTTGTGCGCTACACAGAGTGCTTTGTAAAAGTACTCATAGCGCTTAACCATTTTTCACATTACAACCACAAACTTGTGTGAGGGTGTTTTTATTGGGGTTTCATGTGATAGACCAATATAAAGTAGCCAAAGTTGTGAGGTGGTAGGAAATTGGTTTTCAGATCCCGTTACTCTTGGTACCCCTCAATAAAGTTTATTGCAACCACATACATTGGCATAATTTAACCTCAGCATATATTCAGCTGTTTTCATAAGACCTCAGGGATTTTCTAGGGAGCATTAGTGGACAAGCTGCATCATGAAGAGCCATCAAAACCCTGGACAGTTCAGGGATAAAGTTAAATAGTATTTTAAAGCAGGGTCAAGTTTCAAAACAATAACACAATCTTTTAACATATTAAATGTTAACATGTAAAAATATAAAATTTTAATGTGGGAAAGACTATGGCAATACTAACAGACATACCAAGACGTGATCCTCCATCTAAACTGGCAAGCTGGGAGAACAATATTCTGAGAAAGAAGTAAGAGCACCATAGTAGCTCTCGAGGAACTACAGAGATCCACGACTCACGTGGGTAAATCTATTCACAGGAACAATGGAAGATTTTGAATTTGTTTGCATTTTGTCACAAGTTATTTAGGGTAACTGGAGATGTGAAAGAAGGTGCTCTGGTCAGATGAAACCAAATTTGGCCTACATGCAAAATGCCGTGTGTGGCAAAATTAAACTGCATATCCCCTTTAACACACCATTACCACCTTGAAACATCCTAGTGGCAACATCAACTTATTGGGATGCTTCTCTTCAGCAGGAATCAGAACCTGGTCAGAGTTGATCAGAAGTTGGATTGAGCTGAAAACCTGGTATTCTTAGAAGAAAAATGGTTAAAGCAACAGACTGAGAGTGGAGCAGAGGTTCACTTTCAAGCACAACAGGTAGCCTGAATTTACAGCAACTACAATGAAGTGGTTTAGATAAAAGCTCATCCGTGTATTAGAATGACCCAGTTAAAGTCTGGACTTAATAGGGAATCGGTGACAAGACTTGAAAGTTGATCTTTACAGAGACTCTCCATCCAACCGGACTGAGTTTGAGCTATTTTGCAAAGAAGAATGGAGTGTAAATGCAGTGAAAGGTGGTTTTATAAATTACTGCTTTGAAGACAAAGCATTAAATATAAAAGCTCACCAGACTTGTTAGAAATAATATATCCATTTCCATCCATTTCACAATTGTGTACTACTTTTAAGTTTTGTCTACCACTTAATATTCCAATAAAATAGATTGAAGTTTGTGTTTGTAATGTCAGAAAATGTGAAACCGGTTTGAGTGGTAAGAATATTTCATAAGGCACTGTATCTAGAAGAAAACAGTCTGAACATTTCACACAATACGTCTGTATTTACAATTTCTTGTCTGATTTAAGCTTTACTTTACTATAAAGTTTCTATAAGAGTAATTTCAATTATTTTTCATATACTATGTTATGTATACATCGGTTATTTAAACAATATCCAAACCGAAGGTGCACTAGAACCCAATACAGGTCCTTCTCAAAATATTAGCATATTGTGATAAAGTTCATTATTTTCCATAATGTCATGATGAAAATTTAACATTCATATATTTTAGATTCATTGCACACTAACTGAAATATTTCAGGTCTTTTATTGTCTTAATACGGATGATTTTGGCATACAGCTCATGAAAACCCAAAATTCCTATCTCACAAAATTAGCATATCATTAAAAGGGTCTCTAAACGAGCTATGAACCTAATCATCTGAATCAACGAGTTAACTCTAAACACCTGCAAAAGATTCCTGAGGCCTTTAAAACTCCCAGCCTGGTTCATCACTCAAAACCCCAATCATGGGTAAGACTGCCGACCTGACTGCTGTCCAGAAGGCCACTATTGACACCCTCAAGCAAGAGGGTAAGACACAGAAAGAAATTTCTGAATGAATAGGCTGTTCCCAGAGTGCTGTATCAAGGCACCTCAGTGGGAAGTCTGTGGGAAGGAAAAAGTGTGGCAGAAAACGCTGCACAATGAGAAGAGGTGACCGGACCCTGAGGAAGATTGTGGAGAAGGGCCGATTCCAGACCTTGGGGGACCTGCGGAAGCAGTGGACTGAGTCTGGAGTAGAAACATCCAGAGCCACCGTGCACAAGTGTGTGCAGGAAATGGGCTACAGGTGCCGCATTCCCCAGGTCAAGCCACTTTTGAACCAGAAACAGCGGCAGAAGCGCATGACCTGGGCTACAGAGAAGCAGCACTGGACTGTTGCTCAGTGGTCCCAAGTACTTTTTTCGGATGAAAGCAAATTCTACATGTCATTCGGAAATCAAGGTGCCAGAGTCTGGAGGAAGACTGGGGAGAAGGAAATGCCAAAATGCCAGAGGTCCAGTGTCAAGTACCCACAGTCAGTGATGGTCTGGGGTGCCGTGTCAGCTGCTGGTGTTGGTCCACTGTGTTTTATCAAGGGCATGGTCAATGCAGCTAGCTATCAGGAGATTTTGGAGCACTTCATGCTTCCATCTGCTGAAAAGCTTTATGGAGATGAAGATTTCATTTTTCAGCACAACCTGGCACCTGCTCACAGTGCCAAAACCACTGGTAAATGGTTTACTGACCATGGTATCACTGTGCTCAATTGGCCTGCCAACTCTCCTGACCTGAACCCCATGGAGAATCTGTGGGATATTGTGAAGAGAACGTTGAGAGACTCAAGACCCAACACTCTGGATGAGCTAAAGGCCGCTATCGAAGCATCCTGGGCCTCCATAAGACCTCAGCAGTGCCACAGGCTGATTGCCTCCATGCCACGCCGCATTGAAGCAGTCATTTCTGCAAAAGGATTCCCGACCAAGTATTGAGTGCATAACTGTACATGATTATTTGAAGGTTGACGTTTTTTGTATTAAAAACACTTTTCTTTTATTGGTCGGATGAAATATGCTAATTTTGTGAGATAGGAATTTTGGGTTTTCATGAGCTGTATGCCAAAATCATCCGTATTAAGACAATAAAAGACCTGAAATATTTCAGTTAGTGTGCAATGAATCTAAAATATATGAATGTTAAATTTTCATCATGACATTATGGAAAATAATGAACTTTATCACAATATGCTAATATTTTGAGAAAGACCTGTAGATGCTGACTGTTGCATTCGTAGAACGCCAAACCCATTAGGTGAAAAAATTATCTTAAAAAGAACAATGGATGAGAAGTTAGATCATTGGGAAACTCTTACTCTTGGAAAACACCTGTCTGACTCCTCCACATGACAGCAGAGATTGAGAAAACATAAGTGGACAGAATACTAAAGTATTTACTTTACCTCAGTTTGCCATAAAGCTTAAACTGACTGAGCTGTAACTAATAGCTAAGTTAAGGTTGTAACTATCTTGAAAGACCAAACCATTAGAGGTTTCTGAGGATTCTTGTGACCTGGAACTCCTAACCCCAAGTCATCCCCTTACGCGAAAAGAGAACAAAAGGCCTGTTTACGCTAAAGAATTGGGACTTAAGCCCAAAACAGAAAACAGGCACTGTATATTTCAGATTTATTCAAGTGTAGTCTTGCTGTAGGGGATTTCGTTTTAGTTGCAATATCTGCCGCAGTCATTTATGGTTGGTAATGAAAATGTTTCATGACAAATGGGTCAGCTCAGTGAATATCTACTGTTCATGCCCCATATGCCTAAGTCAGAAGGGTACCCGACTGAAAAAAATTTTTTTTTTTTTTGCACTGGAGGGAATTAAGTCAGTGATCCACGTGGCTCATTTGGCGTAAACAGGTCCAGTGTGAGCAGTCATGTGGTTCCAGTCAGGTCTGGGATTGGCATGGTGTAACTGTCACATGTCAGTCAGCAGGACAGTCACATGATAGAGCGATACAAATAGGGATTCTTGGGACAAATGGGCTCATTTTCTTCACTGCTTTCTTTAAAATTAAATCAGGCACTTTTTGAAGCATAAGCATATTGTGTGGGATGGTGAGGTCTGTGTACTGCTGAGGTTTGAACAGTGATTTCAGATACTGGGCTTAGCTAACCTAAAGAAACCGTTATGATACACAAAGCTGCAAGCCAGGTGAGGTTTTGATCTGTGCTCAGCACACCTGAAATACAAGAAATATTGTTTGAAATGTCTGTTTTATTGCTCAACTTTACTAATTTCTGTTTCTGTCTTAAAGGTGACATACCGTGTTGTTCAGGTGTCCGATCAGCACGTTGATGGACGAGATGATGCAGGAGGAGCAGTGAGCGTCGTTTCAACAGCTGCTTTTGCTGGGGCTCCTCAGGCTGTGGCTCAGGTAACACAACCATGTTTTTTCACTGAACAGAGCCCACTGGTAATATGTAGGGTTTTAAATGAATAGCCGTATCCTTTATCTTCATTATAGAAAAGGTTCTGTTTCAGCATTTTATTTCCAACAGGAGAATAAAACCAATGCAAGGTTATCCTTCCTCTTACTTTCCTCTATGTAAACACAGACTGATGTGCCTAATAAACATATTACAGGCTTCTGGATGTCTGATCCGTTTATTGTTGGGATCTGTTGAAACCATGTAAACAAGAAAACGATTCTGATGAGGTTAGTGGAAAAAAAATCTTCAAGGCTTTTAAAACAGAAACTGTGAGATGACAGAAGGATTTTTATTCAGATTGGACAGATTTCTCTACATGTTCTTCCTTCTTGTTTTAAAACCTGTTTGTGTCATTTATTCAGAGACGGCAGCAAATATTAAGCTCAACAATCTTAAGAATTATTGCAAAATTAATTCCTGTTAATTTTGGGAATAACAAGGTGTTCACTGGCAAGAAGGGATATCTAGTCCTTCCAGTAAGTTCTGGGTCTGCCCTGGAGACTCCTCTTAGTGGGATGTGTCAGGAAAATCTCCAAGGTTTTATGCCCAAGAGGCATTCTCATCAGATAATCAAATGAAGTCCTCCTGGTTTCTTTCAATGCAGATAAGCAACAAAATTAATCTGAGCACCACCAGGATGATGAAGTATTGAAATCTACCTCTAAGGCAGAGTCCAGCCCCTGAATGAAAGCAACTTATTTTAACTGCTTATATCTCATAAAATCAAATCCACTTAAATTGTGCACAGAAAGGAAAATAATCTACAATCTCAGGTTAACATTTCCAGCGCTATACTGACTCAGACACTTGCCAGCTGTAAGCGTGAGTATCGGGCAAACAAAAATCCCTACTGAGGTGGTGTTAAACAATGCAGTACTGCAATGGCTTTTAATATTTGGGATTTTTTTAACAAAAAACAAAAACAAAGAAGTCCATGAAAAGTCAAACAATTAGCTAATTTCCTAATGGCACACTGTTTACATGTCAACATTTTCTCTGGGAAAACAGAAAGGTTTTGTTGCCATTCTACTGTTCGTGTACACAACAACTGTGCGCTTTTTCTTTAAAAACAGCATGATTTGAAAATGAGTGTAATATTTTGAAAACGTCTCTGTGTCCATTTTCATGTAGACAGAAAAAAAACTGAATATTCCTGCATGGATGAAGCCCTGGTACATGCGCAGTATGACTGCAATTCGTATAAAGTAATGCGCACAGCATAACTGATGCTGACAAGTTTAAAACCCACAGAAGAACATATTAACAGAAACAATGGCAAATTGCTATTTGCGCTGCTTTTGAATCTAAAGATTGTTCTCTAATAAACAGCTCATTTTTATCTGTCTTTTTAAGCGGGAAGTGTTTGCACGCATGCACATGTTGAACATGCTGCCCACTAATGGTGTGACAGGGGAATTGCACGGTTTGACGTTTTGACTAGTGTCTTAGATCGTAATTAAAAAATTGTCATGTAGATGTGTTTAACAGAACCCGTTTTCAATGGATCGTTGTGTTGCACAGGACCTAAGATCAAAAGACTGTTTTATGTAAATTTAATACATATATTTACTGCTAACTTTAGTGCACTTATTGGTGGAAAAAAATAATAGAATACCCCAAATCTAAAGTAGGACTGTACACTGTCAAACCAACCTGAAACCAGTTCTTTTCATAACGTAGATTTCATCCAAGTTGATCACAGCAGTTTTTGTTTCACCTTTGTTCAGCAACATCCACCAGTGGGGAATACAGCACAGGGATTTTCACTGGTACCTGTTGAATGAGCTGCATATAGAGTAGAAGAAATGAGGGGGTTTCCATTCCCTTCTCAATTAACCCGCTGACCCCTGCTTATGTACAGCTGCCGCGTTTTACCCACTACAATAGGGCTCTTTTGCCAAATGGGGATTGTTCTGAGCAATCTACAAACAAAGGTGACTTGACAAAATAGAGTGCAATGTATTCTGAATTTTAGTGATTAAAAAATTAATGACAACTGGAGATGCACCAATTAGCAGAGATCAGCATCAGCCATTCTGCTCTGAATGATGATTGGCACAACAAATAGTGAAAACTATGTATGAAACTTCCATTGTTTCAGTCTCTGAACACGTCAGCCGAAAGAATGTTCTTTAATGAACTACTCTTAAGTTTCATATAAATAGAATAACATTTAGGGACATGCTTTTTATCAATGGGGATTATCTTGTAATTTGTTAATTTTCTGTTGAAATCAAAAAGTACTGCCTGTATAAAAGAACATGCGTGACATTTTTGTTTTTATGTTATAGTCCTTTGGTTAAATAAGAACATAAGGTCAAAATGTGAATTAGGAGGAAAATCAGAAATTTGTATTGACGAGGAAAAGCCTGATCAGTACGTTTCCAAATAAAAACCTCTAAACATTAACAAGAAACCTATAATTGGTATAATAATTCAGAACCAGTAATCTTTTTGAACTTATCTTTTTTTTTTTTAAGTTCTTAATTTCTTGTGTCTAAGAGATTAGGCAGACATTTATCATTTGATAGAAATGTATATAAGAATCAAAATAATTAACAAATTTACAACAATTAATGGTGCTGTTCTAGCCAGAATATACCTAACCTGATATCAGTTACAGTTTATCAATGGTTTCCCTGACCTTGTTCTTATCACCACTAACGAGATCTGTGCTGCTTCCTTGCTTCTCTTTATCCCAGCCGCCACACCGCTCTCTGTCTTCCTTAGTGGTCTACTGGGGGGACACCGGTATCGAGTCTGGCAGAGAATGAGGTGTGTGTTCACCTGCTGTGACTGCTCCATTGCCACTCGCCCATGCCTTTCTCCTGTTTCTCTCTCATCTGTAACAGGCTGTGATCCAAAACCCGTTTAGTAATGGAGGAAGCCCAGCAGGCGAGGCAGTGGGAGGAGAGACCCGCTTTGCTTACTTCCCTGCAACCGCAGTGAGCGACGGGACCGTGTCAGTGCAGGCCACCTCAGACCCAACCCTCACACAGGCAGGGGGTGAGTCACTTCTCCCTCTCAATTTGCACTTGGCTGAAGCACATCAGTGTTACATGGCTAACTAAGCCATTATTTTGACAAAAAAGGCACTCATTATAAGTACCCTAAAACCAGAACAACATCCCTGTCTTTTAGTAGATCTAAATGAGCCATTATCCCTAAAGCTCTGGCTAATTTAAAATAAATCGGGTTGCTGTAGGTGCAAATTTTATTGTCACTATTGTTGCATGCTGTGATACAAAGCATTATTTTGAAGCAAAGGTGTGATGCAAAAAAAAAAAAAAAAATGCGTTGCCCAAAAGATGTAAAACATTTCCTGCCGCAACTGAAATACCTACCAGCTTAGATATGATCCCATGTGTCTGCATTCATAAATGCAATATATAAACCTCTAAGTCCTCTAATGTGCAAGCCTTCATTACAATTTAGTCACCGCTTGTTAATATCACATGCTACCATTCAGCTTCATCCACATGGTCACATGTTGTCGTCGTGCTGTATTAACAATATGTGTGGTTTTTAATGTGCTTGTGCAAATCATGTTTATGGGGAAATCTGTTTATGGGCGCCTGTTCTTTGCTTTGAAGATTTTCAGGACATTAGTAACTAGGCGACCAAACATTTAGCTCTATTATATGCAACAAATCTGCATTTATTGTGCGCAATTCATCCAGGTCTAGACCCTGTGGGCATTAGAGAGGAATGACTGGCTGGTTGTTGGATTTTCAGTACTTTATAATGATTATAGTAGAGCTCTGTTGTTTCCACCCTTAAAAAGACATACATTTTGTGGTCTTGTAGAGAGGTGTTTTTAAAATAAAAACGTTTTTGCTAACTGTAACAGGTGGTAAGGCGTGCAGAAAAGAACTGGTCTCGGTACATTTTGCCTGTAATTTCCAAGTGTTTGCCACTACTACGCAGCCTCAAATGTTATTTAAATGTTATTTTTAGTCTTAAGAATTGGTTGTTACATTTGTTTTATTTGTTTGTAATGTAAGTGCTAATTAGTAGTGTTTTTAGTTTTAGATTTTTAAGTGTAGAAAATTTTAACAAGAAAATAAATTTGACTTTCTGACCCAAATATTGAGTTTCATCATCTGCCACATCCACAGAACAGGCTACCTCATTGTTACACGCTAGTGGAAGGTGAATAATGCTAACAGACGTAAACGTTACAACTAACTTCTTGTTTGTGAAAATGAATGGAATCAAAATAATGGCTATGGGGACTGGTTTAGACAACAATGGTATGGCTATCTCATCTAGATCTCCATTTACATAGCTCTCTTAGGTTTCCTCAGGGTCAAATGTTTGCTTTTGCTGTAGGTGGATTTCTTTCAAAACACCAAAAACCATGTATCATCATCCATGTTCTCCTCGTTGTCTTGTTCTTTGGTGTTTTACACCCTATGCCTACGTTTCAGATTCTGTTAAATAACCCAGTCACCTTTAAAAACCATACAATAACTCTTGACCCGCCCTCATCTTCTTCTCCATATCTCAAGTTCTCTGTTCCTTATGGTCTTCCCTGCTTGTTTACCTTCTGAGCATAATTATCAAGGCAGCGCATCTTTCTACATGGTGGTGCATTTGCTGCTTCAGGGCATTTAAGTGCCAGATGGAGGACAGCTACACCACACATTGTTTCTCAGCCAAAACCAGTCCAAAATGTAGGGGGAGTAACCCATTACTCTTAACACTTGGTAATAAACTGCTGTAACCAGTTTGTTACACATGAGGTGCAGCTTTAGGTGCTGAGGTGAACTGTGAAACATATTACGACAGTTTGAGGTAAAAGAAGGAAAAATAACTTTTAGTTGACTTTCGAAAATGTTGCTGCCTGAACCCCCCCCCCCCCCAAAAGATGGAGTAGAAATTTTCTGAATCAAAAACTGGGTTTTAAAAAGTCTAGGTAGAATAATACAGTCTAGGTTTGACTAGTGAATAAATTGTAGCTTTTATGTTTCCATAGTGGTCTAAATGCCAAAAAAAAAACCATTAAAGTTGCTCCAGTTAATGATTAGAATAAAGGCTTCATAAATCTCAGACTGTGTTTCTAAGCGACCAGTTCAGGTTTGATCTAAGTATTTTAAATTTCCAAGTGGAGATCTTCAAATGCAGTTCGGATTCCTTAATAACAGTGAAATAGCCCTTTTAGGTGTGTGCCAGTAGGATCATTAGCCAGTTGCAGTGGAAGGACATTTTCTTAAATAATTCATCTCTTACATATCGATGTTTTTTTATTCCATCAGGAACCAAACCGCTGCCTCGGAAAGCTTTTTTTTTTATGCTAATCGAGCCGAGTGTCGTCAGCCATGCTGAAGAGCAATCTTTATTAGTCCACACAACGGGGCAACTCGAGAACTACTACCGTGTTTGCTTCAAATCAATCCTCATACTCAAATAAAGCAGGTTGTGAAGCTCTTCGCATCAGCATAAATTTGCTTCACTAGATCAAGTAACAAGCTGATGGCAACTAGGCAGCACTTTGTGATACAGGCTTCTTTCTGATGAGAAATATTGTGCTTTTTTAATGTGAAATCTTGTACTGCAGGACTAAATTTACAAGAAAGGCTTGTTTTGTTTTCTTGTTTAAACAGAAAAAATGATCCTATACTTTCAGACATTGGATAATTGATGCTCATTGATCACTTAACAATCTTTAATTCCTACAGGTCAGTTTTATGTGATGATGACACCCCCTGATGTCATTCAAGCAGGCACGCCACGAACCATCGCCCCACGCACGCAGCCCTACCCTGCGTAAGTATCTGCTCTTTTTCAATAAAACATCAAAAAACGTTTTTTCCTTTAAAGAAACACATTGTTGAATTCGGTTGGATATCTGGTGATCAAAGTAGCTTTCAGTTTGGTTCCTGCCGTTTATTACAGCACATTTCAGCTTGGCATCGTTTTGACGATACTGTACAGTGAATCTGCAGTCCTTGATTTAGGGTCCTTTGTAAATCAGCAACCTTTATCCATCAGTCTAAAATGCATATCATCAAATGATGTGGTCACATCAAGTCAACAAAGAAGGCTAAATCAAATGAATCCAGATGCTAATGCTGGAGGAGGCTGTGAAGGAGGGAAAATCTTTAAGCGAATGTAATGGATAGTAGAGATGCATGTGACCAGGTAGTTGGAAGCGACAGATTATTTTCTCATATGACTGATTGTGGTTAAAACCCAGGCTGAAACTTCTTTATATACAGGTCCTTCTCAAAATATTAGCATATTGTGATAAAGTTCATTATTTTCCATAATGTCATGATGAAAATTTAACATTCATATATTTTAGATTCATTGCACACTAACTGAAATATTTCAGGTCTTTTATTGTCTTAATACGGATGATTGTGGCATACAGCTCATGAAAACTCAAAATTCCTATCTCACAAAATTAGCATATCATTAAAAGGGTCTCTAAACGAGCTATGAACCTAATCATCTGAATCAACGAGTTAACTCTAAACACCTGCAAAAGATTCCTGAGGCCTTTAAAACTCCCAGCCTGGTTCATCACTCAAAACCCCAATCATGGGTAAGACTGCCGACCTGACTGCTGTCCAGAAGGCCACTATTGACACCCTCAAGCAAGAGGGTAAGACACAGAAAGAAAAGTGTGGCAGAAAACGCTGCACAACGAGAAGAGGTGACCGGACCCTGAGGAAGATTGTGGAGAAGGGCCGATTCCAGACCTTGGGGGACCTGCGGAACCGGTGGACTGAGTCTGGAGTAGAAACATCAAGAGCCACCGTGCACAGGCGTGTGCAGGAAATGGGCTACAGGTGCCGCATTCCCCAGGTCAAGCCACTTTTGAACCAGAAACAGCGGCAGAAGCGCCTGACCTGGGCTACAGAGAAGCAGCACTGGACTGTTGCTCAGTGGTCCAAAGTACTTTTTTCGGATGAAAGCAAATTCTGCATGTCATTCGGAAATCAAGGTGCCAGAGTCTGGAGGAAGACTGGAGAGAAGGAAATGCCAAAATGCCAGAAGTCCAGTGTCAAGTACCCACAGTCAGTGATGGTCTGGGGTGCCTTGTCAGCTGCTGGTGTTGGTCCACTGTGTTTTATCAAGGGCAGGGTCAATGCAGCTAGCTATCAGGAGATTTTAGAGCACTTCATGCTTCCATCTGCTGAAAAGCTTTATGGAGATGAAGATTTCATTTTTCAGCACGACCTGGCACCTGCTCACAGTGCCAAAACCACTGGTAAATGGTTTACTGACCATGGTATCACTGTGCTCAATTGGCCTGCCAACTCTCCTGACCTGAACCCCATAGAGAATCTGTGGGATATTGTGAAGAGAATGTTGAGAGACTCAAGACCCAACACTCTGGATGAGCTAAAGGCCGCTATTGAAGCATCCTGGGCCTCCATAAGACCTCAGCAGTGCCACAGGCTGATTGCCTCCATGCCACGCTGCATTGAAGCAGTCATTTCTGCAAAAGGATTCCCACCAAGTATTGAGTGCATAACTGTAACTGATTATTTGAAGGTTGACGTTTTTTTGTATTAAAAACTCTTTTCTTTTATTGGTCGGATGAAATATGCTAATTTTGTGAGATAGGAATTTTGGGTTTTTATGAGCTGTATGCCAAAATCATCCGTATTAAGACAATAAAAGACCTGAAATATTTCAGTTAGTGTGCAATGAATCTAAAATATATGAATGTTAAATTTTCATCATTACATTGTAGAAAATAATGAACTTTATCACAATATGCTAATATTTTGAGAAGGACCTGTAGTCTGAACATTTTTCCACATTCCTATTTTATATTCAGTTTATTTTTACTGAACACCACGATTTAGTCTGAGTTCCTTATCTACTTTCCTCCGTTTTAGCAAATACTCATCAGAGATTTATCCCTACTGATCTAAAATCTCATGTTTATCTCAGAAAGCAACACATTTTACAATAATCAGACAAAAAAAGATCCATTTCAAAATCTATTCAGCTGTTAGACATACGCTGATATTTCTAACCACTAGGATTATAAGCAGGGTCACTCTAACATTTTAGTGAAATGACACCAGGCTGCTTCTGGCTAACTTTACATACTTACTTAAAAGAAGACGCTTCACTCTCCGCCAACAACACACTGGCACTGGTTAAGTAGTGCTGAAAATTGAAAGATTCTTGAATCTTAAGTAATCGCTGTGAGCTGGATTTTTCCAAACAGAAAAATCCAGCTCACAGCGATTTGCTTTCTTGGTCACAAACTGAACACATGACTCATTATCAAATAGGGTTTGCTCCAAGTTAAGTGAATATTCTTGTATTTTCTACCAGACATTAATCTTTATGGTTTAACTTTTAACACTTGATATATTATGTTGGTCTTCTTGTAGAGCAGAAGCAAAGCAATTTCTTGTAGCATTGTTAGTGCCAATCGCTGTAGTTGGTAAGTTTAATGCCTTGCAAAGCTACCCATACTCCTTGAGCTGTTTCACATGTAATTACACTACAACCAAATTCAATGTCTTTTTTTACTGAGATTTTATGTGATAGTAAAAACAGAAAACGACACACAACTGTGAAGTAGAAGAACAAGGACTTTTGAAAGCAAAAATTAGAAAGGTCGGTCTTCCTTTTGTTTTCAGCCCGCTTCAGTCAATATGACCATCTTTCACCGCAGTTACTTTTACAAGTCTTTTTAGGTATGTCTCATCTTGGATTTTACATCTGAACTTTGCTTTAATCCAAACAATTCTGTTAAACCCATGGCTGCATGTTTCGGGTTCTTGTCCTACCTTAAGGAACTTCTGCCTAGTCTTTTGCATCCTCTAACAGATCTCATCTGATCACCTTCTTAAACCTTCTTAAACATGTCCGCTTCGTCCTCTGCGGGGCTTCTTCTTGCCACTCATCCATAAATGCCAGATTTGTGAAGTGTTCGACTAATAGTTGTCCTGTTGATAGATTCCCATACCAGAGCTGTGGTCCTCTGGAGCTCCTCCAGAGTTGATACTGGCCTCTTGGCTGCTTGTATAAGTGGTACGCTCCTTGGCCAGCCTGTCAGTTTAGGTAGACTGCTTTACACTAAACCACAACTTTATCCCTGACCTGTCCAGCATGTTTCTTTATGATGCCGATTGTTCTCTAATGTTCTCTTACAAGCATCTGAGGCCTTCACAGAACAGCTGGATTTATACTGAGGTTATACTACACAGAGGTGGGCTCTATTTGCTAATCAGGTGAAATTAGGTTAGGTTGAAAGTCATGTATTCTTTTCCTCCCAGTTGACGTTTATGTGCTGTTTTGTGTTGGTCTATCACATAAATCCCATGCTCTAAAGTCTCAGAATCCACAAAGGCTGAAATAGTATGAATACTTGCAATTTCCTGTTAATAATGATGTTATTCTACAATCAGTGTATGTTATAAATAATCCTGCTAAATCGGTGTGTATAATGGAATAAAAATAAATGTTTTTGTGTTTCAGTCGTTTCAAAGAACCTTAGATGTCTTAAAGATGCAAGATGTTTTTTTTTTTTTGATGAGCACCTTTAACGGCCCAGCAGCCTGATAATGTGACAGCAGCTCTGCTTTATGTTGCTGCATCAACACCGTATTATTCTGCCAAGATTAAAGGACAAGCCATGCTGGAGTTTATGTAAATAAACTGTAGAACGTTTTATTTCCATCTCTGAGATTTCTGTTTGTAGTATATATGTTACTATTTATTCCCTCCTAAGTAATAACTGTAATCCATTTGAAGTGTTGCAGATATATTTGTGCTAACTAACCAACAGTATGATTGACATGTGAAAAAAGTGAATGAAAACCTCCCACCCTATTTGCCATTCGCAGAGATGAAAACGAGCTGCTGCAACATGAAGGTTTAAACTGGTGAGGACAGTTTCCACATTTCTCCCGCACTTCTTTTTCTTCTTCTTTTTAAACAGCAAATGAACTAATCACATAAGATCACAAGAAAATAAGCGGCTCCAAGACTCTCAGACTCTGCCCTCCTCTCCCACCCCCTCTCATCCATAAGTCCCCAGTGATTCTCCGAGCTCTTGATGTACAAGACACAGATAATTTGTTCGATGCCGACCCTGATCCATTGTTGCTAGTTGTGCTTGTGGCAAATACATTTTTCCATTAGGACCTAGAAACTGGGTCATTGTTTTCCATCTGGAAACTAATGCATGATCCACACTTTATTTTAGTGTCGTTTTCATGTGCTTCTTCGTTGTAGTGTGGTTTTGTTCTCGTTTAGCCTAGTTTTTAAAGTTGCAAAAAAAAAAAAAAAAAAAAACATGTACAGTATTTGATATTTCTTTTTGTAAACACTGTTGGTAAAGTTTTAAAATTTTATTGATGCAACTGTATTAGTGTCATAGATTAATTCAGGTAAAATTTTCTTCTTGGCATTTCTACAACATCTCACATATTACTGGTCTCTGGTGACAACCAAAGGCTTAAGGCTGATCGCTTAAATCATCCCATTACAATCATAGGAAGCCCAGGTTGCTGTCCGTGGGGTCTCATTTTATGATTTATTGGCTTACTGTCAAGGCTAATGCTTTCAGAAAGGACTAGAAGGGCAGGAAAGAGTAAACATTAATTTATTTGACCAATGTACAGTGTATTTTCTGGATTTGTGTGTAAACAATAACTCTCAGGAGTATTAAGATGATGGGTGTCTCTATATTGTAGAAAAAAAAAAGGGGTGAAACGCATATTCCTCTGGGCCTGCACATTTAGTTTTTCATACAATTATCCACATCTTTTTCAAATGAACCATTGAGCTGCCCTCGTAAAGATGTGTTTAAAAAAAGAAAAATAAATGATTATTACAAATATATAAACTACTGGGGTTTTACCTGGAGCTGTGTACTTTGGTCAGTTTGATCTTTTTGGCAGTAAAAACTATAAATATGGAATTGGTGTAAATTAAAGGATGGATATGTCCACTGTTAAATATGGTGGAAGGTATGTGATGCTGTGGGCCTGTTTTTCTTTCAAAGGCCCTGTAAACATAAACATGTAAGCAAATCAACACAAAAGGAGCACACCAGACACAAAATCAACCTTCTCCTGTGGCCATCTCCATCCCCAGACCCAAATCTTATAGAAAACCTGTGAGGTGAGCTGAAGAGGAAAGAACGTAAGATAGGACCCAGAAGAATTTAGTGAGGGTGTGCAAAAATTAATGGTCGAACATCCCTCACTCAGTATTCACCAACCTTCTCCAGCCAATAATTGTCAATGATGATTTTGTTTAAAAACAATTAATTCTTAATATAACAACGTACTAGAATTGAAAGTTGGGTTTTTCTATCTTTTTCTTTGTCAGATTATAGTGCTGCATTAAAAGACACATTTATTTGAAGGATTCTTACACATCTTTACCCGCTGTACCTACAAACGTGTCCTTGTACTATATATTGAACTATGAGAGTGTTATTTAGCTTGTCTCGGTACCAAAAGTTGGTTTGTGTTGATGGGACAAAATGAAGAATGTGCTAGAGTCACATACAAGAAAGACCATTGAAATTATTTTGCTTGAAAGAGCAAAACGATCAGGGGCACAAATTTCCAAGATTTTACTGCCAACTTTGCCAATCCTTGGCAATGTTTTCTTATTTTTTGTGTATATTGGCCGATTTCATTTTTTCTGTCCCAATCTGTCTGCGAATGGAAATATGAAAAAGACACACTATAGTCCGCTAATAACATGCGCTTGTTTTTGGCCTTTCATGCCATAATGCCTAATTGGAAAGCTTTGGCAGTCATGTCTTGGTGGGCTCATTAAACCAGATGTAGGATACAGAGACACGAGGCAGTTATGTTGGTTTCCAAACACCCAAATTTCAGCGGAAAGCAGTTCTTTTGGTAATTTTAAACACTAATAGATCAGTTTCCTCCCTTTGGGCCTCACCTGAGAACAGAACAGCCAGCAGAAGATTGGCCCGGGCTCAGTTTTCCAGGTAAACGGCTCGAGGCTACAGGCGGGTGCGTCACAGTTGCACACGTAGCCTCACATGGCTGTGCATTCTGATGTTTTTCATCCGCAAGCAACTTCAGAGGCCTGTTATAAATAGCACCTAGATTAGTCTTGAATTGCAAGATAACATTGAAGAATGCTGCATATGATGAGGTAAAGTATAGATGAATTTGGGGGATAGGATTGGATTTGTGCCTGATTGTGTGGTGCTTAGAGATGGGAGATACCGCAGTGCATGAAAAGTGTTTTTATTTCCTATTTATCTGCAGGAAAATGGATGGACCGCGAACGCCACGAGATGAAAGAAGACGAGCGCAACATAATGAAGGTGGGTAATTAGTGATGATTGTGGCTTTTGATTTCATCTGACAGTACAGTACAATGCAGCGGGATGCCTTAATGGTGCATTTTCTATTGAAAGAAAATCACCAAACCCTGTCAAATATGTTATTACAAGAGCAGATAATAATACATGTTTCTTTTTAAATGGCCACTAGAGGGTACTATTGAGCTTTCAAAATTGGTTAGTTGGCTTGAGATCCAAAAGATCCAGGAAAAAAAAATCTGGTTCTTCAAGGAAAAACTGCCTTCAGTATCATGATCGGAAAAGAGTTCTGGAGCTTATGCTTGTTATTTTTTGCTGTTTTTCCTGTACCTTTTGATTAGTTGAAAGGCGACGAAGAGACAAAATCAATAACTGGATCGTCACACTTTCCAAGATGATACCTGACTGCACTATGGACAGCACCAAGACTGGAGCAGTAAGCCATTTCACACTTGACTTTTCACTGCAGCCATTTTAAATTTCTGCCTTTCGGCCATTTGACTTTAGTTCTGTCTCCCTCAGAGCAAAGGAGGCATCCTCTCAAAAGCTTGTGACTACATCCGTGACCTCAGGCAAAGCAACCAGCGGCTGCAGGAGAGTCTGAAGGAAGTGGAGAGGATACAAGTGGACAATGCGTTGTGCAGGCAGCAGGTACCGATATAGGCCCTTGCTTCGAGCCTGCAAATGTGACATCAAGTGAAGTCTCAATGAGTTAAAGAATACATAAAGAAGCTCTATGAATGATAATTCAAAACCTTCTTTTGAGGTGGTGGGGTGTAGCAGATAAATAAATCTGCACACAAATAGTCAGCAGTAGTGGGCTGCATATGTGACTGTGAAGATTGCCACTGCACTGAATAGATTGCTTTGCTGCAGCATTCAGCAGGAAAGTCTCAGAAGCATGAAATCTACCCCAGTCCCATATGCATCTTCATTTCTCCAAAACAAACCCCGTGGGACTCCGAACTGTGTAGCTAATCATCACGGGCTAACAAAGAGGATCAAAGAGTTTGGACTCTTATGATGAGAAGTGTTACCTGACATCGGTGCATTCAGAGGCAGTGGGAATAAAATACACAGGGGCTGTGTGAGAACTAAGTGCATGCTAATGCATTTAAAGTATTGTGAAATTTTGGAGCTCTGCTGCTGCCTGACTCCCCGTTGAATCCAAGGCCTGCAAGGCATTCGGCAATACATTTTTATTCCAATGCTCAAAGCCTTATATCCTCTGCTCAGTCCTTTTCTGGGGAAGCTGCACAGTCAGAATGGTTGGTTGTGGACAGGGGGTGTCTTTGAAAAGGTCTGCATGAATTTTCCCTAATCCCAGGTATTCCACAAAGCTGTGCTCACATTAGCATAAGCCAGTTTAACTCTGCAAATGGAAAAAATGTTAGCTCTATAAACTGCAAGCTGAATTTACAGATGTGCCTCAGTAATATAGAATAGCATGAAGTTTATTTCAGAAATTCAGTTCAAAAAGTGAAACTTGTATATAAATTCGTTACACACAAAGTGATATGCACATCAGGCATTTATTTCTGTTAATTTCGATGATTGTCACTTATAGCTAATGAAAATCTCAAATTTAGTTATTCATAAAATTAAGATATTAAATGACGTTCGTGTCTGAGGGTATTAGTGACTGTCTGCTGGTCTTCCCTGTGATTATGTAGACCATCTCACAACATTATTTATCTCATTGTCATATTCTGATGTTTATTAGCTGTAAGCCACAATCATCAAAATTAACTGGAGAAAAAATATTACTTTGTGTGTACAGATTCTATGTAACCTAGAGTTTTAGTTTTTGAATTGATTTACTAAATTGAACGGTTTTATTGGCTGTTGCCTATTTAGATTTCTCTTTCCTTTGCTTTTAGATTGAGGAGCTGAAGAACGAGAACGCGTTGCTCCGAGCGCAGCTCCAGCAACACGGCATCGAGATGGTCGGAGAGACGCCGCCGCAATAATCGAGATGAAAACAATAGGGAGGAGCACCAACCACTTAAACGTGTCACTGATGCTTTAGAGGAGGGGGAAAACAGCAGACGAGATGATTGGAAAAAGACTTGTGGAGAATCACTTTGTTTTCAGTGATCGCCGCCTCCTCCAGCTTCCAGGTCACGAACCCTTCACCTGCCATTTGTGGCTGCACTTGACTGTTCCAGTCCTATCGAGATAACCACCCGTTGTGGCTCAGTAGAAGTGTTCTCCAAGAAAACATGTCCTCTCACCTCTGTCAGAGTGCCGTACCAGCACAAGCAATGAAAACAGAACCTCTGCTGAACTTCTCCTGTGATTAGTATGTATGTAGCCTCACTAATGGACTATGATTTTTGTTATCTAGGTTTGATATTTGCATTTCCGTTTTCTCCCCATTCTTAATTTTGTCATAGTTCTTGCTTTTATCCTGTTGGTGTTTTTGAGTTTTGTATTAATAAGTTGTTTTTAGGTCATAATTTATTAGTCTGGTTGCTGATGGAAGACTTGACGGAGACCAGTTACGTTAAAACTTGTGCACCAACCCCCACAGGAGCAGGCTGAATTTTGAAAGTGAGAAAACATCAAAGTTAGTAAAACCCGATTCTGGAGACGAGAATAATGTGAAACACATATTTTACCTACATCCAAAGACAAACAAGAGGCTGTGGAGCCGACGCCTCCGGGCAGATTTATGTAAATACGACTTCTCATGTTTAATACAGATGTTACAGAATGTTAGAGCGGATTATGTCTGGGAGTCAACAATCAATAACTCATTAACTCCATGCTGGTCCTTCGTCACACTTATTACCATGAAGTGTGTGCAATCTTGAAGCTTGATTTGAGGTAAAAAAAAAAAAAAAAAAAAAAAGGAAAGAAAGAAAGACCGGGGTATACTTGAAATGTTGGGCATTTGCTTGATTGAAGAAAGTCAAAACAAATCACTTGTAAAGTTCCTAATTTTTTTAAATTGTATTTGAGTAAAGAGTATGTGCAAGAGCAGAATAAGCAGACAATTTCCAATGGAGCACTTCGGACTGCAGGCTGGAGAGCAACGCAGTACAATTTTTTGCCAAGCCATGTTCAGGTACTGTGGGTTTATGGTTTTCGTCTTTCATTCATGTATGGTTAAACTGTGTCTCAAAACGTGCAGGAATAATCCCTATTTGCTTTGTTGCAAGATGTTTGCCTGTATTTTGGTGTTGCAAATCTTCAGACGGAGCTCATCTTGCAGGGAGGAAAGCACCCTGGAGAGCAGCACTCAAAGAGTCTGCTTACTACAAAAAAAAAGCGTGCGCAGAAATTGTGAAATCATGAGCACGACTTCTCCAGGAAATCTGAGAACAATTCAGATGGAAGCTCCCATTTTTTTGACCAATAAGTAACTGTGTAGCAACGATTCAAGTCAATATTAACATTGTTGACAAGTTTTTTCTGAATGAATATACATGATGTATTTTTTTTTTTCTTGCTTTTGGCAAAGGAAGTGAAACGGGGGAACAAAGCTAAAATTTGGAGCTACTCATTAAAGCACGATTCTCCTTGTATCAACATCTCAGGATCCAGCAAAGCAAAACCCAACACTGAAACCCCTGGCAAAATCAGGCGGGCTGTCACATTTAAATATCCAAGACTCCATAAGTTTCAAACAGCATTTTCAAAGCTTGTGCTTTGAAAATGCTGTTCTGCTACAACTACTAGATTCAGGCCTGATGGAGATGGTGCAGGTGGCTCATCTATCAAACGGGGCTCTCAGCCAAAGTTGAATGATAGATGTGCAGTAGGAATTCTTTTGGTCTTTTTATTTTTAAACCACTCAGAGAAGAGCAGAAAATGTAAAGAATTAAATATTTGCTTTGGAAGGTGGATCTTCACAAATGAAATGTCATTTGTGTGTGATTCTTTTGATTTTTCTTTGCTTTTCTTTTTTTTTTTTTTTAAGTGGAAAGAGAGTAAAAAAGCAACTCCCTCTCTGTAGCAGCCTCACTGTTCTCAGGTTAGAGACATCTTTTCTAAATTAAATGGTGAAAAATAAAACTCACTTGCTGATAGCCTTGATTAGTTGTGGTTCATTGTCCTTGTTCAGACTTTGGAGAGACACTTTAAAATGTGTTAGTTCTGTTATGAATTTGAGTTTCTTCTCAGATGAAAAATGTTCGATTTTGGGTTGGTTAGCTGTTAAGAAATACTTGTATGTATTTATGTCTTCCATGTCCCCTCTATATAAAACTTTATCCATCAATAAGGTAAATTTAAATGTAATTTCAATGTCTTTCATATTAACCCTAACTCAAGAGTCCACTGGGATTTCTTATGTTGCCTCTGGGACATTTATGGCAGCTGTAACAGTACTTTTCATAGATTTATTATTATTTCTAGATTCATTAATTGGTCATCCACTGAAGTCCTGAATCTCACTCACTACAAAATGTGTAAAGGTATCCTCTGCAGAGCTCAATACCAGCGTCTTGCAGAGGTTTTCATACCCCTTGAACTTGATCACATTTTACAAACACAAATTATAGGCATTTTATGACCATCACAAATAATTAAGTTGAAGAAAAATTGTAGAGACATTAAAAAACAATTGCATGAATTTGTGGTGGGCCCTCCTGAGTCAGTAATTATAGAACCTCCTTTTGCTGCAGTTGCAGCTACTAGTCCTTCTGATTATGTATCTGTCAGGTCTGCACATCTGGAGACTGAACATTTGGCCCATTCTTCTGAACTTAAGCTTTGCCACATTTGATATAGTGTCCCACCTGCAGAGCTACATTACACTGTAGCTCTGACTGCATGTTTAGTGTCACTATCCTGCCTTTAAGGCAAACCTTTGCCAAAGTCTCAAGTCTTTTTGGTTCTCTTAACAGGTTAACTGGCAGAATTGCCCTGTATGTAAAAACGTTTGATCTTCCCATCAACTCTGATGACCTTCCCTGTCTCTGCTTAAGAAAAGATTCCCACAGCATGATGCTGCCACCGCCATGCTTAATGGTGCTGTTTTTGGGGTGATGTGTCATGTTGGTTTTCTGTCACACCCAGACTTAATGCTGGTTTCACCAAACCAGAGCACCTTATTTGCTATGTTTGCCATGTCCCCTGCATGTCTGGTGGCAAACTGAAAATGTTACTACTTGTGGCTTTGTTTCATCTAAGAGCTTGACTAAGAGTGTCCTGTCAACTGATTCTCCCACCTGAGCTGTGGATCTTCACAGCTCTTCCAGTGCTAGCACTCAAGGCTGCCTCTCTCTGCTATCGCAGTGAAATATATTGAAGTTTGTGGTTGTGATATGACAAAAAGTTCAAATGGTACAAAAACATCTGTAAGGCACTGTTAGCATCTCCTTACTGCAGGCATTTTGACATGATGCCTGCAAAAAAAAGTGTTTTTTCTCAGAAGACACTTCTTTTCACTTTCATTTAATTTAACTAAACCTTTACCAGCATTCTGGTACTTTTCATGACTGGTGTCACTGGATCTGAACCATCGTTAAGATTTTTCAGACATCTTTTGTCTCCCATTTGACGATATGAAAGATCAAAGTGGTAGTTTCTATTTAGGAAATATCAGTCCTTAGATGTGAACAGAACATTATTGAAGATTTGAAATGCAGATCTAGAGCTACAAATTTGGTATTTTCAAAAAACGTTTTTTTCTGAAAGCATGAACGCTCATCCTGGTAACTGATCAATTCAGTTTATTTATATAGCACCAATTCACAACACATGTTGTCTCAAGGCACTTCACAAAAGTCAGGTACATACGTTCCAATTAATCCTAACCATTGAACAATGCAGTCAGATTCAGTTATTTATTCAAATTGGATAAAAAGTTTTTCTATCTAAGGAAACCCAGCAGATTGATTCAAGTCAGAGATTTGTAGCATTCACCCCTCCTGGATGAGCATGTAGAGACAGTGGACAGTCACTGGCGTTGACTTTGCAGCAATCCCTCATAAACCTGACTCTCCCTTACTCCATCCAACAGGGAGGAAGAAAGGCGGAGGTAAAAATAAGGAAGATAACCTAAGCCACTCTAACTATAAGCTTTATCAAAAAGGAAAGTTTTAAGCCTAGCCTTAAAACTAGACAGGGTGTCTGCCTCACGGACTAAAACTGGGAGCTGGTTCCACAGGAGAGGAGCCTGGTAACTAAAGGATCTGCCTCCCATTGTACTTCTAGAGACTCTAGGAACCACCAGTAAACCTGCAGTCTGAGAACGAAGTGCTCTGTTAGGAACGTATGGAACAATCAGATCTCTGATGTATGATGGAGCTAGATTATTAAGGACTTTACATGTGAGGAGGATAATTTTAAATTATATTCTGGATTTAACAGGGAGCCAATGAATGGAAGCTAAAATAGGAGAAATGTGATCTCTCTTTTTAATTTTCATCAGAACTCTTGCTGCAGCATTTTGAATCAGCTGAAGGCTTTTAACTGCATTTTGTGGACATCCTGATAGTAACGAATTACAATAGTCCAGCCTTGAAGTAACAAATGCATGGACTAGTTTTTCAGCGTCACTCCTAGATAGGATATTTCTAATGTTGGCAATGTTCCGGAGATGAAAGAAGGAAACCCTAGAAACCTGTTTAATATAGGATTTAAATGACATGTCCTGGTCAAAAATAACACCAAGGTTTTTTACATTATTATCGGAGGTCAATTTAATGCCATACAGGTTAAGTGATTGACTAAGCAGTTTCTTTTTTAAAGACTCTGGTCCAAAGACGACAACTTCTGTCTTGTCTGAATTTAGAAGCAGAAGATTCAAACTCATGCAAGTTTTTAAGTCTTCAAGACATGCTTGTAGTCTATCTAACTGGTTGGGCTCATCAGGATTTATGGATAAGTAAAGCTGAGTATCATCAGCGTAACAGTGACAATTTATCCCATGCTGCCTGATAATTTGACCTATTGGAAGCATATATATATAGTAAAGAGAATTGGCCCAAGTACTGAACCCTGTGGTACTCCACAATTAACCCTGGAGTTTAAAGATGATTTATCATTTACATGAACAAACTGGAATCTGTCAGACAAATAAGATTTAAACCAGCCTAGCGCTGTTCCCCTGATCCCTACAGCATATTCCAGGCTTTCTAAGAGAATATTATGATCGACTGTATCAAATGCAGCACTGAGATCTAACAGAACCAGAACAGACACAAGTCCATTATCTGAGGCCATAAGAATATCATTAGTGACTTTCAGCAGAGCTGTTTCAGTGCTATGATGAGCTCTGAAACCTGACTGAAACTCTTCAAACAGGTCATTGTTGTGTAAATGCTCACACATTTGA
Organism: Girardinichthys multiradiatus; assembly: GCF_021462225.1. Taxonomy (NCBI): domain Eukaryota; kingdom Metazoa; phylum Chordata; class Actinopteri; order Cyprinodontiformes; family Goodeidae; genus Girardinichthys; species Girardinichthys multiradiatus. The sequence continues at coordinate 34,309,503 of NC_061796.1, forward strand.
TTAGCAACTATTTTCTCAAGAATTTTAGATAAGAATGGATATAGGTCTGTAATTTTTCAAGTCATCTGGATCAAGCGAAGGTTTTTTAAGTAAAGGTTTAATTACAGCTACCTTAAAAGCTTGTGGTACATATCCATTTACTAAAGATAGGTTAATCATATCTAAAATGGGGCTGGTAATCAGAGGGAACACTTCCTTAAATAATTTGGTTGGGATTGGGTCTAACATACAAGTTGAAGGTTTAGATGAAGCTAATATTTCTGATAACTCTGGAAGCTCCACAGGATCAAAACAGTCCAAACACAGATCAGGTTCTACAGTTACTTCTAATGTTGTCTCACTTGCTGAGGATGAAGTAATCATCTTCGGGAGTATGTCAAAATTTTTTATTTTTAATAGAATCAATTTTATTTAAGAAGAATCCCATAAAGTCATGACTGCTAAGAACTAAGGGAATGAATGGCTCAACAGAGCTATGACTGTGTAAGTTTAGCAACTGTACTAAAGAGAAACCTAGGATTATTCTTGTTCTTTTCTATTAATGATGAGAAATAAGCTGTTCTGGCTTGACGAAGTGTCTTTTTATACAACAGTAGGCTATTTTTCCAGATTAAGTAGGAATTCTCTGTGTAGAGCACCATTTTCTCTCCAATTTTCTAACATTGTGCTTTAAAGTACGCAGCTCTGAATTAAACCAATGAGCCTGCCTCCTGTGAATAATGACCTTCTTTTTCAAGGGGTCTGCATTGTCTAATGCACCACGCAACACACAACATAAACCACTATGTTGTTTAGAGCCAAATCAATGAGAGAGGTAAATGGTAGATTAAAATCTGATTTAATTTCTTTGTGAAATTGAGATTTGAAACAGTAAAAATTAAACATTTCTATTTCTCATAAAGTGTGAGCAGCAAAACTTTGACATTTTTACACAATACAATTTTTTTAATAAACTATTCTTTATGGCTAACCACTGTTAAATTTAGATCTGATTTTGTCTTTTTTCCTCCTGTATTTTTTTGCTGTTTTCCAGCTACTGTTAGACATACACAGCCAACCAGACAGGCGTCTGTGTGTCGCCCTGTCTGTTTGAAGTGGGTGATCTCTGATCCTATGTACCTCGCTGATTGGGACATACATATGCTCCGTCACTCTGACACACATCTTTTACCTCAGACTTAAAAATGAAATAAATGACTGAATGAATGTGGTTTGGGATGTAAAATTAAATGCCATATGAACAGTATTATTTTCCAAATAAAATATATGGCAAGTACCAGGCAAGGTGACCTTCACCTCTTAGTTCTGATAATGCACTTACAATTAATTGACATATTAATTGAAAGAGGAAAGCTTTGAGCTATAAATTGTTATTGCTGAAATTTAATTTAATTGGATTTAATGCAGAGGTCAGTGGTGATAATTTGCCTGGAGAATGAACCAAAACCATTGTAGAAAATGCTGTGAAGTCCTATATGTGTTTGTATGAAGGCATATTTTCCCAAGTGCATGGTTGACTGATTTCTATTGAAGTCACACTGGCCAAAATATGCTACTGTAAAAGGAACAATTTTATGCCCTGCAGGCTTTTTCTTACCTTTGTGCTTCCTTAGCAACATGAGTGTGCTGATGAGAGGTGTACTGGCTGCTGCCTTGGCCTGGCTCACAGTCCCTCTCAGAAGTAGCTTTTGGAAAAAAAAAAAATCTCTTTCAATCAAGGTTTATATACCAAATAATTTTTTTTTTAACTTCATCTTAAATTGGTATCATTAGCATCAACAACAACACAACTGTGAACAGTCCTCAGTTTGAGAGTTTTAAATACAAGGATGTTATTATTGTTCATGGTTCATTTCACCAAATCTGTGCCAAAATGCAGAAACGATGTGCGCAGTTCGAAGTAGAGCCTTACTTCCTCGAAACAAAATCTAAGGATATGGACAAGAGTGTTTGCAGCCTGTTACTAGCCAGATTATTTTGATCAGATGAATTTCATAAACTGACCATCAGCATCACATAGCACCTCTAAATTAATAAATATTTTTGCTGTTTACTGGATTGAAGCCTTCAAATGTGTGTTAACACAATGTCAAGAATGGAACGGTATCAGCAATGATCATAAAGAAGCAACTGTTGCTACTAAACATGAGGGATAATCAGAATCAGCTTTATTGCCGAGTTCGTACATGCAAACAAGGAATTTGACTCCAGTACACTTTGCTCTCTGGGTTTTTAAATATATTTTAAATATAGTTATGCACATATCTTTATGTCCTTAAATATACATATATGCAAAGGTGCATTTGCAACTTCAGTATGCAGTTGTTTGGTACTCTATTAAATGTTCATCAGAGAAACAGCCTGGGGCAAGAAACTGTCTCTGTGGTTTTAGTAAACAGTGCTCTGTAGCGACGGCCTGATGGTAAAACTCTAAACAGTTTATGTGCAGGGTGTGTGGGTTCGGCAGAGATTTTAGCAGCTCTTTTCCTGATCCTAGACCTGCATAAGTCCTGGATGGAGGGAAGGTCAGCTCTGATTATTCTCTCTGCAGTCCTGATTATTCGTTGCAGACTGGACCTGTCCTGTTTTGTGGATGAGCCAAACCACACTGAGATGGATGAAGAGAGGACAGATTGAATGATGGCAGTGTAGAAGATGACCAGCAGCTCCTGTGGAAGGTTGAACTTCTTGAGTTGCCTCAGGATGTACAGTCTCTGCTGGGTCTTCTTTCGAACAGTGTCTATGTGTGAAGACCATCTCAGGTCCTCAGAGATGGTGGTTCCTAGGAACCTGAAGTGGTCCACAGCTGACACGGTGTTGTTGAGGATGGTGAGGGGTTGTATGGGGGTGGTGTTCTCCGAAGGTCCACCACCATTTCCACAGTCTTGAGTGGGTTGAGTTCAAGGTAGTTCTGACAACACCAGTGTACCAGCCAAACCATGAGTGATTGTGATGAGTCTGTATGCAGACTCATCACAATGACAGTGGTGTCATCTGCAAACTTCAGGAGTTTCACGGACGAGTCTGCTGAGGTGCAGTCATTTGTGTACAGGAAATGGGGATAGAACACACCCCTGGGGGGCACCAGTACTTGTTGATCTGGATCGGGAGAAGATGCTCCTCTGTCTCACCTGCTGCTGTCGGTCCCTCAGGAAGCTGTTGATCCACTGACAGGTGGAGGCTGGGACGTTGAGCTGGGTGAGCTGGTGGAGGATGTCTGGTATGATGGTGTTGAAGGCCGAGCTGAAGTCTACAAACAGAATCCTGGCGTATTTCCCTGGACGGTCGAGGCCCTGGAAACTGTAACAAAAACAGATTGGCAAAGTGTTGCCTGGTCCATTGAGTCCCGCTTTCAAATGCAACAACCAAACGGATGGGTCAGAATTTGGTTCAATCTTACTTCAAAGGTTCAGACTGGTGGTGAGGCTCCAATGGTGTTAGAGATATTTTCTTAGCACATTTGTTTTCCCCCTTAGTACCAGCTACACTACAGTCTACCTGAGTATTGTTGCTGACCGTGTCTGTCCCTTTATGACCCTTTTCTGAGGGCTGTTTCCAGCAGGATAATACACCACATCACAAAACTAAAATCAGCTAAAAACAGGGCAATGAGTGGCCTCCACAGTTGCCAGCTCTCAACCCAATTGAACACCTATGGGATGTGGTGGAAGAGGAGATTCACTTAATGGATTCGCAGCTGACAAATATGGACCAACCTGATGGTATTATGACAATCTGAAACCAAAAATCTCAGAAGAATGTTTTCTTAAGCTTTGTTGAATCTATGAATATTTGCCATTATGAAAAAAATCATTTCTGAAGGCATAACAGTCAAACCTGGTATTAGCAAGATGTAGCTTATAAAGTGGCCACTGTATAAAAAAACAGAGACTTGGGAGGAACCAAAGATAGCAAATAAACAGAACCATGTCCTATTTGACTGTATTAAGCCTTGGGGGCAGATAATTTGAGCTTTCGTTGCAGCCACAGGACATGATGTACCTTGTCGTCATTGAACAGACCTTGGACTCATCTGTATCCCAAATTATTCTGGAGTCTAGAGACAATGAAGCCATCTGTCTGACAGCTGAAGTCTGGAATAAATTGGGTCAATAGTCCAATGATCCCAGCACACCATGAAATATAACAAAAAAGATTTTTATAAAGTATCAAGGGCATCCAGAGGACTTCAAACTGTTGCTACTAAAGATAGTTATGCAAATTGCTGGAACGTGGTGTCTGCATGCTGGTAAAAACCGTCATGATATGCACATCTGTTTCTTGTTTTTTTTAAAATTAATTTCTTTCATCTATTTTCAATAACATGTCAGGATTTTTCATGATCAAGTAGAACAGAAAGACGTATTCTAACTTTTCACCAAAACAATTTTTTGCTCTATGTTAGAACTGGAGGACAGGAATGAGCACGGTTTTAATTTTTTTACTGAGCCATCAGTGACTTGTTTGATCTTGAGCCTTGATCCAAATGGCAGAGCAAACTGTTAGTAGTATGTTAAAAAACATGTTTGACTTCAACTTGAAGTTTAAAAACATACGATTTAAATCTCACCTTTTTGATCTGATATCAAAAGGGTAAAAATTGAAAATGTCATGGAGCCATAGAGTATCAGAATTCACAATCTCCACGTTGGCTGCAGATGTCAGAAACCTGTTTAAAATCTGACTTTGAACTAAGCAAAAGATTTTTATTTAGTGTCTATAATGATCAACAAAAAGGGCCTCAGCAACAACCAGAAAAAACAATTAAAGGGCAACTATATTTTCTTCAGAAAACTTGAACATTTTGAAAGTGTGAAACGAAAACTACTCGTACTCATACTCGTACTCGTCGTCTTCCGCTTATCCAGGACCGGGTCGCGGGGGCAGCAGACTCAGCAGAGACGCCCAGACGTCCCTCTCTCCAGACACCTCCTCCAGTTCCTCCAGGGGGAGCCCAAGGCGTTCCCAGGCCAGCCGAGAGACATAGTCCCTCCAGCGTGTCCTGGTCCGTCCCCTTGGCCTCCTCCCGGTGGTACGTACCTGGAACACCTCCCGAGGAAGGCGTCCAGGAGGCATCCGGTATAGATGCCCGAGCCACCTCAACTGGCTCCTCTCGATGTGAAGGAGCAGCGGCTCTACTCCGAGCCCCTCCCGGAAGGCCGAGCTCCTCACCCTATCTCTAAGGGAGTGCCCGGCCACCCTATGGAGGAAGCTCATTTCAGCCACTTGTATCCGGGATCTCGTTCTTTCGGTCATGACCCACAGTTCATGGCCATAGGTGAGGGTAGGAACGTAGACCGACCGGTAAATTGGGAGCTTTGCTTTTCGGCTCAGTTCTCTCTTCACCACAACGGACCGGCACAGCGCCCCCATTACTGTGGCAGCCGCACCGATCCGTCTGTCGATCTCCCGCTCCATTCTTCACTCACTCGTGAACAAGACCCCGAGATACTTAAACTCCTCCACTTGAGGCAGGAACTCCCCTCCAACCTGAAGAGGACAAGCCACCCTTTTCCGGTCGAGTACCATGGCCTCGGACTTGGAGGAGCTGATCCTCATCCCAGCCGCTTCACACTCGGCTGCGAACCGCCACAGTGCATGCTGTAGGTCTTGGCTAGAGGGGGCCAGCAGGACCACGTCATCTGCAAAAAGAAGAGACGAAATCCACTGGTTCCCAAACCAGACCCCCTCCGGCCCTTGGCTGCGTCTAGAAATCCTGTCCATAAAAGTTATGAACAGGACCGGTGACAAAGGGCAGCCCTGCCGGAGTCCAACATGCACCGGGAACAGGTCCGACTTGCAATGAGGACCAAACTCCTGCTCCGCTCGTACAGGGACCGGATGGCCCCTAATAAAGGGCCCCCGATTCCATACTCCTGGAGCACCCCCCACAGGGCATCACGAGGGACACAGTCGAATGCCTTCTCCAGGTCCACAAAACACATGTGAACCGGTTGGGCAAACTCCCATGAACCCTCGAGCACCCTGTAGAGGGTATAGAGCTGGTCCAGTGTTCCACGGCCGGGACGAAAACCACACTGCTCCTCCTGAAGCCGACTATCGGTCAGACTCTCCTCTCCAATACCCTGGCGTAGGCCTTACCAGGGAGGCTGAGGAGTGTGATCCCCCTGTAGTTGGAACACACCCTCTGGTCACCCTTCTTATGAAGGGGGACCACCACCCCAGTCTGCCAGTCCAGAGGCACTGTCCCCGACCGCCACGCAATGTTGAAGAGGCGTGTCAACCATGACAGCCCTACAACATCCAGAGACTTGAGGTACTCAGGGCGGATCTCATCCACCCCCGGAAGCCTTGCCACCGCGGAGCTTTTTAACCACCTCGGTGACTTCAGCCTGAGTGATGAAAGAGTCCAACCCCGAGTCCCCAGCCTCTGTTTCCACCACGGAATGCGTGATGGCAGGATTGAGGAGATCCTCGAAGTACTCCTTCCACCCCCCGATAATGTCCTCAGTCGAGGTCAGCAGTCTCCCGCCCCCACTATAAACAGTGTTGGCGAAGCACTGCTTCCTGAGGCGCCGGACGGTTTGCCAGAATCGCTTCGAGGCCAACCGGTAGTCCTTCTCCACGGCCTCACCAAACTCCTCCCAGGCCCGAGTTTTTGCCTCTGCCACAGCCCGGGCCGCACACAATTAGCCCTTTCAATAATTTTTCAAAGCAGAGATGTTTTTGATACAAAAAGGACCTTTGTAGCATCAACCCACTAAAATGTAGATGCAAAACCATAAAATAGATAATGTGTCATCTGGAACCCCACTGTATTCATGAAAACAGGAATTTAATTGTTTTCTTAACTTAAAAGCCATTCTAACTGAAGAATGTTATAAAGATGGTAGCCCCTTTCTTGAAACACAGAAAAGGATCTAGTGAGTCATAATACGTAGCCAAATATACTCTATGCAGAAAATGTGGGTGAATTTTAATAATAGAAAAAAAGCTTAGCCAGATCATCAATGCAGCCACTGGTGTTGTCTGTGAGCTTAAAGCCCCCCCGGACAGAAAACCTGTGTTTTATTTTACTATGGTTTTTACTTTCCATTTGTAATATTTAAATAAAATTGTTAACCGGTCTCTCCAAATATTCCCGTTCCACGTTATCCTTGATAATTAGCTGCAGCATCAGCAATTTGTCTGAAGCTGCTTTTTAACTGTATCTCAGTAGTTTAACTTCCCTCCCATAAACCAGGTGAGTAGCATTAGCTTCAAGTGACTTTGCTGCGGGAAATCTAGCCCTACTCAGATTTATAGTTTGCGCACTGAGACAGATGGTATCTTTAGAATCATTTTACAATAGCTACATAACTGTCGTAATGTCAAGCCTCTCATGAGTAATTAGACCCGATTTATGTGTATAAACGTGAGACAAACACATTTACCCCTTTGGGAATATACAAGTAGACTGGGCTCCCCACAGAGCGACTTAGGCGCCGATTTATACTGTGAACAGCGATATTCAAGTCTAACCACAGATTCTCAGTTATATTGTGGTCTGGACTTTGAGTAGGCCATTCCAACAAATTTAAATGTAGTCTACTTTGTGCAGATCTATCACATTAAATTAGGTTGGGATGTCATGAAAACGTTAAAAAGCCAAGATGGGTGAATACGTTTGTAAGGCACTATAAGTTCTTCAAGCCACTGTTCTTTGTAGCCATTGTGCAATGCATTGATACCCATTTTGACAATAATGACACATGCCTTTAAAAAAAAGAGTAAAACAGAATATTGCTTACACCAGACAAGCTTTATCCATTAAAGATTTAAGGTCATGTGTTTTCTGAAAGATTTTTATAGCTTTGCAATACTTGTGCATGTCTAATGTTTTTTAGAATGGATTATCGTAAGTAGCATCCTTTGCATAAACCAGTATAATCAAAATAGCTTAGCTGCTCTATAACAGTAAATTATAACATTTAGTTGCCTATTTTGAATAAAATGACAGCTGACAGGAATAATAAAAAATGCATTAGTAATTTCACTTCTGCATTTAACACACTAAAATGGTGCATTAGACAAAGATTCTAGTGTTAAATCATACATCAAGAGGGTGAGCAGAATAGCGGCAGTCTTACCACTCTAACTTAATATCATGCTGTGGCTGTTCATAAGGCTGAAAGATCTTGAAAAGGTCCTTCACACTTTTATTGGCAACAGTCTACAACAATTATTATGTACTTGATGTACTTTTAAGCTATGAAGAAAGAAAGAAAGAAAGAAAGAAAGAAACAAAGACATATATATATATATATATATACTAACTGAGTTTTCAGATAAAAAAGTGAAACAGCTCAATAATGTCTATTTGAATAATAATTGGATTCATATGTATTTCAGGTCATGAGTCATTTAGCTGTACGTGCTGAATGACTAATTGTATTCTTGTTCAAAATAATGACAATTTCTGATCTGTAGAACTTTGGAGATTCCAGTCAAGCCATTGCAACATTTCTAACATTCAACCCAGTGTCGGAAAATCCCAGGCAATTATTAGCAATTCATGAACTCAGTGCTGCCCCCTGGATTTATAATGTGTCAATACTGTTTATAGGCTGCTGAAAAAAGAACACGATTGGATGTGGGGAACATAATATGTAATATCTGTTTTGAGATTCAGGTGTTAATGACATGTTTGTGTGCAGGTATAACATGCACTAGAGTGGCTGGTATAAGGAGGAGGGGCTATGGACAGGGGCATGAATAGAGGACATTGATAAATCAGGGACAGACAGGGGCAATGCCCTCGGTCAGCAGAGAAAAGGTAGAGTGGCGCCTGCTGAGGTGAATCAGTCCGCCGGGCTGGTGCCAGGTTTTGTTTGGCCAGAAGATTTCCAATGATAGCCCCATTAGTAAAGCTGAACTTTCCTGTGAAAGTCTAACTCAGTGATATTTCTTTTTCCTGCTTTTTCTATTTTACCACACTGAAAACACCCTTAATTTTACATTTTTGTTTGCCTTTCTGCAGTTAAAAAGTGTCATAATCACAGCACACGACATGAGTCATGTGTTGTATATCATAGCACGCAACATGTTTTTTATGAGTGGACATCATGTGCAAGTGTAAACGGTGAAGCAGAACCCCCCTCTGTTGCACAGAAACAATATAAATCTCTGCCAGTGATGACAACATGTTGATTTTCCCTGAATGCTACAAAATGATGGACAGATTCCAACAGACATGGAGCCATTTCTGATTGTATTTGTTGACACTGGCTTTGTGGTCACCCAAAGCAAGCACATGGGGCTGCAAGGTTATCACCAAATGAGACAGGCTGACGCAGAGGTCCTGCAACATGTTGTTCCTTAATTGAGTCGGCTGAGGCAGTGGGAAAAGACTATAAATGTATAATGAGAATTCAAACGGTCTCTGATTTTTATTAGCAAGCACATCCCACCGTTTTTATCAGTTTGCACCTTCATTTTTTAACTGTGCTAAACTTTCATTTTCGGTTGTTTTGATTCTGCATTAATTCACAATCTGATGTTGTTAAAGACATTTCTTACACTGAAAGGTTAATTAACTCAAGTTGTTTGTCACTACATTATAAATAAGAGTCAAAATAATTTTAATGAATTCAAAATTACACTTTTCTAATCAAACTGTTAACGGCGGATATTATCATCATTATTATTTGATTATTAAACAGGCCTGAGCTCTCTTTGCAGGGACATCATTATATTATCTCCAGGGCGGCAGTTAATAATTATTTTATCAATAGTGTCTCTGATAGGTAAGTTAATATTTTAATCTATTTCTGCTTTCTAAGCCAGTATATGGTATATTGCACCTTCTAAATTATAATATGTATTCTCAAAGCAAATTTCAATAATAACTTTTGAAAAGAAAATCTGAAAATACTTATACATGTTCTTTGATCAACTTTAATTCAAAATCTTAAATACTGAAGAAAGGTCAAACCTGGACAGAACTATTCTGCTCTAATTACAAAAAAATGAAAAAAGGTTACAAACTGTTTTAAAAATATATTTGTTTAGTCTAGAGCAAGGTTTCTCAAACCATATTTTCTCAAACAAAAAGGTCCACATCTGATTCTTAGATAAGGGCAAGATTCTGGGACTAAAAAATCCTTTTTTAATAAAGTTTGATTACAACCTAAAAGCAAAGAATGCTCGTTATGACTACAACCGTTGATAAGTAACCCTAAACTGCCATAATGTTTGATAATAAAGTGTAATTTTCAGTCAGATTTTAACGGAACTAGTCCATTGCGATACTTACATTAGGTTATCAAGGTTTTGGCTCATAACATGTTCTCTTTGTGGTTTCAAGTAATTGTTCACCTTCAAAACCTGCAGAAAACTTTGTTTTGAATCATTCTGACTGGTATTATACCAGTGTGCTGGTATAATCAGGTTATTCCCAGATGGCTGTCAGTCTGTGGAAGAGATGAATCTTTCTTTACATGCTGTTTTGGCTTGCTAAGGGCACAATGACACTTAGATTGGTGAAAAACTCCAGATTTGCTAGATCAAATCTACACATGACAAAATCATATTTTAATCCCTTAGTAACCATCATTCATTTCGTATTTTTAAACTTATTCAGATGCCTTTTAACTTGCTGAACTATGCCCATCAAGAGTTGGCATCAGGCTCTGCAGTGCCTGGGTTTTAGATGCTCATGCACTACTGTAGTGCTACTGTTGAAGGAGAACTCTGCTTTGCACAGCTTGCATTCAGTTTATGGACAGATATCGGTGGTGACAGACAATAGAGACCATGCCGACCCCACAACTCAATGACCAATGAACATTTTATGTTTTAAATCATGTCCATGCAATGTTTAAACATGTCAACCCAGGCTAAAATTGGGATATGTTTGGTCTAAAAGGGAACATTGTTTAGATGCCTTTGTCTGATCTTTAGACATTTAAAAGCAGTTTAAGAGTCTGTAGATTCTAACAGAAACTGACAATCTCTGATTGACTGAAATTAGTGACTCAGGACTTCATAGTTTTAATCAAACTGTTTTGAGTAGTAAGCTACAGTACCAAACACCTGTCAATGCACAGCAAATTTATAAGTCCAAGACTTTCTATGTGTTCCTGTCATTTTTCTGTTGTCGTTACTACAAAACTTGCTTGTTTAACAAATAGAAATTAACCTGTTTCTGCTACATCTTATAAACATCATGCTGATGCATCATAACTGGGATACAGGGGCATTCTACTGACTTAACTTCAAGGGTCACAGTGACTGTAGAAGAGTTTTTAGATCCGATTGGAAATTAAAATTCTTGCAACAGAACTCACGTTTTGCTTTTGTGATGAATTCATTTAATCTCAAAAGTTATCCAGAAAGCGTGATGTCAGATTAGATGTTAGGGTTGGGGTGTTTCATAACGCTTTAGATAAAAATGCATGTTGTTTCCATCCACCGGTAGTATGCGAGTATGTAAATATGTCTTTATATTTCCCATTATTCTTTCAATTTTTAACTATAAAATAAACGCGAACACAGAACGCTTTTTCACAATTCATGAATATTATTGCAACATCACCACAAAGTTTTGGTTAGTGCACTCAAGAATTTCTTTGGGAAATATTGAATCTTTTTGTGGTCCTTATGAATTTTCAATTAATAGTGCGGGATATGAGATTATTCGGAAATGAAAACTATTTTAAATGCAGTTTAAATGTTGACAATAGCTATGTCTTAGCTTGGACTCTGTATAGATGTTACTCTTTGACTCTTGTAGCCTTAACTTTGAAATCAGGTCTCTTGCTTAGTTATAAAACAAATTATGCGATTCTATAAAATGCAGTGACAACAACATTTTGTATCCTCCACAGTAAAACACCTGGAACAGGTCTCATTCTTTGCTGCTTGAATGAAATATATATAATTCTATAACTTTCCTCATCTTTAACTAATACATATTAAAACACCTTGACTCCCAAATGGAATATTTTATTCCTGACTACCAGTCAGTGCTCTCAAAAGGATTTAATTTGGTTCAACTGCCAGTTCCCACACATTATGCAAAAATGGAACATGTTGAAAATCAGGGCTAATTAGTCCATTTTAGAGGTTGTAATTACATCCTTTACACTGAGCTATGGATATTCCAAAGTGGCTGGTTCCCTGTCAAGAAGGATATTCCGGGTCAAAATGAGTGCGGCTCAGTCATCCAAGCAATAGATTGACCTGCACAGAGTCACCCTTTGCTGGGAAATCTCCCGTGCTCCTGTCAGGTCTGCTTTATCAATGGTCTCTGTTAAAGAATACATATTGCACGTGTGTGTGTTGTTGTACAAAGTGATTGGCTTGTTGGAATTGTGTGGAATTATGTTCTCTCTCAGTGGAAAGTGGTGTTATTTGAAAGACAGAAAAAAGAGAGAGCTCAGAGAAATCCCTCCAGTATTGCAGAAGTGCAGACGGCTGAAGAGAAGTGAGGAGGCCAAAACTTCCCCAGTGGAGTTAGGTAACAGCTGCCAGGAATGGGCAGGGCCTCCAGCAGAGATGAGACAACACTGGGCCCATGACTGTATAAATACCTACACTCTCTGCATATTCAGCTACCAGACACCAGAAGAGCTAAAAGGATCCGCCGAAGATCTGAAGAAATCCAGTTGAGAATTGGCATCCATCTCTGAAGCCAAAAAATAAATTCAGGACACAGTGGGGCTCTGTGTTGGCCTGACACTCTTGTGAAAGAAGACCCATCAGCTCTAATCTTTAAAGGATTTATAACCAAACCGAAGCCAAAATGAAGGCATTAAGCATTGCAGTTGCAGTGACACTCGTGCTCGCCTTTATTTGCATTCTGGAGAGCTCCGTGGTCCCGTATGCCGGGGTAAGAAATTCAACTTAAACCACCCCATTTAATTATCAGCTCCAAATGTGTTGCCTGGAAGAATAGATGTGACTCTTAAATGTGCATAATTCATTAACAGGTTGGAGAGCTGGAGGAGGCAGGGGGCAATGACACTCCAGTTGAGGCACATCAAGAGATGTCAATGGAATCGTGGATGGTATGTTCAACTGACTGAATGAATTAAGCCAATTACCACAAGCAAATTAAAATTTAAGTGGATGCTGTTTCCCCCATGGAGCAGCCTGGTCCTCTCTCAAACACAGAAAGAAAAGGAGGTAATGTTGATGACACTTTGTTCGTGTCTCTTGTCTTTCACACAGATGCCAAAACATGTCAGGGAAAAGCGCCAGAGTCACCTCTCCTTGTGCCGCTTCTGCTGCAACTGCTGCAAGAACAAGGGCTGTGGTTTCTGCTGCAGGTTCTAAGGAACATCTGCAACGACCACCAAATTCTAATTTATTGTTTTGTTTTTCTTTACCTTTCTTTTCACTGCATTTATGGAAAATACTTTTACAAGCAAAATTATTCATGGAGCAACACAAACAAGTGAAACATATCTTCTATTTATTTTGAATGCTTCAACTTTTAGACTGTTTTTTAAGAATATGCCACTTATTGATATTTTCTTTATTGGAAATCATTGTTTTTTGTTAAATAAAATACATACTAATCATTGACCAAAATGTTTTGTGTCATTTATATTGAATCAAGGAACAGGAAATTATCTTCATTAAATGTGTTTTATGAATAACATCAGTATGACATCTCTCAAGTGCTGGAAGAGCCAAAAGCTAGAAATATAAAGTGATTAGGGCTGCACAGGTGCACAGATGTTGCTGGAACACAAAGACACACTTCATATGATCAGAAAGTACACTGTGTTGCACCCGTAAAACGTGTCTTAAACTGAAATACATGAACATGTGTATTATGAGATTTTGCACATCTTAAGTGTTCTTAATCTATGATAATCTCAACCCAAAGATCAGGAAAAACGAATCTTAGAGTAAGAATCTGTTGTTAGACACTGGACACGACAATTATGAGCAAAGCCTCTCTTAAAGGATAGTTTTAAAACAGTGTGAGGGAATTTAATGTTTAGAGCTCTGCAAAGAGAGTGAAGGCATTGATCTATGGATTTTCTTGCTGGCTTTTATCTGATGACAGAGCCATTAACACCTTAGGGCTTCAACACCTTTTAATCTCAGCTTGAAGCATATTGCTGTACGCTCTTTGATCAGTCCTTCAGCCCTCTTTAGTAACATACCTTGATTTTTTTTTTTGTTACTTTATTGATTGTTCTATTGCATAAAGATATATTTAGGCATTCTGATGACTAGGAAGTAAGTACCCGACATCCTGGAAAGGGCTTTATGAAGGAGATTCTCACTGAAACCCATCCTCCCTTCTTCTGCAGAGTGCATGACTCTGAAATATCTGGAACTTTGTTCCACTTGCACTGCAAGGCACACGTTTTGTATCTTTGGCATTTGCACTTTTTGCAGTGTTTTTATTTTTTGATGAAAGAAACATTTTGTTGTTTTGTGATAGTGATATAAACACATTTTGACTTAAATGGACTGCCTGATTGGCCTTCTTTGCAAAGAATAAATACTGAAAAGATCATGCTTTCTGTTTTTTGTGACTGATTCTCATTCATTGATCCAACTAGGCTCACAAAAGTATTTTCATCGGATTTAAATAACAACATCCTTTTTTCCAAACAACTAAAAAATAATTAAGTTTTTCACTCATTTTGACCATTTTGCAATCACTGCCTACAAAGGACACACTGTATGAAATAAATAAAAAAACAAAGCAGAACAAAAAAGATTAATTTCCAATGCAGGATTTCAAAAAAGGGCTAAATGTTTTTAAAATGCGGAAAAACTGTTTATTATTCCGAGACAATGAACATTGGGGTCACAGATGTCAAAATGGGTTATAAGGATGGCAACTAGATATTGACACATTTTCATTGAGTCTGATATACCATTAAGTGCTAATTTTACTGGAACTAAGAGCTGAAAAACCCCACACAATAATCCCCAAACTTTAGACATGACCCAGGGCAAGTGCCGTTCTCCTGTCAACTTCCAAACCCAGACTCTTCCATTGGATTGCCAGAGAGGGAGGCATGATTCAACAACAATTTGCAATGCACTTGGTGATGTAAGGCTTGGATGAAACTGTGCAACCATGAAAACCCAAAACCCATTCCATCAAGCTTTCTATGCACTGTTGTGGAGCAAATCTAAAGACCACCTGAAGTTTTGAGGTCTTTTATTTTTGACTCCGAAGAAAGTTGGAAAAACCTGCACATTATGTGCCTCACCATCAGGTGACCTCACACTGTGATTTCACATCGCCCACCAGCTCAGTTGCTGTCCAATTTGTTATGATACAACTAACAACTGACTGTGGAATATTTTGTGGTGATGAAATGTAGTGACTGGACTTATGACTCAGGTGACTTAAAGTCACTGAGCACCTAAGAGTTACCCAATCTTTCACAAATCTTTGTAGAACCATTCCGCATGCCTAGGTGCTACATTTTATACACCTGTGGCCATAGGAGTGATTGGAACACCTGAATTCAATGTTGTGGAGAGGTGACCTAATACGTTTGGCAACATGGTACATGTTTAAGCCAGAATATGAGTCTGATGATCCACAAGCCTTAATGGACACTTGCAAAGAAACTGAGGCTGAAACAACCAGTGGCAAGAATAATAATAATCCTAAGAACTTAAACTGGTTAAAATGTATTTTTATTCCTGTTTGACCAATTGTTAGTCTGTCTACTTCACATTTGTTCTTGGCAGTTTTAGCTGATTATGCTGAATTTTTGCAGGTCCTGGCAGGATATGCAGTACTTGAAAATCAGATGTGGTCATTCCAGTCCACTGTGATCCTCTTCACAACTGCCTTAATGCATTTCTGTAGTCATAATATCTGAAAGGCAATGCAGTGATCTCACATACAACTCCGGCTGTAGTATGTGAATAAAAACACTAAGTAAAACATACAAAGTCATGCTATGAGCAAACTACTATGCACTCCATTCTGTAAACTAATGTCTTCTATGATGTCTCTAAGTGACATACATGGAAAACAGATGTTGGATTGTTGTAAGGGTATATTTTATTCAGTTTAATAATAATTTCCAACAAAATAGGGAAGCAAACAGAACAACCAACAGTGACATCTTGTTTTATACAGGGCTAACTTAATATGAACTCAGTTTACTTGACTTTAAACCAAATGTGACTACTCAGAACATCCACCCTTTAAGATCTGTGTGATGATGTTATGACAATTCAAATGGGATCCTCAATTTACAACTATTGAGGGTGTGCTTCCTCAGTCAGTAACTTACCATTTACATCTGAGGAGAATCTATAAAGAAAATAACACATAGACATTTTTATGGTTTTATCCCCCAAAAATGTCTGAAAGTCTTCTTAGAGCACTGCTAGAGAGCAGATGAAAAACATAGCTGTTTCTATAAATAATCCATGTGCATAATATATAGGCCAGTTTTCAAAAATGTTTAATATTAATAATATGTAAATAAAAACTGAATTTATAATTGTCATAAATGATTTAAACTAGAGATTTAACTGAAAGCATTACCAGACATGTCTAATGTTGAACATTTCTAGACAAAAACATCTTTATTTTGAGTTTTTCACAAGAAGCCATTTTTCAGAGGTTCATAGAGGTCTGTTTATCACAGAAATGCTTCACCTCTTTTAAAAATAATGTGAGTGAGTCTTGGTTCCAGGTAGCGGTTGTGTGAAAACAGCAACCTTTGATCCACAAGGATATGCAGGTTATTCAAGCCAATTAGATTTTAAACTGTCTGATTTTCCACTTCCCGGTTCTGCGCTTGGCAGAGCATCAACCTGCAATGCTGGATGCAGATGTGAGATTGTGTCCAATGATAAGAGTTTTCAGAGGAGCTTTGACCGCATGCAGTGAATTCTGTCGGCTCTTAATTTATTAATAATAAATCCCAGCCACTCTAGTAATTTTCCAAATTGAATGAATAAGTGAATTCTATCTCACACCCTGCATGTTAGGTGAACTTGTTTCAAATGTAACAGTAAGACACTTCATTATAACATTTCTAAGAATTAGCCCAGCAAGGCTTTTATAATTAATTAATGTTTGCTTTGACAGGCTCAGCATCTGTCAGCATCTTTTTATACCCAATTATGTGACTGACCAGTCAACAATTAACATAATAACTTCTGGTACTCTACCGCCCAATAATGTTCCCAGTTGAGGTCAGCAGCCTCCCACCCCCACTGTAAACAGTGTTGGCGAAGCACTGCTTCCCCCTCCTGAGGCACCGGACGGTTTGCCAGAATCGCTTTGGGGCCAACCGGTAGTCCTTCTCCATGGCCTCACCGAACTCATCCCAGGTCTGAGTTTTTGCCTCTGCCACCGCCCAGGCCGCAGCTCGCTTGGCCTCACGGTACCTGTCAGCCGCCTCAGGAGTCCCACAAGCCAACCACAGCTGATAGGACGTCTTCTTCAGCTTGACAGCGTCCCTTACTGCCGGTGTCCACCACCGGGTTCGGGGATTGCCGCCGCGACAGGCATCGTAGACCTTACGGCCGCAGCTATGGGCATCGACAATAGATGCGGAGAACATGGTCCACTCGGACTCTATGTCTCCAACATCCCCCGGAATCTGGTCAAAGCTCTCCCGGAGGTGGGAGTTGAATACATCCCTGGCCAAGGGCTCCACCAGACGTTCTCAGGAGACCCTCACTATGCGCTTGGGCCTGCCAACTCTGTCCGGCTTTCTCCTCCTCCAGCGGATCCAACTCACCACCAGGTGGTGATCAGTGGACAGCTCAGCCCCTCTCTTCACCCGAATGTCCAAAACATGCGGCCGAAGGTCTGATGATACGACAACAAAGTCGATCATTGACCTCCTGCCTAGGGTATCCTGGTGCCAAGTGCACTGATGGACACCCTTATGTTTGAACATGGTGTTCATTATGGACAATCCGTGATTAGCATACAAGTCCAGTAATAAAACACCACTCGGATTCAGATCGGGGAGGCCATTCCTCCCGATCACGCCTCTCCAGGTGTCACTGTCGTTTCCCACGCGGGCGTTGAAGTCCCCCAGCAGAATAATGGAGTCCCCGGGAGGGGCACTATCTAGCACCCCTGACAGGGACGCCAAGAAGGCCGGGTACTCCGTGCTACCGCTTGCTCACGGTTGCCCTTGCAGGTGGTGGGCCCACTGGGGGATGGCCTCACGTCTTCGGGCTTGACCCGGCCGGGTCCCGCGAGGAGCAACCCAGCCACCAGGCGCTCTCCGACTAGTCCCGACCCCAGGCCTGACTCCAGGGTGAGACCCCAGCTCCGTCATACCGGGCGACGTCATGTGCCTCGATTTAATTGTCGTCATTATTGAGTAACATCTTATGAAAATTGTTGCACCTAATGTTACAACGAACTCTGTACCAATAGCCTGATAATAACCTTCCAGTGGTCATTATCAGGCTCTTTTCACCAATGGATCTTTCCATCAATGTTGTGTTATATGCTTACTTTGAGTTCCGAAATGGGGGACTGGCAAACTGGACTTTTAGCTTATTGTATAGGTGTGTTTAAATTATTGTAGAAAATAAGTATGTAAATGGCACAAAAATCCACACATTGTGTCTTTCAGTGATGCTCAAGCATCCATAAAAAATAACCTTAAAAAGACAGAATTAATTAGGCCATAATCGGTGAGGTGTGTCTTCACTAAAAATGAAAAAAATAGAAAGGTTAGTGCAGTTTACTATGAGTTTAATGTTTTGTAAACTGGGCAGACAGGCATGCACATCTAAATATAAACAAAGGTCTGGATATACTGTTATCAGCCAGCTTTACACATTCAACTTTATTTCACATATTACCATGTTACTAATTTTATCTTTCTTGTTGTTCCACCATCATCCCAGTCCAGAAGAAACACACAATAACAGGATTAAATTACTACAAACATATCACTCTGATGTCTGTGGTCATTGAATCCTTTGAGCAACTGGTGTTAAATCATCTGAAGGATATCACAGGCTGTGCTCCTGTGCACCTAGTGCAGTTTGCTAACTGGGCAAACAAGTCGGCAGATAATATATTCAACTTGGGACTACACTTTATCCTGGACCACCTTGACTTCTCAGGGACGTATGCCAGAATCCTGTTTGTGGACTACAGCTCGGCCTTTAACACCATCAACCCAGATAATCTCCACCAGAAACTCACCTCTACCTGTCATTGGATCACCAGCTTTCCGAGTGACTGGCATCAACAGGAGAAGCTGGGGAGCTTTTTCTACCACACTAGAACCATCAGCAACCCCTTGGGGTGTGTTCACCCCACACACCTCTTCTTCCTGTACATAAATGACTGCACCTCAGTGGACCCGTCTGTGAAACTCCTGTAGTTTGCAGATGACAACACTGTCATTTGTCTGATCCAGGACACTAATAAGTCTGCATACAGACAGGAAGTAAATCAACTGGTTAACTTGTGTGGTTAGAATCACCTGGAGCTTAAACGACTCATACCTGTGGACATGACTGTGGACTTTCCATTCTCAACAACACTGTATCTGCTGTGGACCACCCCTGGTTCACAGAAACCTTTCTTGGGACCTGAGATGGTCTTCACACATAGACACTGTTCGGAAGAAGGCCGGGCAGCTACTGTACTTCCTGCAACACCCAACAACCAAGAAGTACAACCTTCCATAGTAGCTGCACGTCATCTTCTACACTGCCATTATTCAGTCTTTCCAGATCCATCATTGTGTGGTTTGGCCCATGCACAGAACAGGACAGGTCCAGGATACAACAGACAATCAAGTCTGCAGAGAGGATCATCAGAGCTGACCTTCCCTCCATCCAGGACTTACAAAGGTCTAGCGTCAGGAAAAGGTCAGCTAACATATTTGCACACCCCACACATCCTGGACACAAACTGTTTAGACTTTTATCTTCAGGTCAGCGCTGCAGAGTGCTATTTGCAATAACCAGGCACCATAGAGACAGTTTTTCCCCCCAGGCTGTCTCTGGAGGAAGAACACCTTAAGAACACCTTACAGCCTGAGTAGTCAGCTACTCTGCTCTGAAACAAAATAAGCATAGTTGCACTATTACAACCTGTCTTTTTTTCTTGTCTTTATAAATGAAAAAATTGGTTGTACATAGAAAAACATGTACCTACTGTTCCTTTACCATTATTTTATTTCCTCTAAAGTTGATATATTTTTACTTACTATCTGTATGCTCTGTGCACTTGAAAGTCAAATTTCTTGTTCGTGCACACTATCTTGGCAGGTGAATAGTTTTCTCAGAAAAACTCTATCAAAAGCTATTATAAAAATCACATCTAAGCTTTCATTTTAATTGCAGTTTTTTAATCTTATTCTTTACACAAAATAAATATGCTTTAAATTTTAAAAATCGATGCATTTAAATAAACCACACAACAGTTAGGGCCAGTATGACCTGTATTGTACCTTCTTTTGAGCACCAAATGTGCTATATTGAGCATGTAAAATAAAACAAAAATTTCAGAAGAAGAAAACACAAAATAAACTGATAATAAATTCCACAACAACGTTCTGTCTTGTAATACTATAGTGCCACACAGCTAAAAAAAAAGCACAGCATACCAGTCATTTAAGAAATATATTGGCTAATAGTGTCATGTCACATGAGCCAAATATTCACACACATAATTTGAACCCAGCAGTATAAAATTTAGTTAGGTGGCTGGTTCTAATAATTATAAAAATAAAATAAAAAAACAAAAAGATTTTTAGAACAGTTTACACTAAGGTTTAAAAAATCTACACAAGTGACACTCAAATATTAGGTAATAATCTGATGATAATGTTATCTAATCTCATACAGGATATACAGTATACTATGCAGATGCTCTGTCTGCACCAGTGAAGATTAACTCATCTTAGCATGTTGAATTCTTGGAGTGGCTCCCACTGACTGCAGGTCAACTTACTTTTTAATGAATTCAAGTAATACCTGTTTGACCACAGGACTCATGCAAATCAAGGATCTTTTAGCTCAAGAAGGTCAGGTTAAGTAACTTACTACACTTCTAATCCCAATAGATACATGTTAGACAGGAGCAGGAATGAGGTTCTTATGATATGATATCATTGAGTTACAATGATTTCAAGGTATTTACAAAGATAAAGGAAAACATAATAATTTAATTGTATTTCTTTAAATCAAAAGCAATATTCTTCTGTTATCTGTAAGACCTATTTGATACTGTGTTCTCGAAACATAAAGTTGAGAAAATATATTGGCTAAATGTATTTAGTTTTGTCTAAGTTTTTTCAAGTGTCTATTATCCATTGTTATACTTTTTACTGTTCTGCTCTTTAAATATTAATACAAATATAAAAAGCAGATTAGTTGGTTAAGTAGTAGTTTAGTAGTTTTCAGTATTGCCTTGGTAAGAGTGATGGGTGTGGTTTTTACATCATCACAGTATCTGTTTTCGTGAGCAGAAATATTTCCAAACTGCAAAATCTCTTTCTTATTAGCAAGTGAAAATTGTAGCTTCTTTATTTCAGTCAGCTGTCAGGCTATGTGCAGGACTAGATTGAGGAGAGACACCACTGTGTTCATCTTTACCAAATGCACTCAGAGAAAAGTCCAAAAACTCCAGAACCTTCCCTGGCTTTTCAGGTTCAGGTTCCTTAACAGGTACCTGTGGCTACATTTGTGCTGCAACAATACAGAGGAGACATCTGTAAAAAAACTAAACAAAAAAAACCAAAAACAAAACACACTTACATACCAAACCATAAGTTAAGAAGGGGCACCAAAGGCCAAAAACCAAAATATGGAATAAAACAGAAGGTAGTTTAAGTAATTTATTAATTAATTTGAAGATTTGTTAAAGCACTCGTTAAAGTACTTTACAATATAGGCATGGCATCAATAACTGTGGTAGAATTTGATGCTAGTAACCAGCCCATGTCTAACATGCAGAATACCAAACAGGGTGGTATCATAATCAACATGACTACACAGACAAGAAGCAATGTCTTACAAAATGTGCTTCAATTCTTCATGTTTAGAACCATAATGTTTTTAGAGATTCCAACATTGTGTATGCTGAGAAAGAAACAGCCTAACAGCAGCTTTAGCAGTACATAAAAAAACACAAATGAGTTAATGTGTTCTTTAAGTCCACTATGTGCATGGGAAGTATTGTAAATGTGTTCTGTAGTCTTTGTCTTAAACGTCATTTTACATTTAGGGGTTAAAAAACCTGCCTTATCCAGTATAGCCCATAATCAACATATTAGCTATTGTTCTTGGAATGAAGAGGTTTAGCTCCTTCACATCTTGGGATACTTCTACCTTCTTCAGCAGGAGAGAATTAAATAAACCCTGGAAGTGTCCAGTCACAATTATCCAATAAACTCTGCTGGCCTACTTAATATAGCCCAGGATGAGCCTTTAATTTGTCCTAGACAGTCAATTGCAAAGGAGAAAAGAGCCATCAAAAGAAAATCAACATCGTTGTGGGCAAACAGAACTTCAATAAAAGTTTTTAATGACCCATCAAGAACCACTGCTGACGGCATTACCAACACAATGATGCCTGTGTTGTCTCATCTTTGTTAAGCATTTCCACCGTGGGCAAGTTTGTTTATTGGATTTCATTGGAGTTTAATAATGCATGTGTAGAATCATATGCACAGGAGAAAGAAGTGATGAATGTGTTCCCACTCTGTGAACACACTAGGGTTATAGGTCAGAGGCAGTTTATTGTGAGTGTGATGGCAACAAACAGGCTGATATGAATGGTTAAATCAGGACACAATGTAATAACAGCAGAGATAAATGAAAAACTGTCCCTCCTGAGCACTGCGAGATAATGAAGACCTGTTTGGAGGTAGGCAGTCAATCACTGTGACAATCAGGAGTCAACTGAAACTCACTGAGGCCCACTGGTGGACAGGTAGAACAGTGACACATATACTGTGGATTACTGGTAAGGGTGGATAACAATGTGGCAAGCAGTGTGTACCAGTTATACCACCTTTGTCATGAGAGAATAGAGGAATTTTGGTTTGTAAACACATTTTTCTACCCCAATGGCTGTTGAAATTGTTCTGTCAAAATATTTAACCTGGAAATGGATTTGGCCATGAAGAAGTCAGGTTCCTGAGTTATGAGAGTGTGCACTATAAGATATCATGAAAACTGGTCTCTTTCACAGTTTCAGAGCAAGTATTTTAAACTACCCAAGTAGAGAAAGCTTAAGTCTGACATATAAGTCATTTATCTTTCCAAATATCCAATTTTGTTGTCTACAGCAAGTTTTAAATGTTTTTCTGAATTATCATAAAACAAGTTCTAGATGATCAAGCTTAATATAGTGTGTAGCTTTAGGAGACAGAAAAACAAGCAATAACTATAAAATAGATATTTATGTACTTGTGCGGACATATACAGTGCAATGAAGACATTTTTTCCATTATAATAGACTTCTTCTGTTTTTGCTTTTTAGTCATACTTATTAACAATTTTCTTAATATCAGACAAAGATAACCAAAATAAATAGAACGTGCAGTGTTGAAATGGTGTTATTTATTAAAAAAGGGAAAAAAAGCTGTCCAAAACAACATGGCTCTGTGGAAAAGTAAAACCAAACCATACATGTAACTGGGAGCACTCTGTAGGCAAATATCAGTGATTTGAAAGGCAAAGGGTTGTTGTGCCACCGTTTGCAGCAACAGTTTTTGCAAAAGTGTTTGCAAAAACTGGAAATTTGTCTTTTAATTTGCTGTTTCAGAATTGTTTCAGTTTAGTCACATTGCATGGTTTTTGAGTAGTAATGGGGGGTTTAAGGTCATGCCACTTCATCTCAATCATATTTAAGCTCTGACTTTGGGTAGTCCACACCAAAACTCTCTTTTAAAGCCATTTAGCCCAAGCTTGCTTGACTTTAAAGTCAGGAATTAATTAACAGACATTACCCTTCATGATTTTTTTAAGCAGAACTTATGGTTCTGTCAAATACACCAAGTCATCCAGGTTATGAAGAGGCAAATACCATGACATTACCACCACATTTGTTAGTTTTACACCATATGTAACAGGACACACACCTTACAAAACATTCCACTTTTGTCTCACCAGTCCAAGAATATTTTCTCAAAAGCCTTGGGGGTCATCAATATGTTGGGGAAATGTAAGATGGGTTTTGTGTTCCTTTTTGCCTCAGAACTCTCCCATGGATGCCATTTGTACCTAGTCTCTTGCTTATGGTTGAATCATGAACTCTGTCATAAGGCAAGTGACACCTACAGTGCCGGAAATGTTTCTCTGGCAACTTTTGCTCTTGGAGTAATTTTGACAGGCCAGCTATTCATGGGATTATTCACCACTGTTTTTTTTCTTTGTGAATGATCGCTCTCCCAGTTCTAGATGTAGTACCAAAGCCTTAGAAATTACTTTGTATCCCATTCCAGACAAACAGATGTCAGTGCATTTATTTTTCAGCTCAGGTGTCATCAGAGCTGTGTGTTGCTAGCGAAACTGAACCACAAAAGTATTTGATCAGTCAATTACTGACTTAACAAAGGGGGTATACTTTTTACAAAGGGCTAAGTTGATTTGAAGAGCTTTTTCCTTTAATAAATAAGATCATTAAAGAAAATCTTAAATTTACTCATAATTTACTCATGATAAGCTGAAATATTGTTATTTCTTTGTTAGAATAGAAGCAAAAACAGAAGCAATCTGTAAGACTCTTTTGCGGCACTGCACAGATACATATTTGAGTGAGAATATAATTCTTTATTCTACAAATTTAGCCATCTGAAATACTATACATATCATATACAGCCTATATCATCATCATCAGCATTCAGGGAAAGCTTTTCATGTAGCAGGTAACCAACAATCTAATGGTTTCAGTGCTATACAGGGTTTCTTTTAGACACAGGAGAGCCTGAAAGGACAACAATCAGCACAATGCTCCTCCAGTTGAGCATTTATGGTGTTGCACCAGGACACACAACCTTCCTCGTTAATTGGCACATGACAGCCTGTTAGGAAATTCAGAAAACAAATCTTGTGAAGAAACTATCAGAGCATGGGTCCACAGAATCTCAGTCTTGAGGGAAGTTAGAGTTCAACAAGGCAATAACCAGAGGAAAATTACAAATTACTATTTTTAAGCTCTGTAGTGATAATGCCCATCCTTGGATCTAAACCCAGGGGACCATCAGTGGAGTGACATGACAGCAGCTGCCCCAGCACTCTCTATATAAATGTTCCTGCCCAGAAGAATGGGAGTTATTCCCACAGAGAAAAATCTCTCCCAAATTGTGAGACCTCTCCAAAGAACAAAACTTCTGAAAAGTACATTGAATATTTTAATTTTTTGTCTTTTGTTCTGAGAGCTTAGGCAAAAGTATTGTGGAACTCTTTATCTTGCAGTAGCATATTTGCTCTACAAAAAAGGGAAAAGCAGGATATTCCACTTGTTGCAGATTACTTTATTAAATGTATGGCATTAAAAGTTGCATCTGGTTCCAACATTAAATTGAACAAGCCAAAACAGCTACTAAAGAGACAAAGAGGTCAAAGATAAGAGGCCAAAGTAAGGGACAAAGCAAATCTATTGACATTTTTTCTTATATCACCTTTTAAAATTAAAATCACAGTGCTTCGCTATTGAGCGAGTAAGATGCTTAAAAACAAATACAAAACACACAGAAATGATGTAAAACCACATTTTAAAAGACAAGTATGTAGTAGCGATCACAGAGTCCATGGAGCTTGAGTTCAGGTGTGTAGAGGTCCAGAGTCTGGGAGAAACAGTTGAGAACTCTGTCTCCTTCATTCTCAGCCATCAGGTCCTGATCCCTGGATCTGCTACGGACATAAGAATGTACTGGTCATTTGAAGTAAGCTGGTGCTTTTTCATGTGACACAGTAAAACAGGATCTTAAAGAGGTTTCAGAAATTGACGAGGAGCCATTTTTTCTGGAGAAGATTGATATGTATGACTCAGTCAAAAGATTTGCACAAGCGTTCTGGACAAGCTGTAGAGGACGCAAGGAGATGTTAATGAGACAAGAGAATGATGCACAATAGTGCAGGAATAAGACAATTATCCATGAATAACAAAAATGATAGGGGGGAACCAGAGTAACCACAAAAACAAGGACATCAACCCGACACACATGGACTAGAGGGCAGAAACAGGCATACCCGAGTGGG
The DNA here is from genome assembly GCF_021462225.1 of Girardinichthys multiradiatus. Classification (NCBI taxonomy): domain Eukaryota; kingdom Metazoa; phylum Chordata; class Actinopteri; order Cyprinodontiformes; family Goodeidae; genus Girardinichthys; species Girardinichthys multiradiatus. The sequence goes on from NC_061796.1 coordinate 34,335,654, forward strand.
CCCTACCCACACAGACATACATCCACAAAAGGTCCCACCTCCACTGTACAAAACCCCCCAGATACACCAATTCACATCCTCCAACAATCCACTGATAACCACTACACCATACTTGGCCCTTACACTTCACCATATCCCACAGCAAGCTGTGGATACCAGTCATCCAAGTCATTTACTCAGAGTCAAACCATGAGACACCAAGGGCAACCCACTGCAATCAGAGCACCACCTCTGCAGAGCAACTGCCCAACAAGAGAGCAGGTCAGACAGTCCCCACAGCGATACAACGATGCCACCTGAAAAGCCACCACACACTCTTATCAATAAACTCCAGTCGGGCAATTATTATTGAAGCTAATTAATTAATTTCATTGGAATTGTTGTGGTCCACTGCCACCCATCTTTTCTCCCAAAAGCACTGTTTGATTTCCTACCTCTGCTGGAGAACTCTATTTCAATGAAATTATCTGGGCAAGAGAAACAAATTTCATTTTGTGCTATATTTTTTATATATATTAATTAGGAAATAAAATTGCATGTTAAATATTACTGTTAATCTTGTAATCTCCAAAACCTTCCAGATTTCTTTTTATTTTATTTGCAGAGCCGTGTATAAACTGTTAAAAAGCATTAATCAGGGCATGAGATCTTAAAACACAACAAGATCCATAAAATCTTGAAAGTACCTGAAAACTTTCTATTGGTAAAGCATTTTCAAGTTTCTTATAGCTATGTGTTCAACTCAGTGATGTGTGTTCATTGTCTCTCACACCAAGACTATCCTTTGATGGAAAAATGTGCAGGAAACAATGTTTTTCCCAGTGATACAGGATGCTTCTTCAGTAGAACCGTGGTGAAGTTTCTCATTTTTTACATTTTTATCTCACAATAGAATTTCAGCCTGATATGATTCAATGCTGTGAAAAAGCATTAAAATCCTTACAGATTATTTTTTCTTTTGCTTTTTGTCAGACTTAAAAGTTTCAGAAAATGAATTAGTTTAGACTAAGAAAATCTTAGTAAATACAAAAAACAGTTTTGAATTAATGATTCATTTGTAGCAAGACAAAAAAAAAAAAAAACAGTCCAGCTCAAGCTCGCCCTATCTGAAAAAGTAATTGCTAAACCTAATGTGCCAACCTCGGCAGCAACGATTGTCATCAGACATTTGAAATAATTGGCAATGAGTGTACTTTTAGAGGTCGACATACTGGTATTGCTTCTGATCACTATCTTGCTCCATAACCAAAGTGCAGTTAAGTTTCAGGTTGCAAAGGGACACCCAGACATTCTTCATTAAGATTTTCTGTCAGACAGCATAATTGATGGTTCGATCAGTCAGAAGCAAAGCAGCCTATACCACATCACACTTATATTGATAGGTATTCAAGACAATCATGAAGTAATTGGATAATGGGTTTCATTGTGGTCTGCTGAAGTCCCAAAGCCTCTATGGCTTTGTAACCCTTCCCACACAGATGAATGTCAAAAACCTTTTGATCTATTGAGACATAATGTGTTACTTTTTAAGGCCTTTTAGCCTATTTTATATTGTCAGACAGGTTCTTTTAAGTGGTTTTTTGATTCTACATGTCAGGCAGTAATCAGGCCTGGGTTCAGCTAGTGAAATTGAACCAAAGAATATGGTTTATCATAGTTAATTCATGATTTAATCAGGGAGGCAAGTATAGTTTCACACAGGGCCAGGCCAGGGGGGGTTGGATTTTTTTTTACTTAATAAAATAATCATAACATAAAACTTGTTAAATTTATTGGGGTTATGTTTGTCAGATATTCAAACTTATTTAATATAAAACACTTAAATGTGACAAAAAAAACAAAAAACCTTTATCGATGCGACTGTGGCTCAGTGAGAAGAATGGTTGTCTTGAAATCTGAGGGTGTTGGATTTGATTCCAGCTTCCTCCTTCCACATGTCAATGTGCCCCTGGGCAAAGCACTTAACCTCAAATTGCCTACCGATCTGCGCATCGGTGTATGAATGTGTGCATGTTCGTGAGTGCGTCTGGGTCAATGTGGCTCTAGTGTAAAGCGCTTTGAGTGGTCAGTATGACTGGAAAGGCACTATATAAGTTCAGTCCATTTTCTTAATTTATTTATGTACCAGGACAGTGCATATTGACAACAGTCCACCTGTAACATGCCAGAATTAGCCAAAGGCTAGTTTTCATGTGTAGTCCTGTTGGCCAGTTATACAGTAGCACTCTAGAAGAAGCATAACAGATTCTAAACAATTAATTTAAACAACAAAAAAATATATATATATTGAGACTGTGGGCCAAATACTTTTTCACATTGCTGTACATATGCCAAGATTCAGCTTGAACAAAAAAAAAAAGTAATCTAGAAGCTAACTATTAATAAGACTGATTATCCAGAATTAAAATCAGACATATTTTACATTTGTGATGGTGCCAGCAGTATTAAGGAGCAATTTATTATAATTATGGAAATGTACCCCACAGTCTGTGGGTTGCATGCTGCACAGTGTGAATTTGTCTGTGTGCCAGTGAAATGTCAGGATGTTCTATAGACTCTTGAGACCTGCTGTGATTTAAAAAAACAGGGATGTGGATAGACATAGCACTCTTACCCTCTTCCTATCTCATATTGATCACTGTATAACTCAAAGGTTGAGGAGAAAATATGTTAATTGACTTCTTCACTGCTGAGAAAACACCTCCCCCATCGCAAAACACTCAGAGATTATTTAAAAGCCCAATCCGGTTATTGACCTGAAGCCATAATCAAGACATTACCTCTTTTGCTTAAAGAAAGGATCTTCTACCTGCAGCACATATCACTTCTCTGCACACTTTTATAGTGCATCAGACCCTAGCATTTGCATTTAGATGCACCTTCCCTCACCTCCCCTCCCATCCCCTTACACCGCACATTGTGTGGCAGGATTTGAGTCGATACTGCAGCCGGCTCCTAAGGAGAATGGATGGGGGTGGTAATGAATGCAAACCACCAACAAAAACAAGCCGCCCGGCGGTTCCCTTGCCCGGCACCATACAGCACCTGGAGTCGTTAGTTTTAATTAGCAAAGGGCTGTTATAGAAGCTCCTCTACCCTAAAACTCAAGGACCCACCAATACCCTTCTGGTAGAGCAGTTGAATACTGATGCTCTCTCATTTTTCATGCTTTTTTTATTTTTGGATTTAATTGCAATAACAGATGAAGATCATAACAGATTTTGAATGCATGGCCAAAAAAAAAAAATCATCAGACATATTGATGGGCTCAGATTGGTTAACAAAAAGCTTTGTCTGATTTAGTATAATTTTTTTAAGCAAGCAATGTTAAATGAATATTTTTTGTACTGCAGGGTAGAAGTTAAGAGAGATGGATGTGAGCAGCATCTATCCACATATGTTCCATGAAATTAACCTTCTGACAGCTGCAAAAAGTTAAACAGAGGATTCAAGCATCCCCCTGAAAATCGACTCCCCTCTTAGTTCTGCTCTGAGCTGTTGATAAGACCTGAAGTCACCTACACTGTCCTGACACTCCACCCACACACCTACACCTCTGCCTGGGAATCTCAAGTGAGAGGAGAAAGCAACAGAACAGCCGTCTAAGTTCAACCCAAACTGAAAGTCAGTGTACAGTGATAACAGCCTTTTATATTTTAGACAGCAGTGATGCAATTTTCCTGTTTTCTTTTTTTTTGTTGGAAGATTACAGTTTCCATAATGGCTTCCCCAAGCTTTATCTGTTTCATTCTTATTCAAACCTGCACTCTTGGGATTTTGAGTCTAGATGGAAGCGCTCATCTTTATCCAACGCCCCCCCCCCCCCCCCAAAAAAAAACAAAAACAAAACCTCTCTGCAGAGAAATACTTCTTGATTTACATTACCCATCACATTTTCCGGCACAGATGCTCAACACACCTTTCTAGCATGGAATAGCTTAGGCTCCACCTCAACTCTACTGTCCGTGGATGCTGAAAATGAACGGGTGAGGTGGGGTTGGGATGTGCATCAGTTTTGACAGATTTATTTTTAAAAATAAATTCAGTGTTTTGGATACCTGTAATAGTCTGACAGTCCCATTGGTATGTAAAGTCCCTTCTTGGTTCAGACATGTGGAATATTTTTCACTTTCTGAGGCCTCTTGGGTGCCAGTCAGACTGGAAAAATGTATAGAGTGTTAAACTGTTATGTTCTCCCTCTTCAAGCTTGCACTGAGATATGAGGTGACTTGTGTGGGTAAGGTAATGTACCTGAGAAACACAGCCATCAAGCAAACTACTCACACAGTTAATCTTTGAAAAAAGAAAAGGCAATATTCACTCCTGCAAAACAACTATGTACTCACTGTGTACACATGTACAGATGCATCTCAATAAAGCGCTTATTTCTGTTAATATTAATGATTGTGTTTTACAGCTGATTAAAACCCAGATTCAGTTAAATTAGAATATTAGATTAACCCAAAAATGTGGATTTTTTGTTTATACATTAAGCTTATGTCTTGGTCATTTTATGGTCTAAACAATCATAGGGAAGACGGCTGACTGCTAATTTTTAGCAGAAGGTGTCACGATGTGGTTTTGGATCGGACCAAAGTGCAAACAGGAGCTCGGTGGGATCATCTTTGTAATTCAACGATTTATTTACAAAGTAAAAAAACGTAGCAAAATCACTGCAGGTTTCCCAAGGCAAGGCGTGGAAAAAAACAAAGCATAATCATGGACGAGAACGAGGTATGACAAACACAAGGAACCAGCCACGAACAAAGACACAAAACCAACTTATATACTGTGAGATGACAAAGGCAGAATGATCAACGGAACAGGGAACAGGTGTGACAAGGAGGCAGGGAAGCAGAAAGAGCAGGTGAAACAAATACAAAGGCTGAGGATGGGCAAAGTAACTAATAAACAATAAACTGAAACACAGACCAAGCAAACCTATAGACAAAGATAAATAATCAAATGGGGAATAAGAAAACTAGAATAATCATGACTAAAGTAAACAGAGAAACTAGAGGGAACATAGGAACAATAATAACAACCTAAGAACACACAAAGAACCCATAAAGAAAACCTGAAGTAAGCAAACCTAACCACACTGACTGAATTAACTGGAAAGGAAACAGAAAATAAACTAGTAAACAAGAAGAGTGCAAAGGAACAAATAATAAAACACAATTAAATACAAAGATTCTAAAGAGAAATAAAACTAGAGAATCCAGGGAAGAACAAGAACTATAATAATTACAATAATAATAATAATAATAATAATAATAAACTATACCAAGTAATAAGAAAACAACCATAAAAGAACTTAAGTAGTAAACACTAGGAGGTGGAAGAGGGAGAAAAGAAAACATGATACAAAAACCAAAATAGAAACATCTAAGCAAAAGGTAAACAAACACAAAGCTACAAACAAAGTCCAAAAATGTCACTCTGTGACAGAAGGTCCCAGACACTTTTCACAATAAAGGTTAACAGCAAAATGTAGTTGCTAAAGCTGTCTCTTCACAGACTGGTATATCCAATCATATTAATTAGTTTAGAGGAAGTTTAGAGGAAGGAAACAATTTAGTAGAGAAAGCTACACAAGCGACTGGGATTATTCACAAAGTGTGGACTGCAGCTAGAATCAGTGCTTCAAGAGTAACATAAGCACTTATCCATGATATTGGACACAACTTTGGCATTTCATTCCAATTTGGTGTAATTTATTTATTTAACTTCAGTTGACAAAAAATGTCATCTGAAGGCACTTTGCAAACCAAACAAATCTGAATTGTAAACAAAACTATATAATCAAATTAATCCAACCATACAGACAGAAAATAAATCAATAGTTCAGTTCAGTTCAGACCTAGTTATAACATGGTACAATTAAAATCAGTTTATAATGTCAGTTGGTAAAAATGTTTTCTATCTAAGGAACCCCAGCCAATTGCATCAAGCCTTTGGGTTAAACCAATCCTGAAGCTGAGACGTTAGAAGCGCCTTACCTGGACTAAGCAGAAAAAATGAGTGGACTGTTGCTAAAGTCCAGGGTGCTAAGTGAGGGTTCCAGGAGCCATGTTCTCTGTTAATGTTGTTCCACTGTAATTTCTCTAGTCCAAAGTCAGTGCAGAACTTTACCAGGAGGCCTTGGAGCACGTCATGCTTCCTTCTGCTGATAAGCTTTATGGTGATGCAGGAGGTGGCACCTGCCCACACTGTTAAAACTACCTGTACTTGCTTTAACGACCATAGTGCTTCACATTGGATTTACATGACCTTAAACCCATAAAGAGCCTGTGAGGTACTATTAAGAAGAAGATGAAAGACACCATACCCTTCAATGCAGACGAGCTGAAGGACACTACTAAAGCAACGTGGCACTCCTAAACAGCAATGCCACAGATCACCCCCCTGCTACACTGCATTGATGTAGTTTTCAAGCAAAGAGTAGCCCTGACCAAGCATTGAATGCATTTACTAGACAATATATGAACATACTTTTCAGTAGACCAATGCTTTTGGATAAATAATCCTTTTTTTATTGTTGGTCTTACATAATATCCAAATTTTCTGAGATACCGATTTTTGTTTTGTTTTCAGAAGCTGTGAGGCATAATTATCAAAAGAACCAGAAATAAACCATTAAATAATATAATTCTGTGTGTAATGAATCTATATAATACATTTATTGAGCTTCTCAGTTTAACTCTAAAAGACCCTTGTATACACACTGTAGAACATGTTTTCTTTGGACTTGCATAGGGGTCTTGAAGTGTTTTGCTGATTTCCAAAATCTGTCTGAACATAGCATTCTCTCACAGTTATTACTACTCATAGCTTTGTCCTAAAATCTGCATACATCAGATGTCAGTGGTGCTCAGCCTTGTATTACTCTTGGGAGGGCTACGTGTTTGAGAGCTGTATAGTACCTCCTGGTCCATGTTGATTAAATCAAACAATATGCAGCACGCCTAGAATACATAAGCACAATTTCCCCCACGACTGAACTGTGAGAGAAGCCTCTTTATCTCAGGGCTCAGTTTAATACTCCAGTCTTTGGAGAAGCCACCTTGGGGTGGATAGATAGGACTTGTCATTGTTTTACTGGCTCACGCCCCACTATGGAGCTGTATAAGCTCCCCTGTGTGCCTCAAGTCAATATAACAGTTTCACAAAATCATGCGGCATGAATTTGTCATTCTGGCTTTTCATGTTAAACCAACCAATCTGGGCTGAGACAGTAAAATAGATCTCAGTTACTTTTAATGTCAGATTAGAAAATAAGATTTTTTATTTTTTAATAAGATCAGGTTTTTTACCTTTTACTTGAGAGACTCTTTTCAGTTATTACGTGTAAATATTCTATTATACAACCTTCATACCTGTATAAAGGGATAATGTTACAAAACTCTGAGAGCATGTCCAGGCTTCAGAAGTTAAATTAGTCCAGGATTTATGTTGCACCTAAATAAAAAGAATATTCTTGTACTGTGATCATGCATCAGTGCATTTTCATGTAATACTATAATGCTGTAGATGACTTACTTAATCTCTTCTTACACCCTAAAGGTCTCTCTCATTCACTGTCTTTCCCTCGGCCTTCATTCACATCCATCATCACGAGTGGCCAGTGGCCTGAAACAAGCCTGCCGCCTCGTAATGGATGGTTCTGATTATCCGCTTCTGCATATATGCACGACAGATCCACGGCGACTTGAGCACTGTGAGGCTGGTGATTTGCAAGGTCACGTGTCATAGTACAGTACAGGGAGGGAAATATATTAGTTTGGAGTCCCAGGAGATGTATGTTTCCTGCTGATGCCATCACATCTGTAGGCAAATGCATGCACGTGCATCTACAGCACCCCCTTACCCTGTCTGCTACAGTCCACGGGTATTGCAGAAATAACGCGATCCTGGAGTTACAAATGAGCCTTGGGTTCCCCCATCCATCGATTTGGCATTCCTTCTGCATTTCATCTCTCTGCCTGTTGGGAAGGTTCTCCATACTCCTTAGCCTTTAGCCTATTTTCTTGTTACTTTCTTCAGTTGTAGATCAATTCAAATAGCAAAATAATGGAAAAAACGTAATGAGATTTTTTTTTCCATAACAAATAAAGCTTCTAAAGACTAAATGTATTTTACCTGGAAATAGGTTGATAGAAAAGAAAAAGACAAGTGTATACATAGGGGGAAAAAATGTAACACTTTAACATTAATATTTTTTTATTGATGCAACTAACATATAAATCACACTGGATGTTGGTAACAATCCAGCTAATTCACACAGACAAAAGGCATCAATACAAGTAAGCCTATAAATAAAGTTATGCGTAGTAACAGTTCAATATTAACAAGAAATAGTTCAAAGTTCAGTTCACCCAGGTTAAAAAGAATTGATTTATGGTCATAGTTCACCGCCTGAACATCCTGACTAGATTCAAAGTTCCGCCATAAACTAGTTCTTGTTTATCCATCATATTTTGTCCAAAAATATATATACGTACATTTATATCAAGATTCATCCTTATCACTGGTAGATTTAAGTTTAAAGTACTCTTTAATCATGTTTCTTTTAACTGTAGGAAAAATAAAGTTTTTAGAGTGATACAGCCATTGTCTCTATGAGAATCTGATACAAAATCTATACAGGGAGCTAAAGATTAAGGTGATAGGAAGGACCAACCTGAAAGACTTTGAGGCTTTTCACCCATGATGAATTATTTAAATAACAGTGGAAAAATGAAAACAAACAAAAAAAAAAAAGCCAGCCATCAATTGTAAGAAGGGTTGGATTGCTGCATTCTAATTTGCTGATTATGACTATTATATACAGTATATGTATACAGATTTTTTTTGTCTGTCTATATATCTATGGGTGAAGAAGGAATGAGACAAACTGCTGATTTCAAAACAGTGGTATTATAAAATTTTATTTTGGGCATTTTGTTTTATTTGTTAACAATATAAAAAATATTTTACATTACTTCTCTAAGATAAGACTTAGATAAACCAATGTCAAGCATCAAAACAATTAATTCACATTAGTAAAGATGGTATTACAAAAAATATGCAATATTTTAAAAGATGCATGCCAATTTTTGCTCAAGCTTTGATCCACATCATTATTTTTTCTCTTTGCTCTAACATAAACACTCACCTCTGCTTACACAACATTTAGGTTCTGTTGGAAATGTAAATTTATTTATTTTTTTCTCCTGGAAACTCAAAGTTTTAATCAATCTGGGATTTAGAAACATTATTCTAAACATGGATTATTGTGTCGTGCAACATATAAACAAACATTCATTCCAAAGCATCAAAGACAAAAAAATGGTCAAATTTGAAGCTTCAAGAATTCAAAGAAATTTGTAACAATCTCTTCTCAAAATGTGTTTTCTCAGCCGTATCTTTTAATGCTGTAACTGATCAATTTTGTTATGAGAACATTCAAGATCCTTTTTTTTTTTTTTTTTTTTGGAAATGTTAACATTAAACCATTGGTATTTTAATATAACATGAGTGCCTCAAAAAAGCAAATGACAAATGAAACTTTACCTAGCACCCAGGGGGTTAAATTATGCCATTACGAGCTGTGATCACTTTAAATTTGTAATCTAAAAAGCAATGCAACATTCAGAAGTTTAGAAATATGTTGGTAACACAGGCCATCAGTCTGTTTGTATACAATAAGGTTGCAAAGGTCTTAAGAGAGCACTTTGCTTTTACCCATCATGATATGATTTTGGTGTTATATCTTGGTAATGAGAAACCTTTTTATATTGGCTGGTTTAGTCCCATCAGTTTGGACCAAACCAGCGAATATTTACCACCATGGATGAGAAGCAGTATTGCTTTTTATATACTGACAGAAAGCCTTTGGCTTTACCTGTATTTGTACCTTCCTTTCTTTGTGTGTTTAAAAATTATTCCCTGTTATCTTCCTTTATTGCATATAACACTATTTATAGACTTATTCGTTCTGATTTCTTTGTTTGTTTGGATTGTCTATGTTGCGAGTGACTTCTGGTTTAAAATTCATGTCAACAGCCCCATTAGAAACATATTTACTGAGGAAAATATTGCTGTGTTCAGTGCTTATTTTCTCTAGGTATATATATTTTAGTGAGAATAGCTGAATATGTGTATCTCATCTTTGGAGGAAGACTCTCCATGGAGGCTTCAGACCTCCACATAATAAGCAAAGCGATAATGTATTTGAAGATGTTGCTGGTGGAAAATCGACTATGATTAAGAAAATCCTCTTCTACTTCCATTGGTGTGGTCTCATAAGCATCCACTTCCCAAATTCCCTGCATCCACTTCTGTAATTTGGACCTGATTCCCAAAGAAAAAGCCTCAGAGGGATTTTCTCAGTTCCTCCTGAAAGCGTCACATTAATGATAACAACCCGGTGTTGTTTGTTTTTATTATGACCTCGGAGGTATTTCAGAAAACATGGTTCTGTTTGTAGAAAATCATAACAAAAGCCTTGTTGCTATTATTAAACATTTGAATAAGTGTATGTATCTCTGTGTGATCACAGCACTGTCTCTACAGCATCATTGATCATTGAACTTTCTGCTATTGCTCTCATCATCTGCAGAAATGGATTTGTTCCCACATTACCAAAAAAAACAAACAAAAACAAAACAAAAACCAGTTACAGTACATCAACATGAAAGAAAACTAACCTCAAAAAGGTTAATCTTCTCTTATAAATGTTTAAACACTAACCAGAGGAGGAGTTTATTTATTGCAGACACATCGAGCATCCCTCCATCTTGCTGATTCAGGTCTCTAGCAGTGATTTGCAGCATAAATCGACAAACCCAGTACCTTATTCTCCTAAACATTCATCATCTGTCCTTGACATAGCTCTTTGACGTTTTGATTTGTGTGAATGATCTATTGCAGCTAAATGCTCTAGGCAAAGCCAAGGATTTTTTTTCTTCTTTGATTCTGGGAGTAAAATGGTTCCCATGTTTTGAGCACAGACTGAAGGGATTCTGAAGGTCCTAAAGTGTGACTTGCCTCCAGAACTCATCCCATCTATGATTGGACGCAGCTGTTTTTTTCTACTTGGTTATCCACCTGTTTCACTTTTATCCTCCATGGATCTATCCACCATAACTTTACATTTAAACTTCTCTCGGTGCCAATTAAAGATCACAGTGGTCCCTGAGGGGATACAGAGTAGACCCCAAGCTTAATCTTGTGGCTCTTCACCAATTCAGTAGAAGAATCATTGACAGTTTAGACTTCCTTAACTCTAAACTATGAACTCCCACAAGTCTCTGTGACTTCTATGATAGTTTTGAATACAGCTTCATTGTGTCAAATTTGGAAATTAATTTAAGTTTGCAACCTTAGTACTCATTCCATGCTATTACAATGTTACAGCTATGAGGTCTAACATGTCTACTTGGATTTTGCCCCATACCATGTGGAATTTCTTCATATATAGAGAGGTTTTTTGTGGCTCCACCATCAGTTTTAGTCTTTCTGTGGAAGATGAAACACACCATCTGTAGTTTCATCAGGTTACAAGTAGCATGAGAGTGTGCATGGGAGGAATTTTAAATGGGCTCAGAGCTTTGTGTACATACTTAAATGAGTACTGTCAAAAGGAATTAAGCTCAGAAAATGTCCCCCTTATTCAAAAATAATTTTCTTAAATTACCAAGAAAACAGCAAAGCTTCACCTATTAGCAATTTTGTGGTTTTAATTGGTTACTCAGACAGCAGGAGACCTGAGCTTGGCCCAGTATATTTTGGTGTGGCGATTTGGTGAGATCATTTTGGTTGCAGCCAGGGAAGCAGAATGAGATGTGCATAGCAGTACCTGTGCCAACAGCATTACAATTACTTGAATTGCTGACAGCTAAGGTGGACACGATAAAGTTCTAGGATCGGCATATGGATGGTGAGGCCAGTCTCGTTTGAAACTCTCTAGCGACCAATCTACACTGGTGTGCAAGACCACCCTTCATTGAGAAGCTGCCACTGCTGCCACCAAGCTACCCATCACTACAACCATACCTTCATATGCTGCCACCATGATAATGAACAACTTTGATGTCATTATGTAATTTTGTATGGGGTTGCTTAAAGTCAGTCAGACCGGGAACTCCCATGCTCCAGTGTACGGGGAGCGCACTGTGTTCTTGATGCACCGCTGTACACTTCTCCAAGACCGTGCAAAGACTTTCCTGATTCCAGCTGACTTTAAACATCATAATACTATCGTAAACATATTAATATTAGTACCTGAGGTGCAGCGCTGGTGGTGTCGGGGGTTAAGCGTGCCAACCATATACGGAGGCCTTTGTCCTTGACGCAGCTGTCCCGGGTTCAAGTCCCGGACCTGGTCACATTTTCCGCATGTCTTCTCCTCGGTCTTCATTCCCATTTCCTGTCTATTTACTATCAAATAATACTGGAAAAATAAAGGCCACTAGTGCTGCAAAAAATCTTAAAAAAAATCTTAGTCCCTGTTACTGATTATCCTCTTTAAAGTCAACGGAAATCAAACCTATAGATCCAGAAGAACTGAAAACTATTACATGAATTTATTTCGGTTTGGGTTGCATGTATAGTTAAGCTGAAATTATTCACACACCCAGCAGATTTCCATTTAAATGATGTCATTCAACCAAGAAGTTTCTGACAGGCAATATCACAGACCTCTCTGAAAAGATAATAAAATAACATAAAATGGGTATCATCAAATGTGATTATTGAAAATTATTTGTGCCCTTCTTAATAACTAGCAGAAAAATCTTCAATGGCATTATTGCAATAAAGCTTGTTTTTTAATCGCTGTCTAGCTCCTTAAATGTTTCCACTTGGTATATTGATGATTTATCTTTGGTAACGAGCTCCAAACCTTTAAAGCTAGAAGGCCTCCCTGTCATCCCCCTAATCTTTTGCGCCATCCACAGATTCTCTGTGAGATTCAAGTCAGCACTCAGGCTGGACCACTGCAAAAGATAATTTACTTTCAGTGAGAAGAAACATGTTAGTAAAAGATTAACTCAGATCTAAATCTGCCAGGGGTATGAATAATTTCAGGCTGAATTGTGTGAAAAGCTTGGGGTGCAATTGCAAGCTATGTAGTCATATTATCATATTTAGTTAACAGGTTTAATATTTTCTGAAAAGTATTAAAATCTTAGTCAGCCCTTTCCACTCACTTCAGAAAGGTATCCTCCACAAAGTACATTATACACAGGCTGTGTAGCAGCTGTCAAGGCAAAAACTAACTTCCTATATGAGGAAAGATCAGATAGCCTTTTCATTTTCTCTTTGTCTCAGTTAATAGTTTGTGGTAGGATAAGGTCCTTGGAGGACACTTGTAAAAACGTCCCCTTTCCATTCCTTTTTTTATGCTCTACATTTCTCTCGGAGGGGAACTAAACCAACAGCTTCTACACTTGTAAACAATAATGACCTTTGGCTACTTCTCCAAGTGACTATCAGGGCAAGACAAACAAAGACAGCTCTCAATAGTCTTGGAAATGTGTATAAAACTAATCACTCATGGCTTAATGTATAAATATCATCTTTACAGAACAGTAAAATTTATTTTGCAGTTTGGAAGATTTCTTTCACCTGGGAATTTTTTTCATTTTAGAGACCAGTTATCATACTTTAGCACCATAAAACGTGACCAGAGAGTCAACAGCCAAACCATCAGGTTCCTGCAGCTGTTGTTTGTATAAAGTTTGACTTTAAACATAAAGTTTATGCTTTCTATTAATGTGATTTTTACTTTTTATGTGTCCTTTGTCAGGTCAAATATTTCATAATTACTTACAAAATAATTAGTAGTGGCTGTCCTCAAATGGTCCTCCTGCATTTTTTCCCATGACAATTAGCAGTTGACGGGAGTAGTTTTTTCTGAATCTGAGCAAAATTAGGGATAGGAATTGACTGCAGATGCTTTCCAAGTGCATTAACTTCACATCCAACCAGCACATGCTTAGCATTATCTTGAAGTAATTTAGGACAAAATGGCATGTTGTGGGAAACTGTAGATGGACTTCTGAGTTTGGGAATCTGAAAAACCCCCATCAACCCTTGGAGTGATGTTTTGAAAGCTTCATAATCATAGTGCAATTACCCCCGCTCAAAGCATAGACTGAATATGTAGAAAAGTGAGACAAAGACAATCACTGCATGGCTCAGGGTCACCACTCAGCATTTTTAAATCCTTGGGTTGTGTGCTTGTCTGTTAGGTCGCTAAGCTCTGCACTTAGACAACAGTACTCCTGACTTCCTTCACCTTACTGGATAAATACTGATATAATTCTTTATTTTATGAGCTCACATTTGAGATGCAGACTTCTCTCGTGACATTTGTCTTGGGTGGTCATTGTGTTACACATTTATACCCAGATTCTGCATTCCAAATGTGAGGACATCCCCTTCTGAAACTTTCAGCTTTGTTGTCAGCTGCTTTCTGCATGCCTTTTTGCATATTTCTGAATTTTGCACAGGACATTTTTTAACTATGAAGAGGAAAATTTGCAAAAATTATGATACATGCCTCGAAAGTAGTCAACGAATCATTCAAGAACAGTATTATACATACAAGCCTCTTTGTTATGTTGTCTCCTTGGAGCTTGGGTTTTTAAATTAAATTTTTCCTGCCTTCTGAGTCTCCCTTAAAACATAAATCCACTCCTAGCAAGTGAGCTCTGTGCAGTCTGAAACCATTCCACCGCCTTGCAGATTAAGGCAGACTGATCCGAACAACTTGGCAACACTTTTGCTGACGCTGCACTGATTTGAAAAATTATTACAATGACAAAAGAAAAAAAATAATAATAATAACAGCGATTGAAGAGGCATAATTGTTTTCTGTAAAAAGAAGCAAATAACATCAACATACAAAGAATCTGGTGATGGGAAAGAAGAAGAAAGAGAGGAGGCTGATGAGGAGAAAGAATAGAAGTTACAAAGCATATTGGCATTATGCAACCAAGAAGATAAAGTCAAAGTGGGAGGGAGAGAGATGGGATAGTTTTTTTTCTTAACTGGTTTTACACAAGTAAAAAGAGATGAGAAAAAAGAAATGAGATGGATGCAAACCTCTCCAAAAATTCTCCAAAAATGATAATGCTGAAAGAAGGAAATTTTTTTAGGAAGTAGAACGAAAGAGAACATTTTCTAGAGACTCTGTGATAAGGCAAGGTCAAACACATTAAGGTCTCACAAACAGAAAGACAACACTTTGCCAAAAATAAATGTCATGGAAAAGACTGCGATCCCATGTGGCAACGGAAGACTCATGGATTTGTGTGTAACAGTGTGTGTGTGCTTGATCGCAGGCCTGCAGCCAACCTCTCGATATGAAGCCAGCCCATAGCCCAGAAAGCTCAGGTAATTTGACGGATCGTGCCATTCAGGGTGGTGATGTTTGCAACACTCCCTTGCGAGGGATTGTTTCCCCAAGCTTGTTTGGCCAGACTGGCATGCCGTCAGAAGATGAATAGCGGCTTCTTCTCCCACCCTGTCTGCCTCTGATCCGTCCTCGCTGCTCCAAGGTCAGCCAGCCACAGAGTTGCGAAGAATGGGAAAGTGGGCATTGGATGGCTGCTTGTCTGACTTAAGAAGGGAGGAAAAGGCAGACACAGGGGGGTAGACGTAGAGTTGTGTGTGTATGTGTGTGAGTGTGTTAGTGAGTGTCTATAAGGGGAAGAAGACAGATGTCAGGTAATCTACAAGCCAGGTACATGACTTGGGTCTGAGCAGGTCTGCATATGCCCTCTGTTTGTCCTGTGGGTTTTTAGCAAGTGTGTGGGTTTTTGTAGTGCAGAGAAGGAAGAAAAGAGTAAGATACATCAAACGAAATCAGTTTGAGGCTGCCAAAATGCAGTTCAGCCCACCTTCAGGTCAGTGTGTAGGTCTTTTTTGGTTTGCACTGCTTTATTAGAAAGTAAGCCGAGGCTATTTCTCTGGTAAAAAACCCACTGACCTTAATTCACAAACTAAAGGAGGACATACTTTATATTGATTATATTTCAGCTGGATTTTCAGTCTGTAACAGAAAGCTTATTTTTTAAAAGGTTCATGATACCTGAGATTGGAAAAACATTTCTCAAAGAGAGGGATTTCCCACAAATAAACTGGTGAAGAAAAACATGACACAGAATGAGTGTAATGGTGTGATGGAGGGAGATGCAGGGGTTCAGTAGTGAGCTTTCAGTTCCTAGAAAATAATTTCTAAAACCGTTTGGTGCACTGTGTAAATATAAACTGAAGGCAATTAACATTTCGGAATAAACTGAAAATAGCAAATCACACATTGACATCTACATTCCTTTTTGAAAAATGTATGTGTTGGAAAAGGTATGTTTGTTCAGTCAGGAGGACATATACATTTAGGTAAAGTAAAAAGATGTTAATTGCAGTCAATATTTAAAAATGACATAAAAAGAAAATATCTGATGTTTGTTAAAGTTTACAAGTCTCATTAATTTCTGTATACCGACTAATATAGTTTAGGGCTCTAAAAGAGGAAGAGGCCAATCCCAGAGATATCTGCACCTAAATTATAAAAGCACTTCAAAATTTACTTAAACTAGCAGTCTCCAATTTCAGCCCTTCAGAGCTTCTAGATTTAGATGCATTTATGTTGTGATAAACTTGATTCAAATCAGTGGATTGTTACTAGGAATCAGCAGAACCTGATGACATACTGAGAATTTAATTTTACCATTTGATTCCGGTGTTGGTGCAGGGATGCCTCTAGAAGTTGCAGGACAGTTGCTTCCGAGTACTGGAGTCAAAGACCCCTGAATAATACTCACCATCTGAAGAGTTAAGGCTTGACTTACGCTTGTGGCCTGAGACATGAGTCTCAATAGCGAACCTTTTTTCATGAGTGAAAGCAAGCTGTAAACTACAGACTGCATAATTGACAGGTAATGTGCATATTTTATTTTGATAGGATGAGCTTTACAGCTCATTGCTGAACACTGCAAAAAATGAATTTGGACCATTTTAGAACAAAAGAAACATAACTTATTAGTGAAATCTTATTCTCTTGCTGTTAAGCTGCATGGATCTGTTATGATTCCGGCCCTCCGAACGATTTAATCCGGCCCGGTGGCTAAATGCATTATCATTATTAAAGAATGATTATTGAAAAAAACATGTACTTTGTTTGATTTAAAATCTGCAGTTCCTATATTATCCACGAGCTGTGTTTTATTCAGAGCAGACAACATGATGCAAGACTGCATCGGAACTAACAGCAGATGGTAGCACTGAGGATTATTTACATCTGTTCCTGTTCTACGGTCCCCTAACCCCGATAAACAGTTCATTGTGGAGGTTGACGCCTCAAACACAGGGGTTGGAGCAGTCCTAAGCCAAATAAATTCTGATGACCGTATTCACCCATCTGCCTTCTTTTCTAGGACTTTGTCCCAAGCAGAGCGCAATTATGATGTGGGGGACCGAGAACTGTTGGCAGTCAAGTTGGCTCTCGAGGAGTGGAGGCCTTGGCTAGAGGTGTCACGATGTGGTTTTGGATCGGACCAAAGTGCAGACAAGAGCTCGGCAGGATCATCTTTGTAATTCAAAGATTTATTTACCAGGTCAAAAACGTAGCAAAATCACTGCAGGTTTCTCAAGGCAAGGCGTGGCAAAAAACAAAGCATAATCATGGACGAGAACGAGGTGTGACGAACACAAGGAACCAGCCACGAACAAAGACACAAAACCAACTTATATACTGTGAGATGACAAAGGCAGATAATCAACAGAACAGGGAACAGGTGTGACAAGGAGGCAGGGAAGCAGAAAGAGCAGGTGAAACAAATACAAAGGGTGAGGATGGGCAAAGTAACTAATAAACAATAAACTGAAACACAGACCAAGCAAACCTATAGACAAAGATAAATAATCAAATGGGGAATAAGAAAACTAGAATAATCATGACTAAAGTAAACAGAGAAACTAGAGGGAACATACGCACAACAATAACAACCTAAGAACAAAGAACCCATAAAGAAAACCTGAATACAAAAGTAAGCAAACCTAACCACACTGACTGAATTAACTGGAAAGGAAACAGAAAATAAACTAGTAAACAAGAAGAGTGCAAAGGAACAAATAATAAAACACAATTAAACAATAAGATACTAAAGAGAAATAAAACTAGAGAATCCAGGGAAGAACAAGAACTATAATAATTACAATAATAATAATAATAATAATAATAATAATAAACCATACCAAGTAATAAGAAAACAACCATAAAAGAACTTAATGAGGGAGGAGAACAACAAAACACCAGGAGGCAGTAGAGGTAGCAAAACAAACTAATAAACTTAATAGAAACATCTAGACAAAATAAACCATCACAAGAAACCATAAAATAAAGTCCAAAATGTCACTCCGTGACAAGAGGGGACTAAGGAACTGTTTCTTGTATGGACAGATCATAAGAACCTGGAGTATCTGAGATCAGCGAAGTGCCTTAATCCCAGGCAGGCAAGGTGGGCTTTATTTTTTGGAAGGTTCAACTTCTCTTTGTCTTTCAGACCTGGAGTCAAAAATGGCAAACCGGATGCCCTGTCCAGAATACAGGAATCCTCCGAGTCACAGGCCTCTGGGGAGGATGAATTTATTCTCCAGGAATCAATGAGACTCTCTGTCACCATGTTGGAGTTGGAGGGAGAGGTTAGAGATGCCACCAAAGACCTCCCTATCCCAACTTCATGCCCACCTGACCGGTGTTTTTTCCCGGAACGCCTCGTACCCAAGGTACCTAATTCATGCCATAATTCATGTCTGTTCTGTCATCCTGGTATCAGCAGGACGTTGCAGATTGTCCGGACTCAGTTTTGGTGGCCATCTCTTGTCAAAGATGTCACAGATTACGTCACATCCTGTACTCAATGTTCCCAAGCCAAGTCTTCTCGTCACTCTTCTGCTGGACTCTTGCATCCCCTACCCATTCCTCCTCGTCCCTGGTCACACATAGCCATGGACTTTGTCACAGGTTTGCCAGTTTCTAATGGCTTCACAGTTCCATTAACTGTCACCGAAAGATTTTCAAAGATAGTTCACCTGGTTCCTCTCAAGAAGCTGCCTTCAGCCAAGGAAATGGGGGACATTCTGGCACACGAGGTTTTTCGCCTTCATGGCATACCCACAGACATTGTCTCAGACAGAGGGTCCCAGTTTGTGTCACTTTCCTGGAAAGAGTTTTGTTCCTTGCTGGGGATTACTGTTAGTTTGTCTTCAGGATTTCACCCACAGTCAGATGGACAGACTGAGAGGGCCAACCAGGAGGTGGAGACCAAACTTCGCGCACTATGTGAGTCAGACGCAACTAAATGGTCTCAAAATTTACCCTGGGTTGAATATGCTGTCAACACCCTCCCGGCTAGTGCCACGGGGTTATCCCCTTTCCACGTTGTGTTTGATTTTCAGCCACCCTTGTTCACAGTCCAGGAGAAAGAAGCAGAGGTTCCTTCTGCTCAGCCCACGGCCCTAAGATGTCAGCGCATCTGGAGGAAGGCAAGAAGGTCTATGATCAGAATGTCAGAGGTGCAGGCACGCACAGCAAATCGTCGGAGAATCCCTGCTCCAAGCTACCAGGTGGGACAGAAGGTTTGGCTGTCCACCAAGGACCTCCTGCTTCTGGTTGACTCCCGCAAGCTGGCACTTCATTTTGTGGGACCCTTTCCCATATCCAAGATCATCAATCCTGTGGCTGTTCGTTTATGTCTGCCTCGTGCCATGAAAGTTCACCCTACCTTCCACATGTCCCAGATCAAGCCCTATGTGGTGTCCCGTCTCGGGCCCACCTCCGGGCCCCCTCCACCCGCCCGGCTTCTTGCTGATGGCCCAGTCTACACTGTCCGGCGCATCATCCGGTCCAGATGGCAGGAACCGGGGACTGGGAGGGCTATGGTCCTGAGGA